>NC_079564.1:16379418-16706085 GCF_015846415.1 Triplophysa dalaica | reverse complement strand
TGCCACACACCTTTGGGAAAAAGTACAGAATCACAGAACCTAGAACGTTAATGATTGTTCAGAGTGTAATCTGGGCAGAATCTTTGACAAAAAACGTTAGTTATCTCAGCGGTTTAATCAAAGTGATGCATTTTTCAGTAATAAAAACAAACAAATGAAGATAGTGGTTGTGGATATGGTTTGTTTTGTTTAAAAGCTGAGACTCTGTTTTTTCATTTGACATACTGTTTGTCCATATATTCTTTACTGAAAATGTACTGTGAGCCATTAAAAGTTAAGAGACTTCCAACCAGCATGACAAAAAGCATTTCTGGACAGGATTGCCTACTCAACCTTTAACCGGATAAAGTAAAAAATCTCATGCTAAATGTTTCTAGAAGAACGTTAATGTGCCGAATTGATGACCACAGAAAACCAAAAGTGAAAATGCATGCTTTAACAGTATGATCAGTTTGTTTATCATCTTCTCTCTTTTTCTCAGTTTATAGTATTTTTTTGTTTCTTTTTCTCAGGCTGAAGGGGGAGCTTGCCTATAATTACAAGGGCCCAAGAACCAAAGATGACATAATCGAGTTTGCAAACCGGGTAGCAGGGTAAGGCTTTTAATATAGCAGTTTTCTGGTCAAACATAAAGTAAATGTAATTTTGTGTTTTATTGTTACGGAGTTATACAAATTGCATGTTATTGCAACCATCTAAATTGCCATGTACGTGGCAAAAAATCCATAGTTTTTGCAAAGAATACTGGCAACTCTGGTTAAAAATAAAGGAAACAGATAAACAGTTATTTATTTTAAACGGTGACAGAAATGCTAGCTAAATTTTAAGTATTACGGCTGTTTTTGTATATTCTATTATTCTCAATAGTATGTTTCATAGCAACGTCTTTTATTTCCTACTTATTCAAAACTGGGTAACACATTATGATGACTTTTATTAATAAACCATTAAGAAACATTATATAATGCATATTATAAACATATTATTAGTTAATATATATTCAAATCGATAGAAACGTAAGATTATTTTTTGGTTAATATTTACTAATAAACTTATCTAACATTACCTAACGATTAATAGATCATTATTTATTGTAAATTAAAATTAGTGGTGGGCATAGATTAATTTTTTTAATCTAGATTAATCTAGATTAATTTTGGAATTAATCTAGATTAATCTAGATTAAAATGGCTCGTTTGAATTCTGCCGAAGGCATTCAGAATATGTGTGCTACCCAAATAATGACTAAAAGTAAGTCTTTGAGAACGGGTTTCTCAAGCCAGGTGGTGCATTAGACCAGGGGCTCATCTCCTGTTTCCAAAATGCATCTCACACTGCTTGAGAAAGCTGTTCTACTATGATAATTGGTGATGAAAATTAAATTATGTTCAATAAGATGAACTTGTGTTTACTTCCGCATTAGCTAAGGGATGATTTGCGTTTAGGTGGTACTTGAGACTGGAAGAGCTCCTACAGTACATTTACATTTAGTCATTTAGCAGACGCTTCTATCCAAAGCGACTTACAAAGAGTTAGGGAGCAACAAGAGATGTGTCATACAGGTGCCATAATACATTAGATCTCAATACAAAGTTACTGGTTTCAACTAAAGCTAGACCAGTACCTGTTGATAGAAAGTGTTTTTTTTAAACCAATTCCGCATTGCACAAGGTGCAAACAACCTTAGTCTTGTCGATGTTTCCATTGGGAAGCTTCTTAAAAATTAATATTCCCTGAAGCAAACCCGGCGGCTTCAAAGCTGCATCCATGTTAGCACGTCACGTTTGATGCAGAAATTTCTCAGTAACGTTATGTTGTGATAATACCAAACGCGAATGGCGTGTCAAGCGCGAGTGATTTATGTGTTAATGCAAAGAGCCGATAGACCTACTTGCTGCGCAAATCGCGCGAATGAAGCCCTGCTTATGAGATGATGAGGCAGCTTCTGCTTCCGCGAATGACGCGAATCACGCGAGTTGAAAAATCTCGTTCTCGCCCCGTACAGTGCAGTTAAGCTGGTATACATCCGCGCTAAAATATCAAGGTGAAAGTCATCATAGCTTGCGTAGTATAGACCCAGCTCCCAACCCAACTTTGAGAATAGATTAACGGCGACATTTTTTTTATCGCGCGATAAAAGTCTCACTGCGTTAACGGCGTTAACGCCGTTAACGGCCCACCACTAGTTAAAATGCTTACAAATGTCATAAAACTTTTAATTCATATGATAATACATATCTTGAAGACCCTAAACATTTGAACAGATGTTATACAATGATTGAAAGCTTTTGTTATTTTACAACACTTTTGCTGTGATAACTATGATATGGCTATGGTTAGGGACAGGTTTAGAGGTATGTGTAGGTTAAAGGGTTAGTTAAGAGGGCAACAGTGTAAAGGGGTGAATTTTGAGATTTGATATCTGTTGATTACTGTTTTCTACTGTTCTCTTTAAATGTTGATTCATTTTCTCTGGTTGCTGTATGATTCAAGGAATATTCTATTTAATTGTAAACAATTGTGTGCTAATGTAAATGTTGTGGCAAAACATGCCTTGCTTGCACACAAATTATGCCTTTAGCAAGTATTAAATGTAACTAACCACCCATTACACACATGTTGTGAAAGTCCTAAATGATTAGTAAACATTTATGAACATTTACAAAAATTAAGAATAGTCAACGTCGGATTGCGGACTGCAAAAACTTGAACAAATTATAAAAAAATATTTTTAAAGATGTTTAAATAGGGTAAATTCAGGTCATTTGGGTTTATAAAAATTTACGATTGATTAATAGTTTCCTCTTTAGACTGAGTACTGCAACAACATAAGCAAATACTTACTAAATGATTTGCTAAACAAGTCTAAACAACAAACAAAAAACAAATATATGACCTTTACGGACTGTAATACTTTGAGTGAATAGTTGTAAAAGTTTTTCAGAACATATAAAGTAAATAAAATACACTTGTAATCATTAATAATGATGTTAAACATACATTAATAATGACTTCTGTTAAATATTTTGTAGATTTTTTAAAGTGCATGATCATATGAATTGAAAGTTTAATCACATATGTTAATATTAACTTCTGATCTGTTTCTTAATAATTTATAAATTACATTTCTAATCATCATGACATGCCTCGACAACCCGATCCCTGGACGCGGAATCTAGCTCTAGGGACATGGAACGTCACCTCTCTGACGGGGAAGGAGCCGGAGCTTGTGCGTGAGGTTCAGAGATTCCGACTAGAGATAGTCGGGATCACCTCTACGCACAGCTTGGGCTCTGGAACCACACTCCTCGAGAGAGGATGGACTCTTTACCACTCTGGAGTTGCCAAGGGTGAGAGGCGGCGGGCTGGTGTGGGTTTGCTTATAGCCCCCCAGCTCAGCCGCCATGTGTTGGAGTTTACCCCGGTGAACGAGAGGGTCGCGTCCCTGCGCCTCCGGGTCGGGGATAGGTCTCTCACTGTCGTTTGCGCCTATGGGCCAAATGGCAGTGTAGAGTACCCGGCCTTCTTGGAGTCTCTGGGAGGGGTGCTGGAAAGCGCCCCGACTGGGGACTCCGTCGTTCTGCTGGGTGACTTCAACGCCCACGTGGGCAGCGACAGTGACACCTGGAGGGGCGTGATTGGGAGGAACGGCCCCCCTGATCTGAACCCGAGTGGTGTTCTGTTATTGGACTTCTGTGCTAGTAACAGTTTGGCCATAACGAACACCATGTTCAAGCATAAGGGTGTCCATCAGTGCACATGGCACCAGGACACCCTTGGCCGGAGGTCAATGATCGACTTTGTTGTTGTTTCATCTGACCTACGGCCGTATGTCTTGGACACTCGGGTGAAGAGAGGGGCGGAGCTGTCAACCGATCACCACCTGGTGGTGAGTTGGATCCGATGGCGGGGGAGGAAGCTGGACAGACTCGGCAGACCCAAACGTACTGTGAGGGTCTGTTGGGAACGTTTGGCCGAATCGCCTGTCAGAGAGATCTTCAACTTCCACCTCCGGCAGAGCTTCGACCAGATCCCGAGGGAGTCTGGAGATATTGAGTCCGAGTGGACCATGTTCTCCACCTCCATTGTCAACGCAGCCACTCGGAGCTGTGGCCGTAAGGTCTCCGGTGCCTGTCGAGGCGGCAATCCCCGAACCCGGTGGTGGACACCGGAAGTAAGGGATGCCGTCAAGCTGAAGAAGGAGTCCTATCGGGCCTGGCTGGCTTGTGGGACTCCCGAGGCAGCTGACGGGTACCGACAGGCCAAGCGGACTGCAGCCCGGGTGGTTGGGGAGGCAAAAACTCGGGCCTGGGAGGAGTTCGGCGAGGCCATGGAGAAGGACTATCGGTCGGCCTCGAAGAGATTCTGGCAAACCGTCCGACGCCTCAGGAGGGGGAAGCAATGCCCCACCAACGCTGTTTACAGTGGAGGGGGGCAGCTGTTGACCTCGACCGGGGATATCATCGGGCGGTGGAAGGAATACTTCGAGGATCTCCTCAATCCCGCCGTCACGTCTTCCATTGAGGAAGTAGAGGCCGAGGGCTCAGAGGCGGACTCGCCCATCACCCGGGATGAAGTCACCGAGGTAGTCAAGAAACTCCTCGGTGGCAGGGCACCGGGGGTGGATGAGATCCGTCCTGAGTACCTCAAGTCTCTGGATGTTGTGGGGCTGTCTTGGCTGACACGCCTCTGCAGCATCGCGTGGCGGTCGGGGACAGTGCCCTTGGACTGGCAGACCGGGGTGGTGGTCCCTCTTTTTAAGAAGGGGGACCGGAGGGTGTGCTCCAACTACCGGGGGATCACACTTCTCAGCCTCCCCGGGAAAGTCTATGCCAGGGTACTGGAGAGGAGAATCCGGCCGATAGTAGAACCTCGGATTCAGGAGGAACAGTGTGGTTTCCGTCCCGGTCGTGGAACACTGGACCAGCTCTATACCCTCTTCAGGGTGCTGGAGGGTTCATGGGAGTTTGCCCAACCAATCCACATGTGTTTTGTGGATCTGGAGAAGGCATTCGACTGTGTCCCGCGCAGCATCTTGTGGAGGGTGCTCCGGGAGTATGGGATTCGGGACCCTTTGCTAAGGGCCATCCAGTCCCTCTACGACCGGAGCAGGAGCTTGGTTCGCATTGCCGGCAGTAAGTCAGACTTGTTTCCGGTGCATGTTGGACTCCGGCAGGGCTGCCCTTTGTCGCCGGTTCTGTTCATAATTTTTATGGACAGAATTTCTAGGCGCAGCCAGGGGCCGGAGGGCGTCGGGTTTGGTGACCACACGATCACATCTCTGCTCTTTGCGGATGATGTCATCGTGCTGGCCCCATCAGACCAGGACCTTCAGCATGCACTGGGACGGTTTGCAGCCGAGTGTGAAGCGGCGGGGATGAGAATCAGCACCTCCAAATCTGAGGCCATGGTTCTCAGCCGGAAAAGGGTGGCTTGCTCACTTCAGGTAGGTGGAGAGTTCCTGTCTCAAGTGGAGGAGTTCAAGTATCTGGGGGTCTTGTTCACGAGTGAGGGAAGGATGGAGCGGGAGATTGACAGACGGATCGGTGCAGCTTCTGCAGTAATGCAGTCGCTGTACCGGTCTGTCGTGGTGAAGAAGGAGCTGAGCCGCAAAGCGAAGCTCTCGATTTACCGGTCAATCTACGTTCCTACTCTCACCTATGGTCATGAGCTGTGGGTCATGACCGAAAGAACAAGATCCCGGATACAGGCGGCCGAAATGAGCTTTCTCCGCAGGGTGGCCGGGCGATCCCTTAGAGATAGGGTGAGAAGCTCGGTCACTCGGGAGGAGCTCAGAGTAGATCCGCTACTCCTCCACATCGAGAGGGGCCAGCTGAGGTGGCTCGGGCATCTTTTCCGGATGCCCCCTGGACGCCTTCCCGGTAAGGTGTTCCGGGCATGTCCCACCGGGAGAAGACCCCGGGGAAGACCTAGGACACGCTGGAGGGACTATGTCTCCCGGCTGGCCTGGGAACGCCTCGGTGTCCCCCCGGAAGAGCTGGAGGAAGTGGCTAGGGAGAGGGAAGTCTGGGCATCCCTGCTTAGACTGCTGCCCCCGCGACCCGGCCCCGGATAAGCGGTAGAAAATGGATGGATGGATGGATCATTGTAAGCCATGTCAAAATCATTTAAAGATGTTTAAAAAATGTATGTTCTTATGAATTGAAAGTATTATGGCATTTCAATTTACATGAAATAATGAAATGGTTATGATCTGGTGAACTATCAAATAAGTGAAACCAGAATTTAGATGCTCTCCTCTGGATTTCAGACAAATGAGGGAACCTTCCAAGTTCTGCTCTACCTCCCAGATTTGATGCATTTCTGTGGATTCCTAGGATGTTTTTAAAAAATTCAAGATTGAAAATTTACCCTGGACATTTATCCCAAGATGTATAGCCCAAATTTCACTACTATGACACAAAATCTTTGATGTTGTCATCAAATCCATTATTCTCTACAGTTTTGTATGGTGGTTAAACTAAAATTGTGATTGTCAGACCCAAATATTCAGATTCGCTTAATAGGACTAGGTATTATAATCCAACTATTTATGGTGGAGATGGTGGTCTAGTGGGTTAAACCACTGAACTGATAAATCAAAGGTTGCTGGTTCGATCCCAGCAGCCACCACCAGTGTGTCCTTGAGCAAGACACTTTACTCCATGTTGCTCCAGGGGGATTGTCCCTGTAATAAGTGCACTGTAAGTCGCTTTGGATAAAAGCGTCTGCCAAATGACTAAATGTAATTAATGTATTTCAGCACAGTTGAATTGTCCAATAGGACATTTCTCACACCTTATGCATGACAGCAGTCAAGAATATGAATAGAGGAAAGGAGGTCTGAGGTTTTACTGAGTTCGTCGGGTAGGCATCCTCTGTGTTTGGGGGATAAATGCTTATAGAAATACTAAGCATATTTATACTTGCCTTTCCTTGCTATTATTAGAGATAATCCCATAAATTTACTGCAGTCTCTATATTTCTTTTGCGGTGGCGGTCCGGACAAGACTTTTTTTAATAAATAATATTTAATCCTTCAATCTATTGTTTTATTAGGCCATTTATTTTATATTCTGATTTATATTAGCAACGGCTGCTCACTGCTTTGGCTATGTGTTCACAGTGTGTGTGTTATTCACTTCCGTGTGTGGACTTGGAATTTGTGGTCTGCATTTAACCCATCCGAGTATGGAACATCATACTTGGCCTCACATCACTTTCACTTTTTTTCATTCACTTTAATGTAGTTTTCATCTGTTTTGCACAGTATTACTTTAGTAATCATCAGATTGAAGCGTTGTCACTCTGCATGACAGTTTTGCCCAAGCAGCATCTGTTAGTCCCGCCAATTAAGTTCTTTAAACCACGACTGTTAAGTGCGTGTCCACAGTCCAACACTTCATATATTAGGTTGACCATGTGCATCATCCAGGTACTGAAAGTTAAGAATTTTCAATGTGAACTAGTGTTGATTTTGGCGGCCTGTTTTAATTCTAGTTTTAGTCTAGTCTTTGTGTCAAGCTATCATTTTAGTTTTTATTAGTTTTAGTCATTTTTAGTCGTTCATACTCATTAGTCAAGTTTCAGTCGACTAAATGTCTGAGCATTTTAGTTTTATCTTAGTCAGAATTATCCATGACTTATTTCGTCTAGTTTTAGTCGACGAAAACTGATGACATTTTAGTCTAGTTCAATGAAAATGGTATTTTAGTCTCTTTTTAGTAATGCAATTCTATTTAACCCAGTCAGTATAGTATAGAGGACCTAGTAGTATAGGCAAAACCAAAATTTTAATTTAGCCAAGCCAATTTCAAACAATGTTATTTTTATTGTTACCTTATAGATTCCGTATACATACATTCCAGACATGGAAAACGCTTTGATTTGAATTTACGGCAATCGGTGGGAATCTCTAGGCACGTCATGATGCGATTTGATTACGATTCAGAGGGTTGCGATGATAAAAAGATTCTCAATGCATCTTTTACATACACAATACTTTTTCTTGCTGTGTGACTATTAAAATAAACTATTTGTTATAACCCAAGACCGATTTTACTTCCAATATCCATTATTAATAAAACCAATTAAAGTGGTTTCGCAAGTCAACTGGAAGGTTACATTTGCCAGCATTGTAAAGAACCAACAGGAAAACAGTGACTGCCCTCAGTGCCCTGTAGTAGCATACAGAATGCGGTAAATTAATGCAGACTTTTTTTGCACATAGCACTGGAGCTAGAGAGGTTTACAATTTGGTAGCACAGGTCAAACAGTATGAGCACAAGTATAAATTGTTCGTTGTCATCATTAAAAAAAAGAATGCAAGTGCAAGTGCTTTCATGAAAAGGCAGGTAACTGACAAAAGACATTCATGTTACATACAGATGAATAAATTAGAGCCATATCATTAAACTGCAGTAACTATAGTAAATTGCAGTAAAATTATTATATACTATTCTGTTTTCTAACTTTACCTTAATACACAGTGTTTATCAATTTACAACAAGGGCACTACAATTTTCAATTGCAAATACTATAGTTCACTAAAGTTTTTTTTGTCTGAGTGTTCAATTTAACGTTTTTTATTTTGACGGGTCTTTGGGAAGACGCTCGAGTGTTTCTGTTAGCCGATAGCTTCACTCAAACAGTAAACGGTCTTAAAATAAACTCCTATCCTCATACAGGTCAGACGCTGATAAATCCTCGACCATCATGTTTTGTATGTTAAACTATGCACATAATTCATTCAGACACGCAGAACAGCCAGATCACATTTAAATAACAGGATTCTGCTCCACATCTAGGTTAAAGCATCAGACGAATTTGTCTCGTCTCGTATTGGTCAAATAAAATGAAGAGACATTTAAGCATAGTTTTTATTTTGTGAACCACATTTAGTCTCGTATAAATGAGACCCCTGGCCAGTAGAAAATATCCCTAGTGTTGAGCCCTTTGACTGACTGTGACCTAGGACTTTTATTTTGAAGGTACTGAGCATGGGTATGTGAAAACAAAGTTTCCCTCCATTACACATACATACCAACTTAATGCCGACAAAATATACCATCCTTATGTAGTTGTATGTTTGTAGCTCTATTTTTGGTTTTGTGGTATCACAAAATACCCAGTTTATCATCCCCAGTTGTTAGTTTTGGTCTGTTAAATGTTATTTGTTTAAATGCTTAATATTCAGTCATGCATGCTGTTCCAATATTATTACACAGAAAATTATACCAAAAATACTTTACACAGTAACTGTTTATTTAATTTCATTTATTTATCAAGTTAACTTCAATGCATTTCAAACAGCTGCAGGTGCACCTCTCACTTGCCAAACCTGTCCACATTGAAAGTAGCCATATTTAAAGGGATGATATGAAAACAAATATTATTGTTTGTTTAAGATGTAATGCAATGTGTACACACGATTTAAGGTTCAAAAACGCTGTATTTTCAAGATACCGTGGATGTTTGTGCCTCCTCTTTGCACCCCCTCTTTTAAAGGCGGAGATTTTTAAAGATCCAATTTCCCCAAGATCGCATTTTTCAACCTTTAGAGTAATGTCGGTGCTAGAGCAAAGAACACAGCCTGCAAAATGATAAAGCTCAATGTTCAGTGCCAAGCGAGATATTGTCTTTAACAGAATTCTCAGTGGGAAGAGCATTGTGTTAACAACACAAGGTTGTGGGTTCGATCCCAGGGGATTGCAAATACCTATGTAAAATGTATAGGTTAAAGCAATGTAAGTCGCTTTGGATAAAAGCGTCTGCCAAATGGCAAAAAAAGGCTTACAGAGAATGGCTTGAATCGGACTACAGCCCTCTATTTCCCAGGTACATGATGTCACTATTCCGAGTGCTTTTAATAACCTCCACCCTAAGGAAAACACCAAAAAAGGGGCGAGGCCTTCCTTATAGAAGAGGAAGAGCCGCTGGAGTAGTGTTTGGTTATCAGAGATTGTAAACATTTGACTGAGCTATTCCCTAAACTACGTTCACTTTCATCACAGTCCCACACCTGGTAATAAGAATTCAGCTACACACATTCTAAGAAAACCAACGGTCAAATAACAGCTTCCATGACTTTAACATCGGCTGTGAAAGCTGTTCCGTGTAATACACTAATATTTTGTGCGTGTGTATACCTCCAAAAGATTCTATGAAACGTCCTTTGAAGTCCTTCTTTCAAATCTCTCCTGGTCAGTCTGCTTGTTTTATCCAATTCAGGTCCAATATAAAAATGCTTCTGATATTGTTAATTAAAATAACTGGTCCGACACCATTCGGTCCGGTGTCATTTCCCTCGCCATAGTAGGGAAAATTATGATCTCTAACAAAGATTGACGTTTGCACATGCACTAGCAGACCTCCGTAACACTTCAATTGAACCGGATTTGTTTAACTGATGAAGTGCAGTTGTTGCCATTGTTACTGTTTCTGCTAAAAGCCAAAGTTTATAAATACACGTGCACTGAGAGGGGGACCGACCAATCACAACAGCCCAAGAAGCTTGCTGATATGGTGTGGGACATCTTTACTAGGGATGAGTCACGAATTTCGAATATTCAACTCAACTCTCAACTCAACTTTATTTATATAGCGCTTTTTACAATTTTCATTGTTACAAAGCAGCTGTACATGAGACACATTTAATACAAGTATGAATTCTAAAGCATTCTAAAGCAAATTAAGAATTAATTAATTCTTAATTTCTCTGCATCTGACAGTGACAGCATATGACGTAATTTAGATATATTCTTAAAATGGAAAAATGCAATTTTACAGGTGTTGGCGACATGGCTTTCAAATGACTGAGTACTGTCGAATACAACGCCAAGATTCTTAGCTGATGACGAGGATTTTATGGAGCATCCGTCAATCGTTAAGCAGTATTCTTGGTTGATACGCATAGCAGTTTTCGGTCCAGTAAGTAACACTTCTGTTTTGTCCGAGTTTAGTAGTAAAAAATTGTTACTCATCCACATTTTTAAGTCAACTATGCAATCCTTTATTCGATGAAACTGCTGGGTTTCATGAGGCATCGAGGAAATATAAAGTTGAGTATCATCAGCATAACAGTGAAAGCTAATTCCGTGTCGCTTTATTATATCTCCTAGAGGTAGCATGTATAATGCGAAGAGCAGGGGTCCCAAGACTGAGCCCTGTGGTACACCGTACTGGGCTTGTGATTTGCGGGACACCTCATTGTTTATTGCTACAAATTGAAAACGGTCGGATAAATAAGACTTAAACCATTTCAATGCTATTCCGTTAATGCCGACGTAATTTTCGAGTCTATGTAGAAGTATGCTGTGGTCAATGGTGTCAAATGCAGCACTGAGGTCTAGCAGCACCAATAATGAAATACAGCCACGGTCAGACGCTAAAAGCAGATCATTTGTAACTCTTATCAAAGCAGTCTCTGTACTGTGACATGCTCGAAATCCAGACTGGAATTCATCATTAATGTCATTCCTTTGGAGGAAGGAGCATAATTGAGTTGAAACTACTTTTTCCAGAACTTTAGATATAAAAGGTAAATTCGATATAGGCCTGTAATTCCCTAGTTCTTTAGGGTCGAGTTTGGGTTTTTTTAAAAGAGGCCTTATAACAGCCACCTTAAATGCTTTAGGCACATGTCCTAATGTCAGAGATGAGTTAATAATACTAAGAAGAGGATCTATAATTGTTGGGAGCATTTCTTTCAGTAGTTTTGTAGGTATAGGGTCTAGCATGCATGTTGTTGATTTAGATGATCTAATGATTTTAGACAGTTCATCGTGATCTACTGTAGAAAATAATTGCAATTTCTCCTTAGGGGTGCTGTAGTTAGTTTGTTCAGTGGATTTCACTACAGGTTGCTGTAGTAGAGTAGGCGGGGCGAGACCGTGGTTCGAGTCCGGTGAGTAATTGTGAATTAGCGCCAGCTGTGCGCACACCGGGCTCGAATCACGTAGGAGATGGGAGCATAAAAGGAACGAGCGACCGGACCGTCGAAGAGAGAGGACTGGGCCCGAACTTATGTTATGTTTGTATTTATATTATGTTTTGTTCGCCGGCGGTCGTCCGTGAGGGGCCGCCGGCTGTTATATTACTTTATTAAATGTTTAAATGTTTGCCGGTTCCCGCCTCCTTCCTTCTATTTTATTGAGATTTGTTACAGTTGCATTGTTATAATTTTTTCTCTTATATCTTGGATTTTACTCGTGAAGTAGTTCATAAATTCATCACTGTTATGCTGATAATCAGAATCTGACGTCGATGACAACTTATTTTTTGTTAATTTAGCCACGGTGTTAAATAAGAACCTAGGGTTGTGATGGTTTTCCTCTATTAGTGTTGAAAAGTAGGCGGATCTAGACGTTTTTATGGCATTCCTGTACTTTCGATTACTATCCTTCCATGCTATACGAAATACCTCTAAATTCGTTTTCTTAAAGTTGCGCTCCATTTTACGGGATGCTTTTTTTAGAGTCTGAGTGTGTTCATTATACCACGGTGTTGGGCTGCTATTTTTAATTTTCTTTAAACGCAGAGGAGCAACTGTGTCTAATATTTCCGAGAAAGTAGAGTTAAAATTTTCAATAGTAGTGTCAAAATCGTCAACGTTATTACTCATGCTAGATATTTTAGACAATTCAGGCAGATTATCGAGAAACGCATCTTTGGTAGTTGAAGTAATCGTTCTACCATATTTGTAACAAGGAGTTTGATTTGCAGCCGTAGGCCATTGAAGCAAACATAATATCAGATAATGATCCGAAATATCTTCACTCTGCTGAACGATTTTAACATCGTCCACATTAATACCATAAGAAAGTATTAAATCTAAAGTATGATTACGAAGGTGAGTGGGTCCTGACACATGTTGACTAACGCCCATGGAGTTAAGAGTGTCTTTGAAAGCCAGTCCCAAGGCATCTGTATCATTGTCTACATGGATATTAAAGTCACCGACGACAAGGACTCTATCTGCGGCCAGTACTAGTTCTGATAAGAACCCACCAAAATCTTTAATAAAATCTGTGTGGTGCCCTGGAGGCCTATATACAATAGCTAGAATAAATTTTAAAAATGTTTTGTCCTTAGTATTAGGTGTCGATACGTGAAGTACCATGACTTCAAAAGAATTGTATTTAAAATTAGACTTCTGAGAGGTAATAAAAGAATTCTTGTAAAGTGCAGCGACACCTCCCCCTCCACCTTTTAGACGAGGCTCGTGTTTATAGTAATAATCATGGGGAACGGATTCATTTAGAGTAATATAATCATCTGGCTTTAGCCATGTTTCTGTCAAACAAAGCATGTCTATTTTATGATCGGTTATCAAATCGTTAACAAAAAGTGCTTTATTTGAGAGAGATCTAATATTAAGCAATCCGAGTCGTAACAGCTGATTATCTGTATTTTGTTCATGTTTGATTTGTTTAACGTTTATTAAATTACTTTCAAGAGGTTTACGCAATATCTTATGTTTGCTAATCCGGGGGACAGACACAGATTCGAATAGTATATTTAATTATCGAATTTCGAATAGTGTGTGCGATCTTAAAAAACTCGCCGTGTTTTCACGTGTAACGGTGTTCATGTAACCAAAGGGTGGCACTGCCAATAACAACGCACCTAAAACCTAAAGGCTGTCAATCGACAGACATTTTCCCACAAGAATTGGTAACGAAGTTACGCACACTGTAGACCCGCGTGGCATAACGGAAACGGTAAATTGATATCAAAAATGTGTTCTGTGTGTGGGGGTCCTTTAATAAAATGAATGAGAATAAAGTGCAGTGCAAACTGTGCAATGCAAAGCTAGCTTATCATGGATCAACAACTACTATGCACAATCATTTCAGGGCGAAGCACCCAGCAGGTCCATCCACAGGTCAGCAATCAGTTGCTAGTTTATGGTCAGACCAACCAATTTGGATCCCAAACGGGCGGAGCAAATAACGGCTCTAACTAGCAAGATGATCGCTAAGGATATGCTTCCGATCGGCTTTGTCGGAGGAGAGGGTTTTAAAAATCTAATGGAGTTTGTTCAGCTCGAGTTAACTGTTAGTCTAGAAAAATGATCACTGCCAGACTGCAGAAACTTTTTCATGACAATTGAAACTGAAGCCTTATGAACTATTAATGCATGAAATCGCTCCGAACTGTTAATAAATGCCGTCATTCGGTTAATATGTTTTAACGCCTTTTATGTCTAGTCTAATCAGGAAAATATATTAAAGCCATAAGATTTAATCACACTGCTGTTTTTTAGTTGGTATAAATGTGCATGCTCATATCGAATAGGGAAATGTCCTAGCATTATGAGCGGTTGATGCTGATCGACGTACTGTTAATAAGTGCCGTCATTCGGTTGTTAATATATTTGTTTCAGCACGTTATTTTAATGTATTGCTTAACGTAAGATTGCATATTCCATAATACATAAAGCAGTGTGCCGTCATACTGATTTGATGCGTAAATGTGCTCTCTCTCTCTCTCCGTTTGTGTGTGTGTAATACTGTAAATGCGTCCATGTGGGGGAGGGGTGCGAATTTCAAATAATTTTCGAATAGTTCTCATCGATCTTCGAATATTATTTTTGCTTTAAATGCCCATCCCTAATCTTTACACACTCTAAGCATGGAACCAATTACGACAGACCTGGTCAGGTTTACCAATCAGAGCGTTTCGGAAGGTGGGACTTTATAGAGACCTTAAGAAATCCCGTCGTTTTGTTAGAAGAGGGACAGCGGTGAATAATAGACTTGAAATATGTGAATTATAATGCATTTTTGAAATTAGAAACATGAAAATCCACTGTTAAACACGCCAAAAACATAATCAAAGCCTCAAAAACAGCAAAGAATGGCTACCTTATCAAAGTTCATCGCTCTGAAAAGCGAGTTGTGCTATGATTGGCCAGTTAACCAGTGCGAAGTGATTGGTTGAATACTGCAAGCGTGTGACGGAAATGTTACACATCTTAACATATTTGGAACATCAGGTTCCAAAGCAATTGTGCTGACAGGTACACCAACCTTACTTGCGTTGACATTTGGGCGGTCTCAGTCAACTCATACCACGTACTGACGTAGATTTGTGGGGATATGGTTACACAGGGCGTTTCATTCAGGTATGGGTGAGCATTCGCTTTTAGATGGAATGCTTCTTTTGTTCCTCTACTTTTATTTTTGTTATTTTACTCAACTCAACTTTATTTATATAGCACTTTTTACACAATATTCACACGTACGAACACGCATAGACATAGACACAACCACACAAACATACACAGACGGACACACAGACCAGCACGCACACACAGACAAGGAGAGAGAAACACAGGTCAAATATTAAACAGAATATAAATTCCTATATGCAATATCATGTAGAACTTTTAAATTCAAATTCCAAAGCAGCCCCCCCGGGCAGGCAAATGGCCCAAAACAGTATGCAAACGGTGGCGAGAAACCCAAAACTCCAATGGGGACCCAGACACACCCAGGGGATTCCAGTTCCCCTTTGGCAAGAGCTGCTGCCTCTGCACAAGCTCAACAGTGCTTGCACAACAGGGCTAAATAAAAGTAAATAATCTAACTAATAAGGTAAATTATAGAATTATTAATCTAGTAGCATTTGAAATTTTGTAGCGAAGTCGTGTCAAGTTGCCACGTCCTTCTTTATCCAGCTCTATCATCTCAGCTCTTGTCAGGTCGCCACATCCCATTCTCCGCTCTGCCATCAGGTCTGGCCACGAACTGCATCCTGCTCGCAGCCATTCGAGGAAAGTGTGGAGAGGTTGAATTGCACTTGTATTTTTGGGCCTGTACATTGTCATAGCCAAACTCACATTTATTTGTATATTGTAAATAACTTCAATAAAAAAAAACAAAAAAAAAACTTCAATTTATTTTCTTTGGGTTTTTGACTACTGCTACTGTGGACACCCTGGATAACTACATTTTTTGCACCTTTGGGATTAAACTGCGCTGATCTGTGCTTTTTGTGACGTGTTATATTATTTACACCTCTGACCGCTGGTACATTCTAACAGTGAAAATCATGAAACATCATTCTAACTTTATGAAAAATAACTCTAAACTCTAAAGCAGACAACTAACAATGACAAAAACTATCATTAATAAAGTTTTTGCAAACATTAATATTTAGCATACTACAGTAATCTTTAAAAAAATTACCACCAAATTGAACATGTTGCAGTGCATAATGGGAATTTTCAGACATTGGTTTATTGTAAACATGTTTGTTTAGAATACACAGTTTAGCAAGTTGCTTTTTTTGCAGTGTAGATAGATAAATGTGTAACAGCTTTTTTGGGTCAGTACTGATTAATAAAACTGTTTTTTAATGGTTCCTTTCTTTAAGAAATTATGTAAGGCATATGTGCACTTATGACCCTAACTTTATGCATCCTTATGTTCTGTGTTTCAGACCAGCTGTGCGATCCCTCCCAAGCAGACAGATGTTTGAACATATATTAAAGAGGCATAATGTGCTGTTTGTGTATGTTGGTGGGGAGTCGCCTCTCAAAGTGAGTGACATCTCAAATCGCTTTGTGAGCTGTTTGTTTGTGCTGTATGGTGTTGATCATAGAGTCGGTGTTCCTTGTGTACTACACTACAAAACCATGGTTAAAGTGATAATCCGCACAAAGATTTGGTTTAAAACATGAATAGATTTGTTTGTTCTGATTAACACAAATGAAGATATTTGTAAAAATGTTTGCAACCGATATTCTGGGACATCATTGACTACCATAGTAGGAACTATTTGTTGAACTCAAACTGAGAAATTTTGAAGAATTTATAAATGCAAACAGTTTTAGGAAACCTTTGACTACCATTTACATTTTTCTAAAAAAATTCTAAAGTTGTAGTGAAAAAAACCCCCCACTGTGCAGTGCTTTAACACAATATAAAATTTCTGTTTTTGCGTATATTTTGCCAAGATAGGAAGCCAAGGTTCTTTGCGTTGTCCTAGAAAACACGAAAGCAATGCATATTAGAACAACAGCTATGACTTTGGGATATATTAAATATACTCTTAACCTCATTGTAGTGCTATGCTATGATTAGTTTATTTGAATGCTAACGTAGCTAACGTGAGCTACTATAGATAGTGGTGTTCTGCAGCCATAAACAAGCTTCCATTCAAGCCAACATTAGATGATAACTAACGTTAGCTAAACACAGCTGTCTAAGCGCCAGTAGCTACCTAGCACAAACAAACTGCACGGAGAGCTAAGACAGTAAGCTAGCACCACTGAAGTGCGCAGAGCTGAAGCTACACTACAAAAACATGTAATTAATTTAGCCAACTTTAGTACTTACTTGTTATTGTCTCCTTCACAAGTGACAATTGGGTGCCTCTTTTTCAGATGCTCCAACATTGTTGTGCTGGCATGGTATGCAAACTTCATTTGGCAAAGAGCGCAAATAACGACACATTTACGTTTGGAACTAAATTTGAAGTATTTCCATACCCATGTTTTGGTCTCCCACGTGTGTGTGGCGAGCTTCTGTGAAGCGTGAAATCTTTTGCTGTGAAGCAAAAATCTGACGTCCACGAAATTTTGACGTTAACATCATCGACGCGTCGTTACAGGCCTACTTATGACAGATCAGTGTCAGTTGAGTTTAATTCCATTTCTTTCAGTGGACAAAGCCTGTGGCCAAAAGTAGGAAAGAACAACCGAACTAACAACTTATTAATTCTTCAGTTCGGTTAATTTGATCCGGACCAATGGCAAAATATGATACACTGTAGCATATCTTATCTGCGTTGTTTCCTTTTCTGACCATACTGATTGCTTTGGTCCGAACCAGTGGAATCAAACCTAAATCTGTTCACGTGACGACATCCACATCACTCGTTGGCGAGACCCCATTTTCAAAATTGCTTTATGTTTGGTCAGAATTTACGTGCGGGAAAATTTAGACAGCCAGAAGCCAGCAGACAAAACGCTGCACTATAGAGAGATGACTATGATGGTTGAATGTGTCCCTGATCATTATATATCACATCTTTCGTATACACCACAACATACAGACTATACAATTCTGTAATGAAGCACGGGTGCGGCTGTAAAATAATGTTTTAATTAGTGGTGGGCTGTTAACGGCGTTAACGTGCTGCGTTAACGTGAGACTCTCATCGCGCGATAAAAAAATGTCGCCGTTAATCTATTCTCAAAGTTGGGTTGGGAGCTGGGTCTATACTACGCAAGCTATGATGACTTTCACCTTGATATTTTAGCGCGGATGTATACCTGGCTGAATTGCACTGTACCGGGCGAGAACGAGATTTTTCAACTCGCGTGATACGCGCAATTCGCGTCATTCGCGCCGCCTCATCATCTCATGACCAGGGCTTCATTCGCGCAATTCGCGCCGCAAGTAGGTCTATTGCGTCTTTGCATTGATTTAACATGTAAATCACTCGCGCTTGACGCGCCATTCGCGTTTGGTCTGAACACAACATAACGTTATTGTGAAATTACCACATCACATCGTGCTAACATGGATGCCGCTTTGAAGCCGCTGGGTTGCTTCAGGGATTTTTTTTTTTAAGAAGCTTCCCAATGGAAACATCGACAAGACTAAGGTTGTTTGCACCTTGTGCAATGCGGAATTGGTTTAAAAAAAAACTTTCTCTCAACAGGTAGTGGTCTAGCTTTAGTTGAAACCAGTAAATTTGTATTGGCACCTAATGTATTATGGCTCCTGTATGATATATCGCTTCCCCAACTCTTTGTAAATTGCTTTGGATAAAAGTGTCTGCTAAATGACTAAATGTACTGTAGGATTTCTTCCAGTTTCAAGTACCACCTAAACGCAAAGCTCCCCTTAGCTAATGCGGAAGTAAACACAAGTACATCTTATTGAATATAATTTATTTTCATCACCAATTATCATAGTAGAACAGCTTTCTCAAGCAGTTTGTGATGCATTTTGATGCACCTGGCTTGAGACACCCGTTCTCAAAGACTTACTTTTGGTTATTATTTGGGTAGCACACATATTCTGAATGCCTTCGGCAGAATTCAAATGAGCCATTTTAATCTAGATTAAAAATAAATAATCTATGCCCACCACTATGATAAACACATTTTATCCATGTTACTAATGTAATTTCACTACATATAAAAATATGTTTCAATGCATATTGCTATTTAAACAATGTAGCAAAGATAATATAACATGAAAACGAGCAACGGTTTATTAAGCTCATGGTTAATATGAAGTTACCTAGCTTGCCATCGTATTGGCATGAGAAATGATAATATCTTTGCATAAATTTACACCCTAATTTCTGAAACAAGTTGCTTTGTACTGGCAATGGGCAAAAACGACATAAAATCACGTCAATTTAGGTGTCAGATGTGATAACGCTAGGCCGGTCAATTGTGCGATAGCGCTGGACGATAGCGATGTTGAACTTTCATGGGTCTCAACAACCTCCTGGACTTGGATGTACTGCTGGCGGAGTTTCTTCACCCGGCACCTTTCCACAGACCTATTAAACCCCCTTTCCCTGAATTGTTTGCTAAACAACAAAAATGATACGCTGTTCTTGTGACTTTTCTACAGCTGTGAGGTAATATGGTCATCAGACCAAATTACTATGAGGGCCCGCACCTACTCACAACTCCTAGTTTGTCCACTAGCCGCCATGCTAGTCCAAATTTGTCCTCATCCCATCATCCTCAGCGCAGCTGATTACGGCAGCTGGTTTAGTCCAAAAAAGTGCTTTACTACTTTCATTTTCACCACCACAAACAAACAAAGCATACAGAGACCACCTCTTCAAGGAGTAGGTACACTTATTTGGTCAGTTTATGGTGCGCACTCGAGTGCGATTGCTGCATTCATACCTTCCCAAATGAACCTCGCAAAGAAGAAAAACTAACTCTAGTGGGATTCAACCGTTCTAAATCAGGTCAGGTGAGAAAGCACTCTTAGCCATGCCACTCCTTTGCAAGTTGTAGAAAGAAAGATTACACAAATCAGACAACCTTTCTAACCGTAAAGGAATTTTTTATATTAAGCTAGGGCTACATGATAATTTATTGTGATACTACTAAATCCTTTTGCAATCGAGCTGGCATATTGTAATATGCAATGTGTCGATCTGGGATCAGTAGGAAATGCTGCTTGATCTAAAAGCAGTGCGAGTTTGAGTCACTTATAATGTTGTAGTGTATTTCAGGGAAACTATGGGTTTAACCACAGTAATTAATTGTGATTAACCATACCTATTCTATACACTTTACTTGATGCAGCATAATTAATAATGGCGACAAACTAAATGCACTCGTCCAGTGAGTGATCAGCATGAGCGTATATCAACTCTAAGAAATATTACTTTCCTGGCCATGGAAACATAACACTCTTACTTTAGTGCAGTGCATGGCCTATAAAATAAACAGATGTTATATGAAACTTAGTCTTGTCAACATTTTGGAAAACGTTTTTGTTCATTGAGATATTGTTTAAAATGTTACTTTTCAAAGGGGGTGTACTCATTTATGCTGAGCACTGTACCTGTGTGTATCTTGTGCTATAGTCGTGTCCTGCTACGCTTGTGAATGACCCTTGTGGATTACCTTGCCCCTTGCTTTGATGTAATTTGTGGTAAGTCGTGTCCTAGTCTTAGTAAGCTTTAAGGATCTTGTCTTTTTTTTATGCCCCCTTGTGGGAAGTCTTTTTTCCTGTATCGTGCCCAAGTTCTGTTTTTCCCCATCGTTGGTTGTTTTCTTTTGTTCCTGTTTTTGTAAAATTCTTTTTGGACGCAGCCACAACACCGTTTGCTTCCCATTCTGCGGCGGCTGCCAAGCACCATCTGTAGCGGCGAACGGCGGTGGTGATATGAGGGTTCCCATGGATGAAAATTTTGTGCAGATGCAAGAAAGTAAGCTTTCTCAATGCGCCCATCCTGATAGGAAGCCTCTTTGGTCTGCTCCCTAGCAGCTTCGCCTCCTTCGCCATTATCTGGAATAGAAGTACCAGAATCTCCAACAACAGCGTACACACCACCTTGAGAGGCTGTCAGCTGGTCGAATACCAGTCATCATTAACCTAAGACCGCTCATCTTTGCCTTAATTCCATCATATAGTCGAGTCCTGGTGTTCATAAATTTGATCAGTTCGTATCTGGTTACCACAACATCAATTTGTAAACCAGAAATCCCACACTCTTTCCCACTTTGTCCAAAACCTATGTTTCTTCGGCACTGGATTTAATCTGGTGATGGCAGGTGTGACCTCCGACTATTATTATTGCTTCTACCAGAGCACACCTTCCTGTCCAATTTCTTGGTTCTTTCACAACCACCATAGATCGGTTGATGTTCTTGTGCCTTTTTCTGAAGGCATGAGTGGGTGACTATGAATATCTGGCCTACAATATTTTAAACAGTGATCTCGGGCTGTGGAATTAGCTTGTCTCAAAGTAAACTGTGTGTTCATCGATCCTAATCCTAACCCGCTTCAGCCTTTACACTTAGTTTCATAAATCTGCATCCTTCCCTCCATGTATGCTATTAGGCAGTTCCACACCACCTCACAATATGATAAAACCTCAAAATTTAGACCCAAATGCGTCACAGGGGAACATTCAGTGATGACAGGTAGCCCCCTCATCCACTAAAAGAGCAAAGATCTTCTGTCTGGCACAAGCAGAAATCAGTTTATCTATTAGGGAAACCACACAATCATCCAGACGGACTTTCACCCACGGGGTCGGGAAAGACCTACCTATTAAAACCGCGAATAGAGTATATTTCATCGTGAGGATGAGGTCATTCTCATTTCTGCCAATACGGCTGGTAGCACTTCTGGCCATTTTCTACCTGTTTCCAGACAAGTCGTTGTGATCTTATCTTTAATCGTTCGGTTAGTTCTCTCGGCCACCCCAGATGATTGTGGGTGGTACTGTATATCGTAGCAGCTAAACTGACCAATCAAGTTGGGTTATTAATTTTAACCCAACAAATGGGTTGTTTCCTTTTTAAAACACTGCTGAGTTTATTTTACATCATAACATTGCTTTATAATACTTTGTTTATTATTTTATATTCCACATTCAAAACACATGTCTGTCAAATACAATATATTACAAATACAACTATCTATGTTAGTACGGTATCTTTATTTTTTTAGTACACATATAACACAATTTCTTGTACATTAGATTTTTTCGATTAATATGATTCAAGAGCCTAGGATGAACAAATCTTATTAAACTTATAAAACATATTTATAAACCTTTATTTCACCAGAAAAAATACAAAGCATATCTGCTTGAAAAGTGCTTACTGATTTTTCTCCTGAAGAAAGTTGAAAATGCCCGCGACAGCAAACACAGCAGTTGTGTTGTTTTGACTAATCACAGCTTGAATGATTATTCAGCTTTTGCAACTAGTTAAAACATTGAGTTATACATAATTTACGTAGTGAATAAAATCAATTCAGCTTTTGAAATTTGTTTCAATGAACTTGCTTTAAGTTTGCTGATTCTGTCCAACTCGAATCACACAAATACTCTCTACAAACTTTAAAATACAAATAAATAAATAAATCAGGTAATTACCGACCAATTTGTTTTTTAAATGTAAACAAATCTCTTGACAGAAACATTAAGCAGCATTTCTATGACAACAGTTCTTTCCCCTGCCAGCCTATGGCAGCGTTTTCTAACATTTTAACCAAAATTTAATGTCTCGCACTACATTTTCTGTAAAGAATATATGGACAAACAATATGTCCAATGAAAGAACAGAGTTTCTGCTTTTAAACAAAGGAAACCGTATTCTAAAATCTTGTTTTGTTCTTCACTTTGATTAAAAGATAATTTTGAGATAATTAACGTTTTTTGTCAAAGATTCCGCCCAGATTTCACTCAGAACAATCATTAAAAACCGATAAGAAATATACGTTCCAGGTTCTGGGATTCTGTACTTTTCCCAAAGGTGTGTAACAGCGCCACCTGCTGTACAACAGTATAAATACTGATTGCCGTAATAACGTCTTTGGTGGGGAACCATTTTTTTTAAATGACGAGATAAATCATCAGTGTAGTTGAAAGAGTTAATGAAAAAGAGCAAGTCACAGAAGAAAATATTTTAAAAATAAAGGCAAGATATAAGACTCCTATCACTTAACGTCCCTCTCTTATAATCATTTTCCTCTCATTTAATACCTAATAGTGTTATAATAATCAAAACAGGCTTGACTCCTAAGCTCAATCAAAGCTTTATACTTTGCAAAACAAATAATAACAATGATGTAATTATATGATTATTGTTGTTATTTTCATTACTATTAATATTGCATTCTCTCATAAAAAGATTTACCACATAGTTAGTTAGTTAGCTCTAGATGGAGAACAGTCACCTTTCCCACACTTTACTTGTTCGCATTCGTTTGTAAACCCTTCATAATTCTCGCTGTGTGTCCTTCTACTGCGATAGCATTCGGGAAGGCTGCATTACACTCTAGCGCTACAGTGCCGTAGCGGTCAAATTGTGATATTTCAGGCCCTTAAATTAAGTCACGTAATCAAACAACTACTCGACAACAAGAATATCTGTCGACTAATCGTTTCAGCCCTAATAAGGATAGCAACAGTGCATCCGTTCCCTCTCTCTCTTTCTCTCTCCGTTCATTGTGTGCGTGCCAGAGAAAGCGCATCCTCGCATATTTCTGAACTTAGACGGCTTTGGGAGCTATTAGTAGTTGTGGTATTTACAGTGCTAATTCGACACTGAAATGACGCCGCTGCACATCTGCTGCATGATGCAACATAAACTCGCTCATGTTTAAAACCAGTGAAACGCACGATGAGGCGATGTTTTGATTAAACAATTGTCTTAAAGAAGGTTCATCATGTACATTAAAGTCTTGCAAGGCTTGTAGCCGATATTTCAAAATGTGTGATAATTAATAATTTTAGTAATATAATTTAATTATATTACTCTTTTGGAAGTGCAAAAAACAACTCTTTTGTTCCAGTAGATACAGCCTAGACTTGTATTATGTTTTTATTGTAAAATAAAGATTACTCGATTAAAACCTAATTAGTCGATAAACAAAACATTTTACTACTCGACTACCAAAATATTGGATAGTGACGGCCCAACTGGAAACATTTTACTTTACTCGGCATTATGGAACAATGCATTACTGGAACAGAATAAAAGTTTTTAATATGTAAAGATTATGCACTTATTTTTTGCATACAGTACCTAAGCGTTATTATGCTTATGTTGTCTTTCAGGAGAAATACATTGAGGTGGCATCTGAACTCATCGTGTATACGTATTTCTTTTATGCATCTGAAGATATCTTGACTGAGGTAATAACAATTCTATTTTTTTACTTTTGGTTTTAATTGCTATAGGCCCTTTTCACATGACTTCACGCGAAGCAGTGTAGCGTTACTTCCATTTAGCGCCTCAGAATGGACTTTACTAAGTCCCTTGCACAGCTGCCACAAATAGGGCTAGATGATGTACAACAAATTTTCGGTAACGACTAGATCAAAGCTAGATAAAGGATACAAATTCTTTGTGGAAACAATGCCTGTTTAATTATGAAGGTAAGTGTTTTGTTTTCTTTTTGTTTTAGAGAAGGTGCTAGGATAAGTACTTGCATACATGTTTTGTCAGTTGTTAAATTCCAGCGCGACGGCAAAAAGGACTTTCTTCTTCTTCTTCTTCTCCTTGTTTGTTGCAAGACGGATGTCATGATTAGATTAGATTAGATTCAACTTTATTGTCATTACACATAAACAAGTACAGTGTAACGAAATGTAGTTTAGGTCTAACCAGAAGTGCAATTAGCAAGTGCAGGATATACAGTGTGAATAAATACAGAATACAATATTAGGAAAAATACTATACAATAGGCATGTACTATGAAAATACTTTACAGAAGGAATGTTCTATGAAAATATGACAGTCGGTATGTACTATGAACAATATATACAGAAGGCTATATACTGTGAACATTAATGATTCACTGCTTTGCGAAAAAGCGAAAGTTAAGTTACGTCAAAAGGGCGTATGATCAGTGACTCATTTTATGTTTTGAAATAGTTGTTTACGAGTCCCGTCTATCTTCTTAGCTGTTTAACACACTATATTTTTCAAAACAATTAACCAGGTCCTGTGGAGTCTTTGCTCTACCAGCATGCCTCATCATCGGTTTCAATCCAACTGCGCCTGTATGATGTTAAGATTCAACTTGTCATGCTGAGGACACTTGATGGACTCATACACAACTATTAGAATAGATGAAGACATTTATTAAAGCATTACATTAAAAACCATACGTGTTAACTACATATGTGCGTGTGTGAGGGCTTTTGTGTTTTATCCAGGGAGATTGTTTGTCAATGTATATAATAAATAGTTCCTTTTCCCTTTTACTGCAGTCTGTTACTTTGCCGGAATTACCTTCAGTGCTTGTTTTTAAAGATGGAACCTATTTCACATATGATGGTGAGTCAGTTTAATTTTATGCAGATTTACTTATTTTCTTGCAAAGCAGCTTTACAGAACACATATAGTAGAACAAATAGTAGAGGCATAAGAAAAAAATAGGCAAAAAAAGGAATCCTAATAACAGGAAATTATGGAATACATTGATTTTTACTATCTGTAGGATTTTAATTTGACTGTTATTTTAATAGACAACATCGACCCAAACACCTCCGGGGGTTCCTTTTCAACAAATGAAACAGTAATATAGTTTACGAAACCATATCTACCAGTAGGATTAAAAATTAAGCAAGGAAAAGTAAACAACATAAAAGATAGATAGAACCAATGTTGTGCAAGTTACTTCCAAACTGAAATACATTACAGATTACTTGTAGCTGTTATTTAAAAGTAACCCCTTTTCTTGCAATATTACCGTCTCAGAATTGTAATGCGTTACATGACTCCTGTATTACTTTTGAGTTACTTTCACCAAAATAACTTCACATTCCAAAATGACAAAATGTCTTTCTATTTTTTTATTTTCACAATACAAAATATTTTTGCCAATCAACCTCTTTATTAGACTGGTGATTTCTTGAATTAACTAGGCTATACAAAAATAAATACAAAAAAATACTAAGATTAAATGCATTTAAATACAAAATACCGAAGGTGGGGGACTTGAGTCACATGACTTGACTCGAGGCACAATTTTCAGGACTTGCGACTTGCTTGATTGAAGTAAGAAAATGACTTAACTTTACTTTGAACTGAGAGGAAGTGACTTGAGACTTGACTTATAGTGGAAGACTCGACAATGACTCGAATTGTTAATAAAGTAAATTAAAGTAATACAATTAGTTTTAAAAATAATTATTGTGACTCAGCAGCACTATAATCAGAGCCTGTGCCTTTAATAATGCACAACTCAAACCGGGACAAACATGGCAGACTACAGTCGAGCTCCACAAAAATTCACGTTTGGCTATAAGGACTTTGCATCTGGCAAATCTTTTTTTATTGGCACGATCCAGTTCAGAGTATGCAACGCAAAGGATATCTGACACGACAACCACAACGTCAAATTTCATCCGACATTTCAAGAACCACAAGGAAAGCTAAGAATTTATTTCTTTATAGTCAATGTCATAAAATGAATACTAGTGAAATCAATGAATCGTTTCTGTTTGTCATAATTTGGCTTGGTTTTTTCTTTATTATTAGAAATGTGATCATTGATCATCACTGATAGGCCTACGTCTCATCTCATAAGTAGTTATATTTGGGAATTTTGCTATAACAGTGGTGTTGTCCAAATTTTAATGTTGGGGGTCATCTTAAAATGAAGGGGCTTCCCTATATTACATTTAGGCTTACGTCTATAATAAATGTGTGCGTTTTCATGTGTTTGTGTGGACAGCGTGTGGATAGCTGAATAGCAGCTCGCTTATACTGCATGACAGGCTGATGGACGTGCAGGTGCGTTCACTTATACTTTAAAAAAGTCTTTAAAAACTTTTTGGTCATACTGACAGAAATAATTTAATCGTTGAATTTGATAAGTGTCTAAACATTTTTTTTGCTAATCTGCTAAAAAAAAAACATTTTTTTGTGTACACTCACAATAACAACAAAAGTTTTGTGCTGTATAATAATGAAACCACTTCAAATAGAAAACAAATATTCTCCATCATATATTAAAGTATCGCATATGAAACGTGCATATTACAAGTCCAACGCAGAGATGACGATTAAGCATCATAACTTCATCACTGGGCTACATTAGCATACATTTTATTCATATTCTGCCAAAATGAAAAAAGATCCGTTCATTTTGATCTACGAGATTCAAGATCGAAGTCAATAAAATGATCCGAGATTCCCAGTCCCCATAGGCTTACTGTGCCCTATAATGGACAGCACAAGTATTACAGCATCATATATATAAAACATATAATAGGCATAAATTCTGAAATAATAAATTTCAGTCACAATACTTAGTTTATAAGTTTCATAGCCTGTAGAAATGCTAAAGTCTTGCATTCTGTCATGTACAAGTATTTCCATTTCTGTGTCTATATAAACATGTTTCTGTGCAAAAATTAACATGTATCGAAAAAATTAACCTCTGTTTATTGTATTACTGCGACTTGACCTGAGACTTGATGGTTAACACCTGAGACTTGCTTGGACTTGACTGTATGTGACTTGTCCCCACCTCTGCAAAATACTATTACAAAATAATACAATTTTGTATTCCAAATGGATGTATTTGAAACACTGCCCATCCATGCAGTCTAATTAGGAGGTTGACTGGCAAAAAAGTATTTTAGTTTGAAAATACAAAAATACTAAGATTAGGGTTATATATATTGCTAAATTTACTTATCCAAATGGGTTCCTAGCCCATTCTGTAGCATTCTGAATACTGTAGCCCAATACAGTATATATGTTTTGTTCTGTTGAACTCAAAATATGTTTTGGGAGATTTAGGAAAGCAAACAATATTGGGTCACCTTTCACTACCATTATAATCTTTTCTGCTATGGTAGTCAAGGATGCCAAAGAATTGTCAGTTGCTAACATTCTACCAAATATCTTTGTGTTCAACCGAACAAAGAAATTTATAAAAGGTTTGGAACAACTAGAGTGCAAGTAATCATTTGCGAGTGTCCCTTTAAAAAAGATCCCATGTGTGGTGGAAAACTCGCTTAAGAAATAAGCATGGTAAATATATTTCATATGTATAATGTGTACAAGCACGTCAATGTATTAGTTGTTCTAGACCGCATATAGCACTACTCAAACGTGATATTTCGCAGCCGGAAGGATCAACTGTTGTACACTCATGCATGATTTCTTTCATTGTGCAATGTGACATGCACCTTAGTACGAAATATTGGTAAAAACATAATTGGGAATTCATAAAACATGTCAAAAACCACCGCTATATTTTCACCTTTGGTTGACCTGAGCTCCTGCGTTTCTCCCTTTACTGTAGCCTGCCTCTCAGACGCTCATTCCCCACACTTTTAAAAACGGGTCCGGTCCAGGAAATAGAACTTACTTGCAGGATTTTTGTGAAAAGTTTGTTATAACGCAAGCGTTACTGAACATGTACAGAGTAAAATATTACTGAAAATTTAACACTACTGTGTTACAGCAAAAAGTAATAGGTTACTGTAATACATTACTTTTATAAAGTTAAGGGTTAGTCAGATATATATATATTTTTTATTAAAGCGGGTAACACACAGGGTCTCTGCCAATCTCATAATAATCTTGAGTACCTATAGAGTAGTATTTCATACTTTGTATCTTCGAAGAGTATTTAGTTTGATTGCATTTATAAAAGATAGATACATCTTTCAATTGTTTCCGAAAACATACGGCGCGTGCAGGGGGAGGGGTAGGCTGAACCAAAGCATGTTGCGCACCCATTTTCAACAGAACCCAGACATCAGTTTCACTCACCGCATGTGGTTCATGTCCGGCATCTTTTAGGGCTGGGACGGCTCCATATCAGTTTCAAACGATCTCCATATCCAGTGTTACATCCACAGTTAATATAACATTCATCACCCAAATGCAGTGAAAAACAAACACTTGAACTTTGCGACCGTATGCTCTCTCTCTCTCTCTCTCTCTATCTCCTCTTACAAGTGAAAGTGACATCCGCGCATGCTCCTTCTCCCGCGTCTCTGTGGTGCCGCTTGCTTTTCCGGGAGAATTGTCCAATAAGGAACTAAGAAAAATTGTTACGAAAACAATTTTATATGTTCAAAAAAAACTTTCCGAAACCTGTGCGATCGCTGGGGAAGTGTATCGAGCACAGAAATACTATGTAATACGCCCAACTCGTTTTTTGATGAGTTCACCATGTTAAGCAATTAGAAGACGGATAAATTCTGCAGATAAGGTAGAGGCTGGCAGTTCATTCCACCAGAAAGCAACAGAATGTGTGAAAGTTTTTGCAAGTGATCTGGTGCTCTGTTGTAATGGGGCAACTTTTTTTCCTGGAATTCCTGGAAATTACTTTTCATGTGTTTAAGTACTTGGGGTCATGGGGCATCTACCAACCCAGAAAATGTCAAAATGAATACCCACTGACTTTCTTTTGTCGAGCCTTTCCCTGCTAGCATGTGGAAAAAACAAGCCGATCAGATTTTGCTTCCCTTCTGACGTTGGATAGGGGTTCTTTTTATAATATTTCTGCTCCTTAATCTGCACGTTTCCACCCACAGCTCCGCCGCCATTGTTGCTTTCACAAGTGACGTAGGACTATCAGTTGCACGCCATGACCAAAGTTCAAGCAAAGCATGCTAAATGTTATGTGCTGGTGTGTGCAGCAAACGAAACAACAGTATTTAGACCTCCCAGCCTCAGAGGTGGCAAGAGAGCAATTCATTTATGTGAAGGATTTCCAATTGAAATCCTCGAAAAACAGTAAGCAAATACCTGCTTGTAGGCACTAATATCACTTTATGCCGGAATGAAAACAATGTGTTCAGTTTTTAAAGGCTCGCTGCGTTTGTCCTGTGTACTTTCAACAACTTCCATAACTTGACCATTGGCTGTGAAAGATGTTCTGTGTAACTTAATACACTGATATTGTATGTGTGTGTGTGCACATAACGGTACCTTTAAAACACATGTCCTTCGAAGTCCTGCTTGCAAATGTCTCTTGCTCAATCTGCTTGTTTTATTATCCAACTTGGGTCCAATATGATAAGGCAAAACTAAAGTTACTGTTATTGCTGTTTATGTAACCCGTCTGACACCAATCGGCCCGTTGTATAGGCTATGCCTCGCAATAGTAGGAGAAACAGGGTTGTCCTGTATTGCTATTGCTTACAAAGATTAAGGTTTGCACGTGGACACTTTCACACACTAGCAGACCTCCGTTACACTTCTCAATTCTGATCAATCTGTGTGTTTTAACTGTTAACTGTTTTAACAAATTAAAAAAATATATATACAAATATTATAAGGTAATTCAACTTATAATACGACACAATACAAAATATAATGGAAACAATAGTGCAGTGATTCCCAACACTGGTCCTCAGCTTGTTCCCAGATATTATACCATCCAACGTTATCTCGTGGACATAAAACAACTCATCTCTACTTTTACAGAACTTGGAGCATAGAAACCAAAATCAAAAACACAATTTAAGTGATTACAATTTTAAGCAGTATTATATGCTTAAAGCCCATAACACAAAAAAATAACCAGGAACGTACAAAGTGAGAAGAGAAAGAGAGTTGAGTTACCCCCCTACTTCTGGTAGTTTTCTTTCGGATACTTTTAATGTCGTGCGAGTGGACTATTAATATTACAGTCCTGTTGTAATGGGATTTTACCCAACCTCTGCAATGTAAAACAAATCCCGTTCGAATAGGGCTTTTATAACGGTTTCCTATGGGAAGGCAATGCTGAACATGTAATTAAATGCATTGCGTTCATGGACTCCTTTGCTTGCCTATATTTGCTTTATTAAAAAGGTATATTCTAAACATCACTATTGAATTAACCCACATGCTGCAGGTACTGATATGCCTCTGTGCTTTTATAATTGTGCAGCAAAGACCTGAAAACTGAACAACACAAAATAAATGAATTTGTCTTTGTGATATTTCAGGCCACCTCTTTATTTCATCATCCCAACTAGTGGCATAGCAAGTCAGGTCCGGGCCCATATGAAAAATAATTTAACGACATCCGTTAGTGACCGCGTTGCGCATTTCTGGACATTAGAATCGGTTGTTTTCTCGCTTTGTTATTTAAACGTTGACGCGTGTCAATTAGGCTCAAAAAAGTAGTGGCAGACACCAAGACAGCGCAAACTCTCATGTGCCAGAAAGAGGGACAAAACAAGGCAGCCAGTGTTTTGCACGTGTTTTACACGCAACATTTGAACAGCCGCTGATATTTTTATGATAAAACAGTTGTTAAACATTTTGCTTCTCATAACTAGGCCTAACTGTGGCGATAGTCAATTTATAGACTTATCACGCGATTTCTAAACTTGACGTCGGTAGTTTTTGGTGATGCAATATATTGCCATTGAGTTTATATTTGCGTTTGTTAACATAAAAATTAATGGCATGTTATCCAATTGCGCTTTCTCTGTTACTGTGCGTTCAGACCGCAGCCGTCGAGAGCACCAACGTGGCCGGAAGTCATCAATTTTCAAGGCGAGCAGCGTCGAGGAGCTTGGGCGTTGAGGGCGTCAAGGAGAGTTGAAATCAGGTTAACTTTATGGTAATGAGCAATGATCCAGTTCGGCGGAAACCAATGGGAACGTAGTAGTCTACCGCTTGAGAGGATTCCAGAGAATGCAGTCCCATAAACTGTGGTTCCGACCACATTTGTTTCCGAACAAAATGGAGGAGAGGTTTATTATTGTTGTGGCGTGTTTCCCAGTCATACGACGCGTCCCTGTTTTGCGTACAGGGACATAAATGATAAAAAAATGCGTGGACAAATATGTCTGACATTGTTTGTGTTCCTGGTGAGTTGGATGTGGTGTGTGATAAACTCACTTTGTCTACCACCACGGGGGAAGCAGCACTAACACACCTACATCCACAGCTACATACTTTATTCATCAACAGCTACCCTCCTTTTCCCTGTTAGCGCTGTCGGAGGAGCTGGTGCACAAGCAACACCTATGGCACATGAACACATTCTTTCATCTCTCAAAATTCCCAGTCAATAGCGATTTCCGTACATTTCCATACATACTTGCACTTTGTCTTTGTTTCGTCTCATGTTTGTTAGTTCAAGTGAGTCTCTTGTCTTCTAGTACGAAGCGCTAGCGTTCGACCCGAACAAACTGCCGTCAGCGGTTATCACGGCATTCCGTTGGGCCGATCCAATGTGGCCAGGAGGGGGCAATACCATTGTGTTAAGTGTCTGGGTGTTTTTTTGGATATTTGTGTACGAAGCTTGTAGATTAAATATTTTAAGTGAAGAATGACATGTTACTTACTTGTTATACATATGGAGTGGGTATGGGGTCATTATGTGTTAAGGGGGGATATACTAGTAAGTACGATCCTACTGGTGTCACAGAAATGTAAACTTATCTGGATAATGGTAGGGCCCCAAAAAAGGGGGGGATTTGGCTTTTATAAGCCCATGAAAAACCCCAAATCAAGGCTTGTTCTGGGTAACCAAGTCGACGCAATAGTGCTTTTTAGGTGCCTCACACAATCCCCCCCAAAAAAACTGTATTTAGAGTGAGTGAATAGTTGTTTTCTTTTCTGGTTTTCTCTCTCTTTAATTTGATACTTTGGATTTTATTGGTTACCTGGACACTGTTAAAATATACCATTACTGTGGATTACTTTTTGGCACTGTAAATAAACACCACCTTGCACAGAAGTGCTTCTGCGAGTGTTCCAATATTTTTATATCTCTTTTGGATTCACAATTCCTGCCGAAGAAGAGCTGGTGGGCTCGTTTTCATCACAATGTGCATTACACACACATACAAACAAAATTGCGTGCGTGCAGTTGCACACACGGGGCGGACATGGGCAGGTGAAAAGACTCAGAGTTATATTGTGTTTTCCTGATGAATAAAGCCAGTTCGGAATATTGTAGTAGGCCTAATCGTCTTGGTGTCAAAGCCGAAAAAACCTCCCACTCTGATATTAAAACTAAGGAGCGCGTGAACAAGACAATCTCCTCTTTTAATACGGAGGTAATGAAAACAGCAACACAAATCAAAAACAAAAGCTGCATGGCATTTGGAGATCGAGAAAGGTATTACAGACATTTAAGTTAAAAATGACTGTTCACATGTATGAATATACATCACGAATGGAACACCACTCAAAAAGTCATTCCAGATAAAGAGAAATTGTTTTTTCAAACGGCCACATTATCACATACAACTTGCTGCCCTCTCTAGAGTTAGCATATCAAGGCTCTGCTTACCCTAAACTTCATCACAAGAGCTTGTAACAAATATCAATCAATTATAATTAAAGAATGGAAGTGTCTGTTTTATTCATTTTAAATATTTACACTCCAGTTATTATTTACATTCCAATTTCAATGTCCAAATATTTTATTAAAATGTCTTTGTTCTTCTAAAGGGTGTACTTGCATTATTACATTATCATTATATTATAATATCTTTACTTATTTATAAAATTACAATAATATTGATTATCGCAATTATTTCTGATGGAATTAATCGGCAAACAAAGAGTTGCTATTGCGACAGGCCTAGATACAACGTGCTCTTCAGCAATGAAACGGACCTCATCCTCGGCTTCTGTCAATAACAACTCCATCATTCCAGTTGATCGGACAGTAATCCTCACCTTCCTTCATTTGATTGGCCACCTCATGACATTGACGAGCGCTGCACTGCCAAAAATGACATTCTTACTAAGAAATTTTGTCTTGTTTTTATTAAAAACTTCTTCAATCAATATACAATTTCTTGACAAGAAAAGTGACCCAAGATATTAAGTCTTGTTTTATGAAAAATAATATAAGAATTAAGTAAGCTTATGTTAAAAAGTAAACAAGTAAAAAAATCTGCCACTGGGGTTGTGAAGTCTTGCACATTTTAAGGAATTACATCATATGATTTACTTTTGTGTTGAAAAATAAGTGTCACAGTGGAAATGTGTTATTTTAGTTTCCCTAAAATCATTTAACCACTGGAATGATAACTAATTGATTTTACTTTTTTAAAGGCTGTGTAACAGCAGATGTGCCTTAATGAATATTTCGGTCTCTGTTTCAATTCCAGTACAACAGAAAGTCATATAATTTATCACTTTAATGCGTTAGCTAGTTGATTTATTTATTGTTTAGTTTTAAGTTGCTTCTCTGAATACTAGATGAAGGTTGCTACAACTCATGTTTCCTGGTCTTTTTTTCAGGTTAAGTGGCACATAAATGTCTATTTTAGAAATGTCTCATGAGTGATCTCCTTGCAGAGTCATTATCATTTTGCAAACATATGTCTGCATAGTGACATGTTTTGTGTTTTAGTCTTTATTGTGTTTGTTCTGTTTCAGAGTATGAAGATGGCAGCTTGTCATCCTGGGTAAATCGGGAGCGTTTTCAAAGTTACATGCAGATCGATGGCTTTACACTCTATGAGCTGGGAGAAACAGGTAGAACATTATTTCAGTTATAACATGACTATTTTTTTATTAAAGGCATTTAGCAGATGTACAGTAAGAAGTAACATGCACTGCATTCCAAATATTCATTTGGTCAATTCATAAGTTTCCTGAAAATCACATCCCTGACATTGGAAATGCAGATATATGCCTTTTTTATTCATATTTCATAATGTGAAACAGAATATATTCAAGCAGGGATTTCATATTTGTGGATTTAGCTTAAAAAAAACACAAGCCCTCTCCTTTTGAGTGGCTGATGGATTATGTAAATTAAAGTTATAATTGTAATTATGTAGACAAAGACTATTTTCCCCGTGCTGATACCGTCTTGCGTGCTTGCAGAGCATAAATGTGCTCTCGCGAGGGTTTTTATGCTTGTGGAACTGTTCTGCGTGCTTCAAGCATGAAGCACGCAGCAAAAACATGTGGTTTTCATGTGCTCAAGTTTAGGGACTGGATAAACACCCTAGACATATTTACAATCTTCTCTGCTGGAAGCTTTGGGATGCCAGCTGCTCTCACCGACCTCAAAGGTGGGTCTCCCAAGCTGGAAGCCAGCCTCAAATGCCTAGGGAAAGCCTTTAAGTCATCACAAGCAACACTCATACCGACTTGGAGCTCTGGTTTGGTGACTATGACAACTGGAAACTCTGGAGTGTCGTCCCTGACACCTGGGAACATGGATGTGTCATCCTTGGTGGCTGAAGAACTTGACATGGCCTGGTAAGACCGGCAACCGGTAGGGCGTACGCCTGCGAAAGGCACCTTCCCCCTTCCTAGGCGGGTCAGCATATTTCCAACTCCAATCTTCCCCCACCGGGTGAAGAATAGGCATTCCATCCATCGCTAAGCACCTCCTGCGGGCAGGCTGGGCAGAGCAGTGTATAGCTCTAAACGTAAAGTGTTCCAGACGTAGTAACCCCCCCCCAGCAGGGTGGTTCCATCTGATATATCCTCATGATTGGTTCCCTTGGTAACCCATGACCTTCCCTAGGTTACGGTGGCGGGTGGCTTCTCACTGTTAGAGAAACAAGGCCTCTGCCTGTGACGGCCGGTGGTTGAGGCTTCCCACCTTTCCTAACCTCTGGGACCAGCTATCCCTCCTCTGGACGGTTACAATTTCACGCTAGTGCTTGCGTCTGACACGCCCAGGCCAGTCAGCATCGCTTTGTTAGAGATTGTGATGCGGCAAAACGCTGTTGCGTTTTCCACAGGAACCCCATCTGTCGGTTCCTTCATGCCACAATCCGTGCCACCTGCTGCAGCAGTCGAGAGAGGCTCTCAGGCTCAACAACCCAAAGATGAATGAATGCAGCACGCCGTCTTCACTTAATACCCGGATTTCGGGTGGCGGTCCGGCATGCAAAATTTTTTTCGCCAATTTCCTTTTTGAAAACTAGTCAGAAGATGATAGGTTCTCAAGTCAAACCCCATCTACCGGTTCTAATGTAAAATGTAAGGAGAATAAAAAAAATCCTAAATTACAGTGTGTACATTATATCCTGTGTTGTGATCTCGCAGAGCGAATAGCTCCTAATGAAGCAGACTGCCCATATACATAGGCTAAACGCTAGAGTAATTATGATGTTAAGATTATGTTCTTGTTGAGGAAATGCATTATGCGCGGATGAAAGTCGGCTCAATGTTTGTGAACAATAACTCTGTCTGAGGAATCTGTGCAAACTCTGCAAGGAAAAAGTTTTTATGATAAAAATTAATCAAAGAACCTATAAATTATGTGAATCTAGAAGCGGAGTGATTCTCATCTCCATTTGTTTAATTCTCTGTGCTCAAGATGCATTCACAATATTTACAGCTCATTCTGCCAACAAATAGTGTAAATCCATCTTTGATGCATTGAATTTTAAATATTAAAATATTGATGTTCATAATTAAGTAATTGTTAACATAACTGTATGTAGCTTTAGATCATAATGTACTTTTCCATTTGATGTCTGCATTCGGTGCTTCCATCTGCGTTCTCCACATCGCAGCAATAAGAAACCAATACAGTATGGTTTCGCATGGCTCCAGTAGAATTATTATTATGCCACTTCGATATGACATACTTTGTGTAAAACCTACAATTTCTTAACTTGGCTTATGACGCAAAAAATATCCGCACAGAAATAAGAACCCAGCTAAAAGTCTGAAGTTCCTTGCCTTGCACGGAACTGACATGATTATTGCTCACGCAACACAATATTATGGTCTGTTTAAACTTTCTGGTGGTAAAAAAAGTTTTTCTAAACGATTGATACAATAATTATCAGGTGTTTTTGCCCAAAAAAGACGTTCAAAATCAATGTTAAGGAAGTGGCCTAAATAATAAAGTGTAGTGTCAATAAAATATTTAATTTATCGCGTTTATCATACAGTCAAATATACAATTAATACAATTTTGAATGCTACTTCAGGGTATGATTATGATCTGCCATTTACAGCAGTACACACATTACATATTTTTGTCATTATTTTGGCTAAAAAAACTTTGATGCCTTAAATCTCATAATTCTGTGACTATAAGCTGGAAATTACAGGTGGGGTCACAATTATTAAAACAATGTACTACAGATTTATTTTATACATCTAATTAAAAAACTAAAATATTTAACTACAGGTTCCCATGTTATTTTAGATTCAGCTAAATAACTCCTAAAACTAGTCGATATGCCACCTTGTCGATCTTAGGGTTAGTTCAGAACGAAAACACAATAAATGTAGCCAATTAATTATATAAACCAATAAATAAAATATAAAGCAGTAATTGAAACACTTAAACATTTTGACAATTATATTAACTCACCACCATTTATTTAGATTTCAGTATTATGGTATAGTTACATTGTAAAACGTTAAAAGTGCCATTTAGCGTTTTTGCATTATTATTCTGGGATCTTCTGTATTGCTTATTTGCTTTACATGGTATAATTAAGGTGTATACTAAATTTTGTAATTTGGTTTTAATGGATTAAGCTAGGGATGTGCACTAATGTTCGAATTTTCTATCTGTGATTATTATTTGAAAATGAGAAATGCTATTCGAATATTCATATTTTTCATAAGAAGAAAAACTGCGTCACCACGGGGTTAGAATGTTCTTGTCTTATTTAATGCTTCTTCACTCCATCTGTAATAACTTTATAATATACAGATTATATATATTTTATGTGTTCCTAAATCTTTGTTCATTCAGGTCGCAAGCTAGTTTAAATATTTAAAGTTTACACAAGCTGGTCTGACGAATCGGCTGTTACATAACCATATTAAAATGTTTTAAAACACGTGAGCCACAGAATTTGTTTACATAACTAATTATAAATTGGTATAAAAAAGTCAAATTCTGCTAACAGTACAGTACACACATATAGAGGATTGAAATTTCGTTACACTGAGACCCATGTTGCATACAAATAACACTACACTGTGGTGTCAAAACCACAAAAATTTCCTGTTATACCCTTCCTGCGGTAGTCGCAGTTATTTACTCTTCCTCCAAAATGGAAAGTGTACAAATCCCTCAGGTTGTTTGCAGCGAAGAGCTTAACGAGCCACGTGCCCCCTCCGCCTCCGGTTGGTGCAAGAAGTCAGTGAGTGAGCATCACCTGTGTGCATGATTTCCCTGTCGAAAAAGAGGCAGTTAAAGAAAAACGCTGGCATCGTTTTGTTACAAATAGCAGCCATGACTTCAGAGGCTGCGTCTGTGCATGAAGGCAGTCCAGAGAAACAGATAGGCAGTGTAACGGAAGTCTATTTGAATTATAAACAGAGAGTGTCTTTGCAATAACTAATCACATATTTCTTGCTAGAAATGACTTCAAACGTTTTTGAAAGTGAAAATTAAACTTATTAGGTATAGAAAACTATTTTCCAATGGAAATTTTGGCCGCCATTTTATTTTTTTCGAGCTTGGGCCTTCTCGACATTCTTGCATGTTGTTATGGAATCGACAGGTCTCAGTCATTGGTTATCTGTGAAGAACGGTGTTTTTTTCCAGAAAAGTTAGACTTTTTTCAACCTCAACAGACACTCTGAGCTGTAGAAAAAGATGCCAGTGCTGACGTTAAAAAAAGCGCTCAGGACGTTAACTGCATAAGATTATAATGTAAAGCAGATGCTAGCGTCTAAAAAAAAGAAGTCAAGTCAGAATAAATACTATTTAGCTTTCTACCAATAAAAATAACAGGGGTAATCAACTAGCTCCACATGAACTCGTTTGAAATAGGTTAACATCCTTACATTCCTGCATTATAACTTGGACTGAAAAATAAATGTGTAGAAAGGAAACATGTCTCCAAAAACATTGGACAGCTGTAGGTTCGATTACTGCTTTTTTACAGATTTTTATTTTTGACCTGCAGGTTGAGGCTCACTTAAGTTACATTTAAGCATTTTTTTCTATTTTTTTTACAGAATATTATTTATGTTCTGAACTTTTGATTATTGTTGAGCTACAGGTTAAGGCTCGCTTAACTGACTGCATTTATTTTACTTTAATTAAGAAGAACTCAAATATTTATTTTAATGATTTAACCTGACATGTTCCAGAATGTTCTAAATGTTTGTTAAAAATAAAACGTATTGTGTTCAGTGGAAAAAATCTACATTGTATATATGTAATTATAATACCATGGCACTGTGAAACCGTGGTAGGTTTGCTCAAGGTTATCACACCATCAGAATCTCATACCAGCACATCCCTAGTCCTAGCTAGACCAATTTGTGAGTGAGCTGTTGAGGGATGATTTTGTTAATTGCTGATCTGAAGTCTGTTAACGGCATTCTGACGTTCATTTAGCAGGGGGATGGTGTTGTCACAGGTCTGCTGTGGTGGCTTGTAGTCTGTGCTGGTCTGAATCCCCTGCAACTGACTCAGAGTGTCTCTGCTGTTGCTGAAGAGAGGGGCTATTCTGCTGGAGTACTGTCTCTTAGCCTCTATGATGCCGAGGGCTAGATTGGCCCTAGCTGTCTTCAGGGTCTCCTCATCTCCACCTCTGAAGGCAGCGTTCCGAGCCTTGTGGAGACTATAGACCTCCTCTATCATCCACAGCTTCTAGTTGGCTTGCACAGTGATGGTCTTTGTGGGCATTACGTCATCAATGCACTTGATGTAGGCAGTGATAGTCTCTGTGTACTCTTGGATGTCTGTGTTGCAAAGCTAAACAAGACATACAATGACCATGAAACGACAAAAAACAATATTTATAGAAGGTGGTGTTCATTATGATTTGTAATTCTTTCCCAGGTGACGGTCACATAATAAACAAGAAAACAAGCAGTACAATGGCTCCTTCTTTGTTTTTAGGATCAATTAACAGTTGGCATGAGGTATTAATCCTGTTTACTTTATTTATTTAACATTATAAACAATAAAGCCAGATATTCTTGTCAGATCTGGGTTTTGTTACCGGGAGTTAAAGAAGAGCCAGGGGTGGCGCTAGGGGTGGGCTTAAGGGGGCTGAAGCCCAGAAAGTTTTCAATAAAGCCCTGAATGTTTTATTACCATACTCATAGATCCAACTACGAGATATGGCTTGTAGATCTTATAGATCTAAACTTTGAGTCCAGTTTCACTAGATCTCTCTCCGTGAGGAACTTATTAAACCTGGAAATATCAATGAGTCAATCCTTTAACCCGACCACCAGGGAGCTATAGAGTTGAAGGGAAGAACAGCAGGCAGGAGACGAAGTGATGTTAAATAAACAGAAAACTAAGGGGCCGTTTACATTTTGCATCTACCCATTGGGAAAATCCTGGCAGCTTCTCTAGCATAGTGAGTAAACCACGTGATAAGTAGTACTGACACTACATATGTATGCAAGATTCAAAACCACCTTTTGCCGAACTACATTCACATATCATATCGGCTTTTTTTTTTTTTATTAAAATGAAGAAAATATAGGAAAATGGCTAACAGGTGTTTAATATGAAAGTGTATGGTGAGGTTAAGGGTGGTAGAGAGGTCTTTATTTATTGTCCCAATTAGTTGTCATCTATTTAAACATTTCAATACACAAAAAATATACACTTTTATTATAACTCTATAATGTACAACATTACTTATTTTCCTTGCTGAGTCGAAACGAAATTAAGTTTAATTTATGTGGACTCTGAATAAGCTTGTTCAATTTCAATCTAATTGAGGTGGCCAAACAAATGAATGACGGCAGGATTTGCTATGGACAGGGTCAAGGTCCGCTTTGACTGTGAAAGAGCCAGCACAATATAAGTAGCTAAATGTTTAATGTCTGCCACCTTTTTAATCTTAATCTTTAATCACCTTTTTAATCTTGTTAGGGCCATTCACACGTTGCGTGTAAAAACACGTGCAAAACGCTGGCTGGCTCTAAACTACGCAAAAACCTGATGACGCCTCTGCTGCGTTTTTTCTCCAAATAGAAATCAGCGATGACGTCCTATGGTCTATCAATCAATATCATGAGTCATCAAATCGGCAGAACCACAAAATTCTTTGTGATCCCATTCCACCCATACGTTCTGACATATTGTTTTTAAAGGTCAACGGATCAGGTGGATGTGGAAAGTTGAAATATTGAATTAGCTTAATCCTATGCATTCGATGATCTCACAGGTTTATTTGATAACGATTACTTCCCCCGCAAGATGTGCTAACAATATTTCAGATTTTTAAATGAGCGCTCATGAAAAGTAACCATTATTTTACCATTGGAACCATGATTTAAGTACCATAGGTGCCAATTAAGCTGGTGTATTCTCACACTCAATAACGTGCACTTATATCTGCAAGAGATTATTAAGTTTGGTCACATAAAAACGGCGTGCAGCGCCGTTCTCTTTCAGTAAATGGAATCTGCCTGACAGCGGATCGGATTGAATGCGCTCTCCAAATCAAACTCTCGATAATTGTCAATAAAATAAAAGTCATATGAAAACTTTAGAGATTACTTATTTATTCACGCTAATAATTATTAAAGTTGATTATGGCAGGCTGGCAAAAAAATTAAGTGCAGCATAGAAAGTTACCAAGAGGTGTTTGTGTGTGCGTGTGTGTGTGCATGACTTGCAGCAAATGCTTGCAGCTGATGCTAGTCAACATTTAAAATAAAAGTTTACTAGTCCGTTAATATTGATTCCCATAAATGTGTGTGTCTTTCAGACTGTCGGAGTCACGTAGAGGGAAAAAAAAAAATATTAAAATTGCGGCTGCTACAGATTCACCAACCTAAAATCAATGCATTCTTCCGAAAATCACAATATTTGAGGCCAATTCGGGCACAAACCCTTCTCACTAGAGTCACTGTAGAACACAACTTGCCGTTAGCTGGTGCAGACCATGCCGGACCACTCTTTAGGAAGATGTTTCCTGATAGTGAGATATCCAAACAGTATGGCTGTGCCAGAACCAAGACAGCATCCATATTGAAAGTCCTGGCCAGGAATGATGATGAGTGCATTACAGAAGCAATGAAGCGGTCTCCATACAGCCTTGCTTCAGATGGAAGCACTGATATGGAGGACATAGAAATGTACCCTATTGTTGTTAGGAGTTTTGATCCCAGTCTTGGGAGGGTAGTTGTAATGTTGCTCAAGATTTGTGAAACAAGAGAGTCTTGTTAGGAAAGCAATATTTTAATTACTTGATGGTGAACTGAAGAAGAGAGACATACAATGGTCAAATTGTGTCAGCTTTGCTGACAATGCTGCAGTCATGCGAGGTTTTGGGATGACTATGATGAGTGAAATTAGTAGCGGTATGAAGCAAACCATCACAAGGGACAATCAGCTACCTGATGAGGAACTGTCAATTGGCCATGGCACTCAAACCTTTATTAAAAACAAAGGTAACCTCTAGCAAAAGCCATTCTTTAGAGATGTTAAGAAGTTCTTTTCATCTGCAGCTGAATACATGGTTTCCAAATATCCTTTTAGGGATGAACTGCTTAGGCATGCTGTTGTGGCAGACATATTAAAAAGGCAATCTGTGAAATTCTCTTCTCTCAGATTCTTTATCTGCCACTTTCCTTCTATTCTACTTGATGAAATCACTGTTGATCAAGTGGAAGATGAGTTCCGTAGGTATCAAACAACCAGCTTTGATTATAGCATTGTCAGCAAGCGTATTGATGAGGCCTTGCAAGACATTGGTCTGTTGAAAAGGGGAGGCAAGGAGGTCTTCTCTAATCTCTCTGAAGAAATGCTTGGAATATTGGTTATGTTCCATAGCAATGCTGATTTTTGAAAGGGTTTTCAGTCTTGTCACAAAAAAACCCACTACAGAGCCACCCTGAGCACTGAAATGGTAAGTTATATTTTAGGGTCTTTCTACCTTTATTTGATAAGGATAGTGGAGAACAGAAAAGGAAAGCTTGGTTATAGAGAGGGTAGTGGAACACTTCGCAAAACTCCCCCCTCCATCTTTACTGCTGCTATGTTCGAGAAGCTTTTGGTATCAGCCATGCGCTCCCAGTGTAGATGTAGGCAGTCCCTGGGGAAATGGTAAAAACTGTCCTCTAAAAATGACATGCTGATTTTAGACAGAAAGGTCTGCACTATGCATTCGAAGGACACGTTCAGCATTTGAGATAAATGTAACAATAAGTATACCCATATTGGCATCCATACCAGCAGACAATAACCTTAAGTTAAACTCACACTATGCATTAGGCTACTTACCTTACTATCACACAAATGGATGGGTAACACTTTATAATAACTGCACGCTATGAATCATTAGTTAAGCATCAGTACATAGTTAATTAATCATTTATGAAGCATTGGGCCCACATTAATAGACATTAGTAAACAGTTTATAAATACAGCTATACATGCTTTGTCCTTGATTTATAAGCATGTATAAAATATGCTTAATAATCAAATTTTCATACTTTATCAAGGATGAATTCATCATTTCTAAATTAAGGATTACATTACTTACAAACCAGTTAGTTAGGAGTTGTCAGTGGTTCATGAGATCATTTAGAAAGTGTAAGTAAATGATTAATAAACTCTTTGAATGCACATTTATACATCTTATTATTCTGACATATAGTAACAGTTACTTAATTTGTTAATAAATGCTTTTTTAACACACATTCCTGCTGTAATTCATGATTAATTAAGATAGTTATAAAACATTTACTAGTTGTCAGTTAACTATTTTTGTGAGCTCATCTAAAGTGAGGACTATGTATGCCTTGTAAATCATTTACAAATGAGAGTTAAAGGCTCAGTTATCTTCTAAACAGAAATAGGAAAAAAAACACAGAGGGAGACAGAACATAGAAATATTTATTTCAAGATGCAAAAGAAATTAAACTGTACAACTGTACATATTAATGAATATAAAACGATTTAATATAAAAAATAAATGAACCTCTGCAAAATTAAAATTGTACAACCGAACATATAAATTAACATTAAATGAATAGATATAAAATGAAAAATAAACTTCTGAAAAAAAAAAAATCCTGCACACCTCCAGAAAAAATATAACTGTGAAGTGATATGCAACTCTCATTTGTAAATGCTTTACAAGGCATACATAGTCCTCACTTTAGATGAGCTCACAAAAAATAGTTATCTAACAACTAGTAAATGTTTTATAACTACCTTAATTAATCATGAATTACAGCAGGAATGTGTGTTAAAAAGCATTTATTAACAAATTAAGTAACTGTTACTATTTGTCAGAATAATAAGATGTATAAATGTGCATTCAAAGAGTTTATTAATCATTTACTAACACTTTCTTAATGATCTCATGAACCACTGACAACTCCTAACTAACTGGTTTGTAAGTAATGTAATCCTTAATTTAGAAATGATGAATTCATCCTAAATGAAGTATGAAAATTTGATTATTAAGCATATTTTATACATGCTTATGAATCAAGAACAAAGCATTTATAGCTGTATTTATAAACTGCTTACTAAAGTCTATTAATGTGGGGCCAATGCTTCATAAATGATTAATTAACTATGTACTGATGCTTAACAAATGATTCATAGCGTGCAGTTATTATAAAGTGTTACCACGGATGTATAGCTAACCTAAATGTGGTGTATTAAGTATTTATATACTGCGAAATTTGTTGTAATGACAATTTTAGAGAGAGAGTAACTTCGGGAGAGTTTTGGTCGACCATGTCCATTTTCCTTCACTATGAACTAAGTGGCTGGCCTACCAAAATTACTACAACACCACAACGACTGCTCGTGCAGGAGGTCATAAAAGATCCCAGAACAACATATAATGAAGTGCAGGCCTCTCTTGCTTCAGGTATGGTCAGTGTTCATGATTCTACAATAAGAAAGAGACTTTGCAAAAATGGCATCCAGGGGGAAGTTCCAATGCGAAAACCACTGCTGACCAAGAAGAACAAAAAGGCTCGTCTCACATTTGTTAAAAAACATCTTGATGATCCCCAAGACTATTGGGCAAATATTCTGTGGACTGAGGAGACAAAGGTTGAACTTTTTGGAAGGTGTGCATTCCACTACATCTGGGGTTAAATGAACACAGCATTTCATAAAAAGAACATCATACAGTCATGTTTGAGGTAGTGTGATGTTCTGGGGCTGCTTTGCAGCTTCAGGACCTGGATGACTGGACATAATTGATGAAACCATGAATTCTGCGCTCTACCAGAAAATCCTAAAAGAGAATGTCCAGCCATTGGCTTGTGATCTCATGCTTAAACGCACTTGGGTTACGCAGCAGGACAATGATAGAATACAGGTTCTAGACATGATGCACACGCATCACGAACGAGCGACAGTGTTGGGGGAGGAGAGTGAAGTTTTCGCGGCAGTATCAGCCAAACGTAGTCGGGGACTATTTCTAGTGACGTAGATATGCAGCGGGTAGAGACTCGGACTAGCTCACGTCTTGTTTGCGTGATTCAGAGTCGACTCCCTTTTTTACAAGCCAATAACTTAACAACTTGACTGCTTACTTTAAAACACGGCAACATAACGGACTGCATGAAATGTAATTTTCATGATCTAATGTTACTTAATCCTTACAACAATTCTACAAAAAATAGAGCAAAAATTCCTCCACAGCATTGTGAAAGATTCATTCTGAGCTATCGCAAACACTTGATTGCATTTGTTTCCGCCAAGGGTGGCACAACTAGTTATTAGGTTTAGGGGGCAATTACTTTTTCACATAGGGTCAAAAATGTTTGGATTGTTTGTTTTTTCCTTAATAAATAAAACCATCATTTGAAAACTGCATTTTCCATTTACTCTTGTTTTCTTTGTGGAATATTAAAATTTGTTTGATCTGGATCTGGATCTGGAATATGCAAAAAACAAAAAATCAGGAAGGTGGCAAATACTTTTTTACGCCACTGTATAACTATATATAAACAATGACTATATATAATAGATAGCGTTGGGGGGGGTCTCGCATCATTGTCACCTATTTTCACCCCATTGAGTTTCCTGTTCTGTGCATCCTGCTTCCACCTATCATCATTAAGATATTTCTACAATTTTATCGATTTGTGGTAAATTCAGTTGATTAGACATGATTTGGAAAGGCACACACCTGTCTATAGTGTATAAGGTCCCATGGATAGCATTGCATGTCAGAGCACAAACACACCATTAAGTCCTAGCAAATGTATAAAGACCTCCAAAACAGGATTGTATCGAGGCACAGATCTGGTGAAGGTCCCAATAATCACAGTAGCCTCCATCATCTGTGAAAGGAACAAGTTTGGACCCACCAGTACTCTTCCTAGAGTGGGGGGTTGTAGCAATTTAGGGAGAAAGGCCTTAGATTGGTAGGTGACCAAGAACCCGATGGACACTCTGACCAAGCTCCTGCGTTTCTCTGTGGAGAGAGGATACCTTTCAGAAAAACAATCTCTTCAGCACTCCACTCCATCAGGCCTGTATGGTAGATTGGACAGACGAAAGGCACTTCTGGAGAATTATCTGGTTTGATGAAACAAAGATTGAACTCTTTGGCTTAATAGCAAGTGTCATGTCTGGAGGGAACCAGGCTGCGCTCATCACCTGGTCACTACCATCTCTACAATGAAGCATGATGGTGGAAGCATCATGCTGTCAGGATGTTTTCCAGCGGCAGTAACTGGGAGACAAGTCAGGATCAAGGGATAGCGATGTACAGATACATCCTTGATGAAAAGAAGAAAACAAAGAAGAATGTGAGAAACTACCCAAAAATTGGTCTGCCAAGCTTGAAGCATCATATTCAAAAAGCATGAGGCTGTAATTTCTGCCAAAGATATTTCAACAAAGTATTGAGCAAAGGCTGTAAATACTTATGTACATGTGATTGTTTTTAAATAAATTTGCAAATATTTCAAACAAACTTTTTTCACATAGTCATTATTGGAATTTTGAGGAAAATAATTTAATTAATCCACAAGGCTGTTATGCAACATAAAATGTGGAAAAAGTGAAGAGCAGTGAATACATCCCGGATGCACTGTATAAACTCACCTTGCACGTGCCTTATTGTGTTCTATTCCTCATGTGAACAGGTAAATTGGTGGCAATTGCAGTTACTGATGAGAAGGATCATACAGAGCAGAGTGTCAGGTACAAAGATCAGTCACAAACTGAAGTCTATGAGGTTATGCTACTGTGTCAGTCATTTTATGCTGTAAGAAATGTATACAGAATTTATTCATTTGAGTGCTTTTCATCAGGTTAAAAGGTTTTGTCCAGAGAGTTGCTACTGAGCACAAGGAACAGTTTAACAGGTAAGATCCAAATCACTCTTGTTTTGCTAGTTTATCTAATTGGCTTATTTGACAAACATTTGTGTTAGGCCTGTAAAAAATAAATAAAGATTAAGATCACAGGTGCCACAATGCACTAATTGTTAAATGGGTCAATAACATTATCCAATTTTTTGCAGCAATGGCAAAAAGTCTGCAGTAAATATTTTACAACAGGTCCTATTGAGCAGTGTTATGTACGATCTCTCCTGTCACATAATAAGAAATTACCATTACTATATTGCAGTTGGGAACCATCAGGGAGCAACTATAATGTTTCACTTGGTGTTGTAGCTCAGCTGCCTGCGAGTATTCCTAGTCGTTTTAGTTTTATACTGGCTAACTAATAGTTGTATTCACTTATTAAGCTCAATTTTTCCACCATGTTCCACTTTTATTCTGCGAATGTCTACATTTTAATACTTTTTCTATAAACACGACACTGCAGCTGCGCATTGCCTCGACCACTACATAAATTATTGCGGTAAGTCTTTTGTTATCTTGTCGTGCACCTCATCCCACATGTATAGCTTAGCTTCTTTCATCAGCGAAGATGTGTGAAATCTAAGGAAATAGTCATGCTTGCGGAGATAACAGAATTAAGTTGTTCTGCAACCTCAGGAAGTGTTGAAACCAAGACAGAAGAGACATTTGATATCTGCTGATGTGGTTTAAAGAATGATGGTGCATGGAGATGATAGGCCACCATGTACTGATGCCTAGTTGCTAATGTTTTCAAGTCAGTCTTGAAGTTTTGTGTGTCATGTACTACACGCTTGAAAAAGCTGTGTTTGCCCTCAAATCTCATGGTCCACAAGTGGACAAGAGGCCCAAAACAATGTATGAGATCTGAGTAGTGCTGAACTCAGGAAAAACTTCCTAAAGGATTTGTCTGTGATCAAGTATCCATCCATCCATTTTCTTCCGCTTTATCCGGGGCCGGGTCGCCGAGCTTCTCACCCTATCTCTAAGGGATCGCCCAGCCACCCTGCGGAGAAAGCTCATTTCGGCCGCCTGTATCCGGGATCTTTTCTGTCGGTCATGACCCACAGCTCATAACCATAGGTGAGAGTAGAAACGTAGATTGACCGGTAAATCAAGAGCTTCGCCTTGCGGCTCAGCTCCTTCTTCACCACAACGGACCGGTACAGCGACCGCATTACTGCAGAGGCTCCACCGATCCGTCTGTCAATCTCCCGTTCCATCCTTCCCTCACTCGTGAACAAGACCCCAAGATACTTGAACTCCTCCACTTGAGGCAGGAACTCTCCACCAACCTGAAGTGAGCAAGCCACCCTTTTCCGACTGAGAACCATGGCCTCGGATTTGGAGGTGCTGATTCTCATCCCAGCCACTTCACACTCGACTGCAAACCGTCCCAGTGCCTGCTGAAGGTCATGTTCTGATGGGGCCAGCACGACAACACCATCCGCAAAGAGCAGAGATTAAATCGTGTGGTCCCCAAACCCGACACCCTCCTCAGGTCCCTGGCTGCGCCTAGAAATTCTGTTCATAAAAATTATGAACAGAACCGGCAACAAAGGGCAGACCTGCCAGAGTCCAATCCGCACCGGGAACAAGTCTGACTTACTGCCGGCAATGCGAACCAAGCTCCTGCTCCGGTCGTACAGGGACCGGATAGCCATTAGCAAAGGGTCCCGAATCCCATACTCCCAGAGCACTCTCCACATGATGCCGCGAGGGACACAGTCGAATGCTTTCTCCAAATCCACAAAGCACATGTGGATTGGTTGGGCAAACTCCCATGAACCCTCCAGCACCCTGGAGAGGGTATAGAGCTGGTCCAGTTTTCCACGACCGGGACGAAAGCCACACTGTTCCTCCTGAATCCGAAGTTCTACCATCGGCCGGAATCTCCTCTCCAGTACCCTGGCATAGACTTTCCCGGTGAGGCTGAGAAGTGTGATCCCCGATAGTTGGAGCACACCTTCCGAGGGACCACCACCCCGGTCTGCCAGTCCAAAGGCACTGTCCCTGACCGCCATGCGATGCTGCAGAGGCTTGTCAGCCAAGACAGCCCCACAACATCCAGAGACTTGAGGTACTCAGGGCGGATCTCATCCACCCCCGGTGCCCTGCCACCGAGGAGTTTCTTGACTACCTCGGTGACTTCAACCTGGGTGATGGATGAGTCCGTCTCCGAGCCCTCAGTCTCTGCTTCCTCAATGGGGAGATCCCTCGGGATCTGGTCAAAGCTCTGCCAGAGGTGGAAGTTGAAGATCTCTCTTACAGGGGATTCGGCCAAACGTACCTAACAGACCCTCACAGTACGTTTGGGTCTGCCGAGTCTGTCCAGCTTCCTCCCCCGCCATCGGATCCAACTCACCACCAGGTGGTGATCAGTTGACAGCTCCGCCCCTCTCTTCACCCGAGTGTCCAAGACATACGGCCGGAGGTCAGATGAAACAACCACAAAGTCGATCATAGACCTCCAGCCTAGGGTGTCCTGGTGCCATGTGCACTGATGCCCTTATGCTTGAACATGGTGTTCGTTATGGACAAGCTGTAACTAGCACAGAAGTCCAATAACAGAACACCACTCGGGTTCAGATAAGGGGGGCCGTTCCTCCCAATCACGCCCCTCCAGGTGTCACTGTCGCTGCCCACGTGGGCGTTGAAGTCCCCCAGAAGAACGATGGAGTCCCCAGTTGGAGCGCTTTCAAGCACCCCTCCCAGAGTCTCCAAGAAGGCCGGGTACTCTACACTGCCGTTTGGCCCATAGGCGCACACGACAGTGAGAGACCTATCCCCAACCCGAAGGCGCAGGGAAGCGACCCTCTCGTTCACCGGGGTGAACTCCAACACATGGCGGCTGAGCTGGGGGGCTATAAGCAAACCCACACCAGCCCGCCGCCTCACACCATGGGCAACTCCAGAGTGGTGAAGAGTCCATCCTCTCTCGAGGAGTGTGGTTCCAGAGCTCAAGCTGTGCATAGAGGTGATCCTAACTATCTCTAGTCGGAATCTTTGGACCTCACGCACAATCTCAGGCTCCTTCCCCACCAGAGAGGTTACGTTCCATGTCCCTAGAGCTAGATTCCCCGTCCAGGGATCGGGTTGTCGAGGCCCCCGCCTTCGATTGCTGCCCGATCCACTAAGCACTGGCCCCTTACGGTCCCTCTTGCAGGTGGTGGGTCCACTGGTTGATCAAGTATCGTAGTTTGCAAATACTGAATGGATTAATTCCTCATCTAACGTTGGAGACACCACAATTCTTTTAAAATCCATCAAAATATTCCAAGCACCATCCTCCTCAGGAACCGTACTGCCGCACATCAGTGGAAGTAGTCTTAACAGCATCACATTTTTGTGGCCATGGCCCCCCAATGGTCTTCTTTCCAGTAAAGTTTTTTTAGATGGGATGTGATTTGGTATGGGAACTTCACAATCTTCCTGTTTAAATATTCCAGGATAAAATATTTGAGCTTCATCATCTCCTGAATACACAGGGTCAACTTCACAGGAACAATTCCCTAAAAAAGACCATGGAGGACATCAGGCGGGAAACCAGTGATTGCATGAAAACACGCCAAACTCTGTCTCACAGGAGTCAGTCCCCTTGGACAGCAAACTGACTTTGACCATCGCCTTGCATAATTTCCTGCAGATCCAGATCATGACTAACTTTTGTCCTTAGGCTAAATACATCATCTCCAACATCATAATATTAAATTTCGTCTGGTGTAGCTTTGTGGAACCTATCCTGATCTGAAAGACTGCAGAAAGCCTGTTAAGGAATAGGCTGCCAGATTATCTGACACTACACACAAAACAGTGCACCGACTGACCAATGACTGACAACAAGACCAAATGAAAACACAATCTTGTTCAAGACAGCGAAGATCTTGCAACAAAAGAGAAGGTGCTCTTCGATAGCCACAGCTCTGAAGATCAGGTACCGTACATAGTGCTGCTAGCTGAATCGCATGCAGTGTGGATCCTCCTTTAAGCGGTACCGTGAAGTACCAAGTGGGTTCACAATTTTCGTGATAATCAATGGCAGTGACAGATCTAGACATGACAACAAATTATTCTCCTGGAAATATATACCATCTTTATGGCTCATTTAATGTTTTTTTTTTCCGTTTTTCATGTCGAGAATGTCTGTATGTCTGAACATTTCCTGAATCCTATGGAATATGGTGTCAGGACTCGTAGCGTAGCGTGGGTTAATCCTACATAGCGTTTGGTCGGTGGGAGCTGTGGGCAGTTTTTGTCCAGGTGTGTCATTCTGCATTTTAATAGAACTGATTGAGTGTGTCTGGAAGTCCACTTTTGCATTCTTAAAGCCACAGGACAGATTGGCTCTTGCTGTTTTGATGGCTGCTTTATCTCCTGTTCAGAACATTTCATCTCTGGTCGTTAGCAGCCCACAAACCTGTGCGGTCATCCATGTTTTCTGGTTTGCACTTTTTGATGCAAAAAGTCACTGATTTATTACACTCTTGTAAGTCTGTATGATTGTGATAAATGGCTGCCTCTTTAAACATGTTCCAGTCTGTGTACTGAAATCAGTCCTAAGGTAGCATCGTCTGGCCATACTGTAATACCTTTCTGAACTGGTTTGGAATGTTTCAGAAGTGGATTGTATGCTGGGATTAGCATAACAGAGATTTGATCAGAGCACCCGAGGTGGGGCAAGGGCTCAGCTTTGTACGCGTTCTTCTCTGTTTTTTAAACAAAGTCTAGTGTGTTGTTGCCCCATGTTGCAAAGTCCACATGTTGGTAGAACTTTGGCAAAACTTTCAGAGACAAATCCAAGATCAAAGAGGTTTAAGTCCAATTCAATACCGAGTCCAAAATGAGACAATCTAGACAGAGACAGAGCCTGAATCTTTCTATTTATTGGAATAATCAAAGTGTTTTTATTGATTTTTTTCCTTTTCTGGAGCCCCCATAGCACGTGGAGTTGCCCTTTTTGAGTACCAGATGCAAGATGGCTGATCTTTTATATATAATTTAATTAGTTCTACATAACAACAAAATACTTAATTATGTAATTGTAATGGCTTAACACTGCCTAAGAATTCATAGTCTTTCAAACAAAGTTTTTCCCAATAGTTACAATCCCTGAACTCTCTGTCGATTTGGGTGTAAATGTAAATGTTTTGATGATAAACCAAAAATAAGTTTAACATTTTGTGGCATTTTCTGTTTATTAGGGACTTCCAGTTTGGCCACATGGATGGTAATGACTACATCAACAGCCTGATAATGGGGTAAGTATCTCTAGAGCATTATTCAAAGCAGCCAATGTCGTTGTTTCCAGTATTTTTTCCTTATTTTATTCTTTCTATAGCATAACAGCCTTAAAGTTTTCAGTAAAGACCAAAAACGATAACTCTAAAGATAACTTTAAGGATACATATAGCTGCAAATATAAGTTTGCACCTGCATTAAGGTGGGCTATTTTGTCTTTTGTAAGTTTGCTGTTGCCAGTTTGTGGCGCAAACCAGGAGTCACATTGGCCACATCAATTAGATAAGCCTGGGTCATCTTTATTCTAAACCCTTGTTTTAACCTCGGGTAAACGTACATTTCACTCTTGTAATTTGGAGGCAGGGTTATTCCTGAATTTTACCCAGAATTATGAAACCTGAAGCAGGGTAAACTCTGCCTTTGCAGGGTTAACCCCGCATTGCGGTGAAACAAAGTCAGGGTAGACTAATAAGACCAGATCTTTAGCAACGAACACCCAATTAAAAAACTGAACACACTGTGTCCATTCACAGAAACTCGGCGTGCTGTGTAAAAAGCCTTTTTTATTTTTTTATTTGAGTAAATACATTTTATTTGAGCTTCAAACAGAGAAAAAGGATTTTTGATATTATGCATAATGATATATTTTATAACCATGATTCTGTTTACCCAAGGTTTAGAATAACCTGCGGTTAACCATTTTAAGCGTGAAAAGCCCTTAAGAGCCTCAAAAACACTATTTAAGAAATGGCAAAGCTTTTTCAAATTACATCAGAAATTTCTCTATAGACAGTTTCATCTTAACAACATAAACAAACGACCCCAATTTAACTTTGGTAAACATTTACAAACAATGTAGTTCATGTGGATAATTTCGGATAACAATCAAAAGAAACCGGGAACAACCGTTAATTGGCTAAGCTTGTTTCTCCAATATTTGGAATTTAGACTGTGAAACCGAGCTCAACCGCTAGATGTCAATGTACCATATGGTTTAAATAAGTGAAAAATACAGGAACTATTCAACACATTGTTTACTTGATAAAATGAACATATAACAAAATTCAACAATCGTTTGTTTAATATATTTATTTCATAATAGAGTAATAATATTAATTAATATAAATATATGGGTCAATGACGTGACATGTATTTTTTGTGTCCAAATTCATTATTTTCCTAAAAAGAATTTGAATAAATACATGTCATATATCAAATGGATCTACAATATGTCCTTAATAAGAAACCCTTTTCATTTTATTGAAATTCAATAGATTTTTTGAGTTTTGGTGTTTGAAAGACCAAAAATGTCAGGTGGTGCGACCGTCCGAACATACAAACAGAGAACAAAACTGAGAAATAAATGTTAATTTTCTCAATAAAATTCTTAATAAAATATTTTGGCGTGATTTTATGTTAAATTTCTTATATATGAGGGGAAAAATACTCAGTGCTAAATACATTAAATGTATATTATTTTAAATTAATATATGGTCGCACCACCTGACATTTTCTTATTTGTCATTGACACATATATTAATACAGAGCTACAGACGGCGATCAAATTGCAATTTTTTCCCCCTCTGTCTCCAAACTAAAAGTGTGTGTTTGACCTCATTTGTTGTTGCACTGACCGGGCAGCATTAAAAGGATCGAGGGACAGACTCCTCCGTATACTCTCGTTCTGCGCAGCGCTTGATAAAGTTGAACATGTTGGTTCCTGAACTGTCTTTCACTATCACACATTAATCAATAGCATATGACACAATGAATAAAGGTCGGAAGACAGAATCCATGTTTCACGTGGCACACTCAGAGAATATTTTTACCTGAATTACAGCCGGTTGTGAATGTTCTCAAAAAACATGTTGCCTTTTCTCCCCTGACACATAGACATCTGCACATGCAGCTGACATAAAAGAAAATTCTATCGAGTGAAGTGTTTTCCATGATAACCTCTATATTGTGCAATGTTTTAAAAGCTGTGAATAACAAACAACAGATTCAGGACCTAATGACTCATTTGAACCGATTCATTTTGTTGAAACAACTTGTATGTCAAACACTGAACTCACGACACTCACTGTCTGAACTTTTGTCATGTCGCATCACGCCGCGTAGACATGGTGTAAGAGTGCCAGTTAAAAATATATTAAGAATCAGTTCATCAGTTAAATAATTCAAACATACAATGTAATGTAAATAAATAATGTTTGAATGGACAAACTAGTATTAATTTAAAATGTAGCTTAATACAACATTAAAACCATTAATGAAACAAAAAATGTTTAAAGAATACATAACTAGGGATCTGTAATGTCCTACTTTTGTTAATGGAGTGTCCAACAACAAGTTTATGTACTGAGAAGGTTTAAAAACACTATAATTTCGTAATAATAGGTAATTATTCTTACCTTACTTCTAGACTGACTCTCAAATGATTTGTTGCGCTATTAATCTGTTTTATTCCCTCCTTTCGGCTAGCATAGTCTGATGTGATTGGTCAGATGGTATTGTCTGCAGTGATTGCTCTACCACAAACTCACTAGATACAGTGTTTGGGGGAGAGGAGTGAAGTTTTCGCAGGTAGTCCTTGCAAAACATAGGCTGAGACTTTATGCAGGGACGTAAATCCGCGGCAGTTTGCGAATCGGACTAGGGACGACTCGTTTGCGTGATTCAGTGTCGTCTCCTTTTGTTCCAAGCCAGTAACTGTTATTCATTCACCTTCGGATTTATAACTTGGCAGACAGCTTACTTTCAAACAATGCAACATTACTCACTGCATGAAATGTCATTTCCATGGTCTCATGTTATGTACTCTTTAAATTATTAATAAATAAGAATATGTTCAAACAATTTTTTTGATTAATGTTTTTAAAAAATCGAAACAACAACCCCTAGCGATGCACCATCTCGTTTTCAAGGGGGTCCTGATACATAGGTGTCTCAAAACAAAACATATATAAAAAAAAATCGAAATTCAACAACAACAGACAACCCATTCACTACAACACCCAACATACCCCTACATGGAGTCATTCAAGTAAAATAGACAAACAACAATTAACCAATAACTAACTGACTAAGAAGTCAATACAGTAATTAAGTGTAAACCAACATTATATCATCTAAAACAGTTACAGTGTATTTCAAAATAAAGAACCAAGCCATTTTTTAATATGTGAAGTGAAGTCTAAGAGCGTGTATGTAGTGGTAAATTATTCCAATCGTCAGCAGTCTTGTACTTAAAAGGTTTCCTCCCAGAATCTTTTCTAACTAGGGGAGAAAAAACATACGGAGTAGAATATTTTAACTGGTATTGTGAGGTGTAAGGCATTATATACTGTTGTAGATAGCAGGGATAGTTAGGTTGCACACATTTAAATATAAGTTGTAACCAATCTAAGTGTCTTCTGATATTTAATGGAAACCATTTTAAGGCATTATACATAACACAATGATGTGTATTTAAAGGACATCCAAGAACAAATCTGCACACATTATTTTAAACAGTGGTAAGAGACGAAATATTAGATGTAGATGCATTCTGATAAACTATATCTGCATAATCAAACAATAGTAATATCAATTGTAGAGCAAGTTTTTTACTAACAGTGAATTTAAAACAATGTTTAGACCGCAATAATAAACTATTAGCAAATTTTATTTTACAACGTATATAATCAATATGTGGTTTGAAAGTTAATTCAGGATCCAACCATAATCCTAAATATTTAATTTGATCTACTCTACCTATATGTGTGCCGTCATAACACATTCAATTCAGATTATGAGAACGAAGAGAGAGCAGTGCGCTGGTGCTGAGCGTTCGAGAAACTGCTTGCGTCACTCTCACAGCTCCTGCTACTGGGGGACCTTGAACTGGGATACGGTCGCGTCTGCCACAAGAGCAGCTCTTGAAAAGTGCACTTTTCCTGAGACTGGCACAGCTCTCGTTAGCCTGGCGTTTTTATAAAAACTGTGGCGATTCCGTTGGAAACACTTAAGAAAAAGTAAATGTGCACCGTCGCGGTCGGATTGGTGACCTACTCAAAAATATCACTCTCAAATTAATATTTTCAGTCTGGAGCCCTGATTGATCCTTGCCATCAACAATCGCATTTAACCTGCATGTATACCGAAGGGAGTATTTAAGATTAAAGCAACTTGCTTTTATTTGCTGATTTGAAAAATCCTTTCTTTGCCTTTGGACTGTTTAAACGTGGAGCAACCAAATCAACTTTCGACTCAATTTTATGATATGTAGAATTTGCCAATTTCCAGCAAGAAAGACCAACGTCATTGAATAGGACCTAAATACCTTGTACCATGGCAAATAGAACAGAAAACTTGCAGTATATAATTTTATTAAATTAAAGCTTGGTTGCTTGATCTTGGATAGTTACACTGCCATCATAACACAATTCCCATGTAGAGACAAAATTTGTGCTTGGAGTTTTGTTATTCACAAAAGCTGCACCGTGTCTGACACACTAAGAGTATGTATAAATTACTGGTGGGCATAGATTAATTTTTTTAATCTAGATTAATCTAGATTAATTCCAAGATTAATCTAGATTAATTCCAAGATTAATCTAGATTAATTCCAAGATTAATCTAGATTAAAATGGCTCATTTTAATTCTGCCGAAGGCATTCAGAATATGTGTGCTACCCAAATAATGACTAAAAGTAAGTCTTTGAGAACGGGTTTCTCAAGCCAGGTGGCGCATTAGACCAGGGGCTCATCTCCTGTTTCCAAAATGCATCACAAACTGCTTGAGAAAGCTGTTCTACTATGATAATTGGTGATGAAAATTAAATTATGTTCAATAAGATGAACTTGTGTTTACTTCCGCATTAGCTAAGGGATTACTTCCGCATTAGCGTTTAGGTGGTACTTGAGACTGGAAGAGCTCCTACAGTACATTTACATTTAGTCATTTAGCAGACGCTTTTATCCAAAGCAACTTACAAAGAGTGAGGGAGCAACAAGCGATATGTCATACAGGAGCCATAATACATTAGATCTCAATACAAAGTTACTGGTTTCAACTAAAGCTAGACCACTACCTGTTGAGAGAAAGTGTTTTTTTTAAACCAATTCCGCATTGCACAAGGTGCAAACAACCTTAGTCTTGTCGATGTTTCTATTGGGAAGCTTCTTAAAAATTAATATTCCCTGAAGCAAACCCGGCGGCTTCATAGCTGCATCCATGTTAGCACGTCACGTTTGATGCGGTAATTTCACAGTAACGTTATGTTGTGTTCAGACCAAACGCGAATGGCGTGTCAAGCGCGAGTGATTTATATGTTAATGCAAAGAGCCAATAGACCTACTTGCTGCTCGAATCGCGTGAATGAAGCCCTGGTTATGAGATGATGATAATTTTTTTAACTAAAAGGTTTGTGTTAGGTAATTTATATCTTTGTTGAGTTCTTAATTATATAGTTAAATAAACTTATAACCCCTTACCCCCACCCCTTGCATATAAAAAAAACGTAATTGCATGACTATGGACATGGTAGGACATGGTAGGTAGGTAGGTAGGTAGGTAGAGAGTCTCATTCTAGAGAGACTAGGAGTCTCATTCTCATCTGAGGAGGATGCCTCATAATCAGGTTCCTCCCTAACATTATCGTCTGTCTCACACATTTTCATCTATGTCACTTTCACTATTAAAACACTGTGACAAAACCTAATTTACAGGAAACCTTTGCTTAAAGGCTATTTCAATAGAGAAAATTTAAAGAGAGCCCACAGATCACAAAGAGAAATTGTTTAGAATGCTTCTTTTCAAGCTTTTATATGTTTGCTCCTACCCTGTAAACCACAATAATTATGTTTTCCAATCCCCTAAGGCACAAGAAATATAAAAGTTCTCATGAATTCAGTTTTTCCCTCACCCATGGCATGAGAAATTAGGATACCCCTACCCCCATGTCATCAGTGGTTCTCACAATATTACAGGTATGGTTATGTTAGATTTTTGAATATTATAAAGAAAATATAAAATTATTTGGAATATTAAAAGATTATATTATGTTATAGTGATCTCAATATCACCCAAAACAAATGGATGTGAAATTTCTGATGTCTTATACAGCTGAAAGAGCTTGGGGTCAAGGAACATTTTAGATGCTACAAAGTGTGTATAAGGCATTGAAAAAAAATCACGTCATGTTAATTTTGAGTTCACCTCATTAAATAAGGAAAAGTAATTAAATCTGAAGAAAAAAAATGATGTCACAATCATGTATATACAGACGTTAAACATTGAATGGGGTCAAATTGACCCCTAGGACAATAGGAGGGCTAGTCAAGTCAACTTTATTTATATAGCGCAGTGTTTCCCATACATTGATTTATTCTTAGCAGCCCGCTACACGATCAACATTGGCCGCCACAAATACATTTTTCATGATTCCCCTTAAAACTATTATTTCACTATTCAAACATTTGCAACCAGCGTGTTGAATCTCAGCGCCTATTTCACTCATGTTGTGTGAGCTCTTCCCTCAACATGAAGTGCCACTCTCTCACATGACAGTGAACAAATTAAAATGTGGCAGTGTTTTCAATATGCGTACCTCAGTCACAGATGTTACTGAAAGACAATACTGCTGACGGAGTTAATCAGGACTTGACGAAAGGTTAACAGTGTTTCCCATCTCCGACACACCCTTTCTCTATGTGCGAGCTCTTCTTCCACTCTACCAGTGAGTTTGGTGCAGTGTGTATTTGTAACTCTGTGTAACAGTGTATTTTCCCATATTTCTGAATTTGCTCCAAATAATATAATATGCGTAATATAGCCATAACCACCGCATATAGCTGCTCTTTAAACCTTTCAAAAAAAAATATTTTTTATTGATGCACAAGTGTTCTCATTGAAACTCGAGTAGACAAAATAAGTGCATGCGATGTACATATGAGCACGACTGGAGATGACAAAAAAAACATAAAATTGCTACTCTCTGTATTTCTGCTTTGACATATGTGAGACAGCGCTGTATGCATGTGTTAGAAATGGAATGGTGAGAAAACATTCTGCTTGGTATGTTTTTCGCCTTTAGCAAAACTTTAAGGTCTTAAGCTGGCATTGTTTATTCCTGTCTGGCTAGCGCGGTTCTCAAAACGTTTACGCATGATGTCCATGTCTCCTTGTGGCTGTTCATCAAACACTGCAAAAACAAAAGTGCACAGAATAAAGCTGATGTCTAACTAAAGCAGTGCGTGCAACACCTCGACGCTACTCTTCTATTGCCAGACAACACTCCATCTTGCAAGGGACAAAAATGTATAAATTGCTAAATCTAAATACAATAAAATTGTATACGCACTATATGCAACTGGGTAACTACTACCTTACAATGCATAACCTGTGTTATAGGAATTGAAAGGTTACATAAAGTCAGGTCCATAAATATTGGGACATCGACACAATTCTAACATTTTTGGCTCTATACACCACCACAATGGATTTCAAATGAAACGAACAAGATATTCTTTAACTGCAGACTGTCAGCTTTAATCTGAGGGTTACATCCAAATCAGGTGAACGGTGTAGGAATTACAACAGTTTGCATATGTGCCTCCCCATTGTTAAGGGACCAAAAGTAATGGGACAGAATAATAATCATAAATCAAACTTTCACTTTTTAATACATAGTTGCAAATCCTTTCCAGTCAATTACAGTCTGAAGTCTGGAACGCATAGACATCACCAGACGCTGGGTTTCAACCCTGGTGATGCTCTGCCAGGGCTCTACTGCAACCGTCTTCAATTCCTGCTTGTTCTTGGGGCAGTTTCCCTTCAGTTTTGTCTTCAGCAAGTGAAATGCGTGCTCAATCGGATTCAGGTCAGGTGATTGACTTGGCCATTGCATAAAAGTCCACTTCTTTCCCTTCAAAAACTCTTTGGTTGCTTTTGCAGTATGCTTTGGGTGATTGTCCATCTGCACTGTGAAGCGCCATCCAATGAGTTCTGAAGCATTTGGCTGAATATGAGCAGATAATAATGCCCGAAACACTTCAGAATTCATCCTGCTGCTTTTGTCAGCAGTCACACCATCAATAAATACAAGAGAACCAGTTCCACTGGCAGCCATACATGCCCACGCCATGACACTACCACCGATGAGGTGATATGCATAGAATCATGAGCAGTTCCTTTCCTTCTCCATACTACTTCTCTTCCCATCACTCTGGTACAAGTTGATCTTTGTCTCATCTGTCCATAGGATGTTGTTCCAGAACTGTGAAGGCTTTTTTAGATGTCGTTTGGCAAACTATAATCTGGCCTTCCTGTTTTTGAGGCTCACCAATGGTTTACATCTTTTGTTGAACCCTCTGTATTTATTCTGGTGAAGTCTTCTCTTGATTGTTGTCTTTGACACGCATACACCTACCTCCTGGAGAGTGTTCTTGATCTGGCCAACTGTTGTGAAGGGTGTTTTCTTCACCAGGGAAAGAATTCTTTGGTCATCCACCAACAGTTGTTTTCCGTGGTCTTCCGGGTCTTTTGGTGTTGCTGAGCTCACCGGTGCGTTCCTTCTTTTTAAGAATGTTCCAAACAGTTGTGTTGGCCACGCCTAATGTTTTTGCTATCTCTCTGATTGGTTTGTTTTGTTTTTTTCAGCCTAATGATGGCTTGCTTCACTGATAGTGACAGCTCATTGGACCTCATCTTAACAGTTGACAGCAAAAGATTCCAAATGCAAATAGCACACTTGAAATGAACTCTGAATCTTTTATCTGCTCATTGTAATTGGGATAGTGAGGGAATAACACACACATGGCCATGGAACAGCTGAGAAGCCAATTGTCCCATTACTTTTGGTCCCTTAACAAGTGGGAGGCACATATACAAACTCTTGTAATTCCAACACCGTTCACCTGATTTAGATGTAAATACCCTCAAATTAAAGCTGACAGTCTGCAGTTAAAGCACATCTTTTTTGTTTCATTTGAAATCCATTGTGGTGGTGTATAGAGCCAAAAATGAATTGTGTCGATGTCCCAATATTTATGGACCTGACTGTATATTTTAGGGCTCCAGACTCATTTTATTTGGTGGAAGAGGGCCCAGAATGGCTCTTTTGATCGCATAGGTTGCAGACCCCTGCTGTATGCTTTCAAAAGTTAAAACTCCATGAAAAATAACCTTGTTCCCCAGTTTCTGATTTGGGCATATGTGAGATATTCTTAGGCACATTCCCAAATCATAATCCACAACAACAAAAGACAGCCATTTTTTGTTTTAATTGTTTTGAAGTGAAACAAGAGCATTTTTGATTTTCGTTTCTGTTCAGTCTGCTCGTTTTATTGTGTTTAGCTATAGCTGTCGTCAGTGTTTTTGTGTGGCAATGGCACTGTTATATGTTAAAATATCAAATTGGAGACTGTATTTTGTCGATTGTGGCACTAAACAACACAATAGGAAGATATTTTAAACTCCTTATGTAGCCGAATCTGTGCTGGTTTGCATTGGCCACCTCCAGTTGTCCCCTTTTTTTACCTCCAGCTAATGCCGTGACATAAGTGTGACGTCGGCCATACAGGGGTCTATATCCTCGCTGTCGGGTGGAATCCTCTCATCTCCAAAACCGTTATTTTTCAGGAAATAAAAAACGATACATTGTATCATTAAAGTTGGTATTATACCTTATATTGCTATCATATACTGTTGTGTTCCAGCATTAACAAAACATTTCCCCCAAACCATGTTTAATCAGAGATACATGTTTTATGACTTGGGAGCAGGGAAATACGAGATTATGATGTCATTGATAAGAATGGTACGGATGCAAACGTCGCTGCTGCCAGCAGTGTTAATCAAAGTCTGTGGTCGCGTTGAGCCTTTTGACAAGAGACGACGAGGCTTTAAGAGCTAATGAAAGCTAATGATCGTGGTTACGTACATCTTCCTAAACTCTTTTTTAAACGTTAGAGCTATGAGTGATCCAATGTCAAAATAAAACAATAAACCGACTAGGCTGTCTAACATAGGCGCCGCATATAAATTTGACGGTCGCGTTGAGACTCTTGACAAGAAAAAAAAAGGCTTTATACTAGTGTTACTTGAGTTATTTCAGAAAGTTCTAAATTACATCTTGCTTATCATTTTTTGTTGCAGTGAGGTGTCAGTGCCGAACATCATCATCCTCAACACATCAAATGAGCAATACTTCTTACCATCCGAACCTGTGGAGAATCTTCAACAGCTGCTCTACTTCTTTAACAGTGTACTGGATGGCAGTGCTCCGGTACACATTCCCTAAAGGATTTACAATCTGTCGATATTTTTACAAGAATATATCGGTGTAATATATTTGCTAATTGGTAAACTGAAACATGCACATCACTAGCTTTGTTTACATGCCAACAAATATCTGTTTGTAATGGGACTTTTGGCTCGGTCAGACTGAAAAGCCATTAGATTTTTAAAAACATCTAAACGACTCCAGGGGGTAGAAAAAGTTGAAAGAAAAAGTATGTGAACCCTTTGGGCTTACTTGGATTTCTTCATAAATTGGTCATTAAATGTGTTCTGATCTTCATCTAAGTCACAACAATAGAGAAACACAGTCTGCTTAAACTAATACCGCACAAACATTATACGTTTTTATTGAACACAACATGTAAACATTCATAGTGCAGGGTGGAAAAAGTATGTGAACCTTTGGGTTTAATAACTGGTTGACCCTCCTTTGGCAGCAATAACCTCAACCAAACGTTTCCTATAGATGCCGATCAGACCTGCACAACGGTCAGGAGAAATTTTGGACCATACCGCTTTACAAAAGTCTTTCAGTTCAGCAATATTCTTGGGATGTCTGGTGTGAATCGCTCTCTTGAGGTCATGCCATAGCATCTCAATTGGGTTGAGGTCAGGACTCTGACTGGGCCACTCCAGAAGGCGTATTTTCTTCTGTTGAAGCCATTCTGTTGTTGATTTACTTCTATGCTTTGGGTCGTTGTCCTGTTGCATCGTCCATCCTCTGTTAAGCTTCAGTTGGCGGACAGATGGTCTTAAGTTTTCCTGCAAAATGTCTTGATAAACTTTGGAATTCATTTTTCCATCGATGATAGTAATCAGTCCAGGGCCTGAGGCAGCAAAGAGGCCCCAAACCATGATGCCCCCTCCACCATATTTCACAGTTGGGATGAGGTTTTGATGTTGGTGTGCTGTGCCTTTTGTTCTCCACACATAGCGTTGTGTGTTCTTTCCAAACAACTCAATTTTGGTTTCATCTGTCCACAGAATGTTTTGACAGTAGTGCTGTGGAACATCCAGGTGCTCTTTTGCAAACTTCAAACGTGCTGCAATGTTTTTTTTGGACAGCAGTGGCTTCCTCCGTGGTGTCCTCCCATGAAGTCCATTCTTGTTTAATGTTTTCCTTATTGTAGATTTGTCAACAAAAATGTTAGCATGTGCAAGAGATTTCTGTAAGTGTTTAGCTGACACTCTAGGATTCTTCTTCACCTCATTGAGCATTCTGCGCTGTGCTCTTGCAGTCATCTTTACAGGACGACCACGCCTAGGGAGTGTAGCAACAGTGCTGAACTTTCTCCATTTGTAGACAATCTGTCTTACCGTGGACACATGGACATCAAGGCTTTTAGATATACTTTTGTAGCCTTTTCCAGCTTTATGTAAGTCAACAATTCTTGATCGTAGGTCTTCTGAGAGCTCTTTTGTGCGAGGCATGGTTCACATCAGACAACGCTTCTTCAGAACAGCAAACTCAAAACTGGTGTGTGTTTTTTATTGGACAGGCCAGCTTTAATCAACACATCCAATCTCATCACATTGATTGGACCCCAGGTTGGCTGACTCCTGGCTCCAATTAGCTCTTGGAGAAGTCATTAGCCTAGGGTTTCATATACTTTTTCCACGCTGCACTATGAATGTTTACATGTTGTGTTCAATAAAAACATGAAAAAGTATAATGTTTGTGCGGTATTAGTTTAAGCAGACTGTGTTTCTCTATTGTTGTGACTTAGATGAAGATCAGAACACATTGTGACCAATATGACCAATTTATGAAGAAATCCAAGTAAGCCCAAAGGGTTCACATACTTTTTCTTTCAACTGTACATGTCTTCTAAAGTGAAACTATACGTTGGTGAGGAAACACGATTTATTTCTAATTATTTACCACTGGTTATTATCACATATGTAATGTAAACACAGCACCGCACAAGTTGCAATCTCATTGTTTCTCATGTTTCATGAGTAGTCATCAACTTGTAGGACGAACTACATAAGAAACAATGAGATTCAAAGTTGAGATGGAAGGACAATTCTAGGAAGAGGCAGAATACGATACAATTACTCAGATGTGTTTTGCTGATGAAATGCCCAGAATGGCATGAGTATGAAAAAATTCTCCACTCTGGATTGACCCTGGTTACTGTTAATGGAATTCCGAGGGGCTTGTCTTCTGTCATAACTTTACATAAAGCAAAATAGAACATTGTGTCATTTGAAACAATAGTTTGCATTCAACATAAAAACTTGATTCCAACCAATCTTGAATTTACATTTACATGTCTCTGAAATACCAAGGGCCATATTTACTACAGGAATTTGGACAGAGAACCCATACAGAGACAGCAATCTCAAATAACAGAAATTTATTGAACAAAAAAACCCATGAGGGGGCAATGCATGGTATGTTACGTCTGAGTCCCATTCGTTCACTCATTTTCATTCACTTCTTCCCCATACAGTAAACTATTTAGCATTTGTTATATAAGAAATAGTGAATGAGTTAACGAGTGAGCACATTCAGACAGAGGTTAAGGCATTAAATAGTGGAAACAAGAAAGGTTAATGACAATGGGCAGGTGTGGAGAATGAAACACTAGCAGGAGGATAAACAGGGGAATTAGGGGGTTTGGCCAAAACATGTGACGGGAGAGCACATGGCACAAAGCAACAAAACAATGCCCATGTACTTCCACATAGAACACAACAAGCAGAAAGACATTCTGTCACGACCCTGTCCATAAAACTAGTAAAGTACCTGACAGGAGACAGGATCATAACAGGACCATAACAGCTCATGTCCAGTACATTCATTTTAGTAATTGGGAACAATGCAATAGCCGCAATTTAAGCACGCAAGCTTAAAATAACTAATCATTATTGTCCACTGGTGTTGAAAGCGAGCTGATTTTGACCCCATTATCAAGCATTTAGTGTCTAACATTAGCGTCTTTATGCTTCCAGGCTTTTGGAGGAGATGGAATATTCCAAAGAATCAAGCGTGTGGTTTATGATGCCAAATCTACAATAATGGTGAGTCAAGGGTCAGGATTGCAAACTCATCTGGGTGAAAAACTTGACACTGTGTGTCGTGTGTTTTTGTGTCAAAATAATAGAAAAGATGCTCTGTATTTTTTCAGACCTCGAAAACTGAAAAGAAAACCAGTTCAGATTCACTTTTAAGCAATACAACAATTATATTACACATCTTTTTAGGAAAATAAAAAAAAAATTATGTGATAACCGTCAATGTTTTATCAGAGTTTTGTCTTGTCATGCTTTTAGTCTTTCACATTGCTGTTTGATGACACTCCTGACTTTACATTTTATTGAATTCCGAAAAAAACACTGGACTGGAATTACCGCATACATAGAAATGCTGATTTGAAATAAAAGCAATATAAATATACACTGACCAATATTATAAACACAACACTTTTGTTCAATAAAAGTGTCGTTTTATTGTTGAGAAGTCCTCACTAACACAGATTTGTGAACTATATTTGAGAGAAATAGGCCTTTTGTGTACATTTTGAGCAACTCATGAAAAGTGGGGGCAAGAACAAAAGAGTTTATTATTTTGGTCAGTGTATATGTATATTTAATGTTGCTGTTAGAGCATAAACAATACCTGCAAAACGATAAAGCTCAAAGTTCGGTGCCACGCAAGTTTTTGTCTTTACCAGAATTCGATTTTCAAGGACTACAGAGAACGGCTGGAATCAGACAACAGCCCTCTACTTCCTGAAGAGCTGCTGGAGTAGTGTTTGGTTATTAGAGATTGTAAACATTTAACCGAGTTATGCACTAAACTACTTTCACTTTCATCACAGTTCTACAACTGGTAGTAAGAATTACGCAACACACATTCTAAGACAACCAACGGTCAAATAACAGCTTCCATGACTTTAACATCGGCTGTGAAAGCTGTTCTGTGTAATACACTGATATTATTGGTGTGCGCATAGCCTACCTCTAAAACATTTCTATGAAACGTCCTTTGAGGTCATGGTTGCAAGTGTCTCCTGGTCAATCTGCTTGTTTTATTATCCAACTGGGGTCCAATATAAAAAGGTAAATCACTGTTATTAGTGTTAATTAATATAACCGGTCTGACGCCATTCAGTCCGGTGTCATTTCCCTCACCATAGTAGGAACAAAAATTTGCTATCTCTAACAGAAATTGACGCTTGCAATAGCAGACCTCCGTAACACTTTGATCGATCCACATGTTTTTAACTGATAAAGTGAAGTTGACACCATTGTTACTGTTTATTGCTAAAAGTTTATGAAGACACGTGCACTGCGAGGGGCACCGACCAATCACAACAGCCGAGAAGCGGAAGCTCGCTGATATGGTATGGATGGGACATCTTCACACACACACTCTGAGCGGGGAACCAATCACGACAGATCTGGTCAGCTTTACCAATTAGAGCCTTTCAGAAGAAACAATCAGCTGTACAAATACGGTAATTTTAGGAAATTCCACTCCAAATCTATAGTGCTTGCTCAGTACATGTAAGATTTCCATCTTGCCAAACGAGTCTATTCAAGAGAGCAAGGAGGCAGCAGTCTTCATATTCCTTAGCAGTCATTTTGAAAACGGTTATTGCTGCTTGCTAGCAAGGTTAAGTCAAAGATTCTCCATTTTTTGAGAAAAGATGCTGGGGATGCTTGATCTCCTAAGATACTGAAATGAAACACCAGCCTATTCTTGCGAAAAATTTACATGATTTTACTATAGTAACAGTAGTTGACCAAACGCATTTGTTGTAAAACAACAAATGTAATATTGTTTCACTAAAGGGGCCATACAACTGTAATCATTCCGTCTAGAAAAAACAAAGTTACTCGAATCCAATTTCATAACAGGAAAACAAAGAGGTCACAACAAAGAGGTCTCTCGATTCATTCAGCTGCGTAGTGTGTCACACTGAGTATAAAATTCAGATTTTAATGAAAAGATCTGCAACAGCTATCGCTGTGAAATGGCTCAGTGTGGTTATTGCCGTGGTAACATAGAGTGGCGCGTTTTTGAGTTCTTATGGGCAAGTAACCATATTTGGTTACTTAATCGACCAATCACAACAGCGTTTCCATGCCTCTGCGTGAGCTTGTGTAAGCACATGGATGTCTCCCGGTCAATCAATAGAGCTCGGTCTACGTCACAAATACATTTACATTTAGATTTAGACATTTGGCAGACGCTTTTATCCACTTACAGTGCACTTATTACAGGGACAATCCCCCTAGAGCAACATGGAGTAAAGTGTCTTGCTCAAAGACACACTAGTGGTGACTGCTGGGATCGAACCAGCAACCTTTTGATTTACCAGTTCAGTGGTTTAACCCACTAGACCACCATCTCCACATAGTGAATAGTGACATCATGGTATGTGGCCAATCAGGAGTTGCCGGGGCGTTTCAAACTTCGGTGTAATTCCGGAATTTGTGAAACACAGATCTGCGCTCCTACCTGCTTCCACCAATACGTAACTATCATTGAAACGAACAATGAAACTCACATGTTGAGATAGATGCTGTTTGTGTAGGATTTCGAGATGAAGTGTCCATTTTTAGACATACGCCCGATAAGTCTTTTACTAATAATTCATTAACATAGGGCAATCGTATTTATTAAAGCATTGAATGTTGCCACAGGTTAGTGTGGCATTGTGGGCAATGGTGGCCTAATGGTGGCCTAATGGTTTGAGAGTCGGACTTGTGACCAGAAGGTCACCATACCTGACAAATAGGTCGCTTTCAATTCACTTTCGCTTATAACATATTTATACATATTTGTGTTTATTTTATACTGTGAGCCTTATAACTGATAAGATAAGTGGCACCAGCAGTACTCTGTGCTATATTTCACTTCGTGTTATACAGTATCTCACAGAAGTGAAGTACACCCCTCACATTTTTGTAAAAAAAAAAATATATTTTTATGTGACAACACTGAAGAAATGAAACTTTGCTTGTATAACCATGTAAAAATGCTGTCCCCTCAAAATAACTCGACACACTGCCATTAAGGTCTAAACCGCTGGCTACGAAGTTAGTAAAACCCATATGAAAATGTCCAAATTGGGCCCAAAGTGTATATGTATATTGTTTGGCCACTATCATTTTCCAGCACTGCCTTAACCCTCATGGGCATGGAGTTCCTAAATAAATATACAGTTAAAGTATGTTTTATGCATTTATTCATAATTGATATACAGTGGGTACGGAAAGTATTCAGACCCCCTTAAATTTTTCACTCTTTGTTATATTGCAGACATTTGCTAAAATCATTTAAGTTAATTTTTTTCCTCATTAATGTACACACAGCACCCCATATTGACAAACACAGAATTGTTGACATTTTTGCAGATTTATTTAAAAAGAAAAACTGAAAATGAAAAACACCCCCACAGCATGATGCTGTCACCACCATGCTTCACTGTTGGGACAGTATTGGACAGTTGATGAGCAGTGCCTGGTTTTCTCCACACATGCCGCTTAAAATTAAGGCCAAAAAGTTCTATCTTGGTGTCATGAGACCAGAGAATCTTATTTGTCACCATCTTGGAGTCCATCAGGTGTTTTTAAGCAAACACCATGCGGCATTTCATGTGTCTTGCACTGAGGAGAGGCTTCCGTCGGGCCACTCTGCCATAAAGCCCCGACTGGTGGAGGGCTGCAGTGATGGTTGACTTTCTACAACTTTCTCCCATCTCCCGAATGCATCTCTGGAGCTCAGCGACAGTGAACTTTGGGTTCTTCTTTAACTCTCTCACCAAGGCTCTTCTCCCCCGATAGCTCAGTTTGGCCGGACGGCCAGCTCTAGGACGGCTTCTGGTCGTCCCAAACGTCTTCTTTTTAAGGATTATGGAGGCCACTGTGCTCTTAGGAACCTAGAAGAAGAAATGGACAGCACCTGAGTTCAATATATGAATGTCACAGCAAAGGGTCTGAAGACTTAGGACCATGTGATATTTCAGTTTTTCTTGTTTAAAAAAATGTCAACAATTCTGTGTTTTTCCGTCAATATGGGGTGCCGTGTGTACATTAATGAGGGAAAAAAAATTAACTTTAATGATTTAAGCAAATGGCTGCAATATAAAAAAGAGTGAAAAATGTATGGGGGTCTGAATACTTTCCATACAAGTATGCGTCTTGTATTTTTAAATATATATAAACGTTTTGGGGGGAATTGACCATAGACCAGCGAGGAACCATTAAGTATTCAACATTATTTTTTATCAGTATTAAGTTTCAACATTAGATTTTAAGGATGTAGTAGTAAATGCTGCAATTAACATGCACTAACAATAAGCAAAAAAAAGTTTAAGCATTTATTAATGTTAACTAATGCATTAACTACTGTCCATCTTTCTCTTGTAGTCTGTGTTTCGCAGTTCACCAGTATTGGGTTGCTTCCTGTTTGGCTTGCCATTAGGCGTCATCAGTCTCATGTGCTATGGAATCTGCACAGCAGAATCTGATGACAGTACAGACAACATGGAATTCATGAAGAGAGAAGGGTTTACGGATGAGGACGAAGAGGAGAGTGAAAATGAGACGCAGCGTCAAATTAAACACAAAGGAGAAGAAGAGGAGGATGAAAATGAAGAAGAGACTAAAGAAAAGGTTGATTAAAAAAATGAATAAATATGAATGTAACAAATTGAAACGCCTCTGTATTAGAGGAACTATTGGTCTAGGTCTTTTTGACTGGTTTGGTTTTCATTTGGTTATTTACAGTCTTAATTGACCTTTTATTTTCTGAATGTTTCCCCAAATGTCAAATTTAAACTGTAACTTGATGAGGGTTGGGTATAGCGTTAAATTTTGTTCTGTGTAGTTTAAGGGTAGATAATATCCAGTCAGTCACAAATGGCACACAAAATGTTAAAAACACAGTTCGCCCAATTACTCACCCTCATTTCATCCTAAGTGTACAGGACTTTATTTATTCAGCTGGACACAATCAGTCATATTAAAAAATACCATTGACCTTCATAGGACTGTAATGCCATTTTTTTTAAGCTCCAAAATATCTGTAGCGGTTTTAACTCTGTTAAAATAATGATGAGCTTAGCTCACCAAATATGATTCTCCACCAGATCTATCAAGATCACATCCATGAAATTAGTTATTTAAAACTTCAATTTCAGTCAGGGAATTAGTTTAGCTCAAAGGAAAATACGTATAATAATCATCAAGTATACATATTTAACTGTTTCTGATTAGCAGTATAGGGATAAAAATGCTTGTATGTATTCGTCCAGCAAATACATAAAATATATTATACACTTCAACATAATTTCATGGCCATAAATAACCTGACTTTACCAAACAGTATTAAGAGCTGTAGCATAGATCCAAACACAGTTTAAGTGACCAAGTATATGTGAGTGTTGAGCACAGAAAACCCATCACAAATTAATATATGGTTGTTTATTAAACTCTACTCTACACGGTGCGACATAACGATGATCGCGTAGACACAAAAAAAGACACAAATTTCTGTGAAAATCATGTTTCACAGAAACATGAACCACAAATTCGCTAGGGAGCGCGGAGAGAGAGAGAATGGCAGCAAGGCAGGTAAAGCATTTCTGAACACCAAGGAAATCATCTTAAACAAAGAGGCACAAACTTAACTCCGCTATTCTATGTATAGAATCGGATACTTGCGAGCTCTGTGCTGGACCGATATCCTTTTGCGTGTGGAGAGATGGAAATGTTCAAAATGTTTCAGAATGCAGTTCAGCTGGAGCGCTGAGTTTAAGGTTTAGCCCTGGTGTGTAAAGTTTGCAGGGCCTATGCGGCCTCCCAGCGGGGGGTGGGGGCGTAAGCCCCAGTCTCTGTTCGATTCTCTTTTGCGTGAAGTGTATAGGTGAATGATGTTTTTATTTGCATACCTGCCCTGCCCCCAGGTGGCCTGTGGGCCAATGCCATGAAAGCGATAAGTGGGCTATTGAAAGTTCCTTTGTTTCTCATGTCGCCTTATATGCATAGCTCTGACAGTATGGTTAATTTGCACCTTATCACTAAACTTAGTTATCAACGTAGTACGATGCATGCTATATAACATAGCTCATCAGATAGAAAATTAAAAGAGGAATTACATAGTAAACATACTATGTAAATTGAAATTCGTTAAACTGTGAATAATCCCAGTGTATGAATACAACAAAGCCTAAATCAAAACTTGAATCATTACTGGTATCAGTTAATTTAAGATTGCAAGAGTGCCAACACACACCAAGGATATTCAGATATATTTATAGAAAAGGACAGTTTAGTTTAGTCCGAGACGATTCTCTGGATAGCTCCAGATGGGGGAATAGGTGTTATGTTCTTTTAAAGGCTTACTGATAGCAAAAAGGCCTCTGGAACCCAGATCTGGAGAGATGATGGTCATAAACTTTGGAGAAGCACCATGTATCAGGCTATTTGGAGTTGACTCTCTGGGATCCCCCAAGCGAGGTCTGCAAAACTGTTGAACGGGACGTTTTATGACATGACATGACATGACATGATCCATCATTTGGCAAGACGGGCTCTGCATATCACTGTAAATTTTTTGTTGTAAAATAACGGTAAAGTATTGGCAGCTGGGCTGTCAGCATTTGAATGTTATTTTACAGTTCTATGCCTTTATTTTACATCTCTATTTTTTTCAGTATAGTACCATAATTATACATTGAAAGTTAACTCACTTGTTTTTCCAAACCAAGCTCCTCAAACTATTCGAGTTAAAAAAATATATATTTACACAGTGTTAGCAATGAAGTATTATACTTTAATCTTCTTATTACTTAATACTTTTTCCATGTAAAATTAAACTGCAAAGACCTAATCTCTCTAACCGTGTGTAGTTCATCATTACAGTTATTTCTTATAAATAGAGCAACATGCAGCATAAACATAATCATTGCCTGTCATTTTCTTAAATACAGGCTCTACTTGTCAACACAATGGTGACTCAATTCAATTCAAGTTTATTTATATAGCGCTTTTCACAATGTGTATTGTTTCAAGGCAGCTTTACAGGAAAAACAGAAAAGTTAAAACACAGCACAGTGCATGGTATTTATACAACGAGTAAGATCATTCTAATAAATAATATCTAATTTATAAATTAATTAATTAATGAATGCTGTCTCCCGGTGAGCAGGCCAACACTGCCGTGCTGTGGCGAGGAACCCAAACTCCAATGATTGATTAATGGAGAAAAAATCTCGGGGGGGAAACCAGGCTCAACCAGGAGGGCCACATCCCCTCTGACGTGTCAGCTGCACTCAGACTGCTGACATGTGGTTTTGGTTTAGCATTTAATACCAAATATTGTAACTTCAGCATTAATAAGACAAATAGTCCGTCTTTGCTCTTGGTTGGGGATGTAGTGGTCTGAGCTGGGATGGTCCGATGGTCATATTTCTCTTGGCTGGTGGTGGAATTGCCTTAGAAGGAGCTGGGATGGTCAGTCTTCTGCATCTGTAGCTGGCGTAATCTCAAATTGGGGATGGGCATCTGTCGGTCGTCTGGACATGGTGGAACTTCTTCCTACCTCGGGATGGTCATCCCGAGGCAGAGGCGGAAAGAGAATAATTAGCGTAGCTGCTGTTCATTAACTATGCATTAAGTTAAAGCTTGGCTGAAAAGATGTGTCTTTAATCTAGATTTAAATTGGGAGAGTGTGTCTGACCCTCGAATAGTATCAGGAAGGCTATTCCAGAGTTAAGGTGATACGTATGAGAAAGCTCGTCCCCCTTTGGTGGATTTTGTTATTCTAGGTGTTGTCAAAAGTCCTAAATTTTGAGATCTTAGAGAGCGTGAAAGGTTGTAATGTGATAAAAGCTCGGTTAAGTAAGTAGCTGCTAAACCGTTCAGGGCTTTGTAAGTAATTAAAATAATTTAAAAATTAATACGATACTTAATGGGTAGCCAGTGAACCGATGATAAAACTGGGGTTATGTGATCATATTTTCTTGACCGAGTAAGAACTCTGGCAGCTGCATTCTGAACTAACTATAGTTTGTTTATCGATGATACAGGACAACCACTAAGTAGAGCATTACAATAGTCAAGCCGTGAGGTCACAAATGCATGAATAAGCTTTTCTGCGTCTGCAACACATAAACTATTTCGTAATTTGGCAACATTTCTAAGGTGGAAGAAGGCTGTTTTTGTGATATTTGAGATGTGATTTTTTTATGACAGGTTGCCGTCTAATATAACGCCCAGGTCTTTAACTGTATTTGTTGGAGTAACAGTGCAGCTTTCAATTTGCAGGCTGTAGTCGGAGATATTCTGTTTACTTGATTTTGGTGCTATAAGTTATATTTCTGTTTTGCTAGAGTTTAAAAGGAGGAAATTACTAGTCATCCAATGTTTTATGTCCTCGATGCACTCTGCCAGTTTGGATAAATATATATCATCAAGACCAGATGATTCCTTTAAGCTGAGTATCATCTGCATAACAGTGGAAGCTATGGGGGCAGCATGTATATGGAGAAAAGCAAGGGTCCTAAAACCGATCCCTGAGGTAATCCATAATTTACTTGCGTAAGATTTGAAGATTTCCCATTTAAATGGACGTATTGAAATTTGTCTGTTAAGTAAGATCTGAACCATTGCAGTGCCTGTCCCTGAATACCGATATAATTGTGTAAACAATCTAGTAGTATTTTATGGTCTACAGTATCGAAAGCAGCACTAAGGTCAAGCAGGACTAAGAGTGAGATGTTACCTTTATCTGAAGCAATAAGGAGGTCATTTGTAATTCTAACGAGCGCAGTTTCAGTCCTGTGGTGCGGTCTAATGCCAGACTAATACTTTTGGTTCATGTCATTATTTTGTAGGAAGGTACACTTAACCCACTTAACTCCGATACCAACAATTAAACTGTAATATAACAGAAGCGTGCATAGATCTGCCACTATATCATCTTGTGAGGAAACGCATTAAAAAAGAAAAAGGAATAATGTTCAACTGAACTCTTTCCAGGAACTAATATTTGAGTAAAATTTACTTGTTTTACTTTGTAAATCTGACTCTTCTGTTTTACAGTATATTGCTTTTCCTTAACTTCAACATAATTTAACAGTAAATTACTGCAGCTGAGTTGCCAGCATTTTACTGTTTCTTTACAGTGTCATGCCATAAAATAAATGTTCGGATTCTTGCTGTTAACATTTGTTAAATCTGTTAAAATCTCATATGGCACCACAAACCCCTTAAATCCCACAGGTAATCACTTCACACTGTCTACAGTACGGAGTCATAGAAACCGTAGCAGTGTTGCAGTTAATTAGATAATTAATAGATTAATGAAGTGATGACTTATTCATAAGTAACAAACACAATCACTGATGAAAAGGAAAAAGTACATCACAGCTTGAACCTGAACTGTAAATACCAGATGAACACTTTGGATCTGTCAAGATCTGGCCAGAGGTCCACAAACACCATTATCATCTTCACTTCAATTATTACAGACACCGCTTTCACTTTATTTTTTACAAAAGTTCTTATTGGTAATTAACCAAGGTTTAGATGATGTTTTATTTCATTTAGAGTTACCCTTATTCGGATCAGTTTTTGCTTTCTTTTGGCTTTTGACACTTGACTTTTTGAGTTATTATATGAATGTGTGTTTGGAAACTGTATTTGTTATGGCAAAGAAGGCTATAATAAGATATAAGGGGTTGATTATGAAGACATGATTATTGTCTCAAACAGAATGTTATTTTAATGCAGTGTAATACTGTAGAGAAGGTTCATTAAAAGGAAGGAAGGAGCCGGGAACCGGCTAACATTTAATGAAGTAATAACAGCCGGCGGCCCCTTACGGCCGACCGCCGGCAAACAAAACATAAATACAAATACAAACATGTTCGGGCCCGGTCCTCTCTCTTCGATGGTCCGGTCGCTCGTTCTCTTATATGCTCCCGATCTCCTACGTGATTCGAGACCGGTGCGCGCACAACTGCCGCTCATTAACAATTACTCACTGGTCTCGAACCACGGTCTCGCCCCGCCTACTCCACTACACTAACTAAATGTAATGTGTTATCAAGTGCATCTACCTTGTGATACTACATCATGACATCCATCAGTGTTGTGGCGGTCATATGAGAGACTTTCAAACAGTGCACATGTCAAAAGCTCAACTGTGTTTATGCACAGATATCAATAAGCAGTGTATTAATCTAAACAATGGTGACAATTAAATTAATTTTTAAGAACTATAAAATAATTAATTCCGCAATGCATGCTGGGTAAAATCATTGTAAAACTCATAATTTCTCCCAGCATGTATTGTGGCATGAATAAATCATATTATAAATAACTTACTGTTTTTTGTTTTCATTTGCTTTTTCTCTTGCTTTTGTTTGAACTTTAGTTGCTTGTTTTGCAACGCCATAGTTGATCTGTTTATCTGAATATTTTGATGCCTGTGCATGTGGTTAGTTTGTAATAGATTAACCTTTATTTGCATAGTCATTTATAAATTCCTCCTATTATCTTATTGCCACAACACTGCTGGACCTCATGATGCAGTGTCTAAAAGCATTAGTGAGTTCAGGATTGATTTCAGATTGTATTTAGACTTTTGATTACAGCAGGTTATGACTGTGATCATCAATATGCAATCAACCTCACCAGATGTCACACTTTCTTTTTTTTTTTTTGTCAAAACAAAAAAAGCCAATTACCATTTACGGTCAAGATCCCAACTGAAGCAAACACTGATCACTAGACATTAACTGGGTATTGGGATGTCGTGATTTATCACTATTCATTTAATCAGTCAAACATCTGACCTTTGCATCTCTGGCTGCATATAGCTGAAGCGAGCTATGAGACTGACAGGTAAGCAAATGTAATGAGCATGTGACAAGTGTGTATCTTTTTCCAGTGCTGTGTATTCCCAGAAATTGCCTTTAGTATGCATATGATACGCATTTTTTTGTGTATAATAGGCACCTAACTCACACCTCTAATCATGAGCTAGGAGCGTATCCACGTAAAGTGTCCTTTTCACGTAAAAATAAAAACATAAACGAGACTAAGCGATCGGGTACATTTTTGTTAATTAAATATTTTGCTACTTCATGACCACCAAACACTTAACACAAATTGAGAAAAAAGTATTTTGGGTATAGATTAATATTTTTAATAATAATGCTTTTTCCTACTTTTTTCATACAAAACAACAAATTCAGTGAATGTGTAACCCAAACCACTTTTTTATGCCTTTAAAACCTCTGAATAGGTTAAAATATCAAAACTAAATTACTGCAGAATGATATTCAGATCAGTGGTCCTGATAGGCTACTTCTATCAGTTAACAATAAGATGAGCTTATCAAAGTTATTTTTCATTAGCAAGATAATAACATTAGTGATCTTTCATTTACAATAAAGTATGTTAAAACAATTGACATTTTCTTTTTTTATTCTCTTTATATTTTTTATGACAAATTGTGATGAAAAACCTCTTTCTTTACTGGCCATTACAATCCATGTCATCATGACCGCAAGACAGTCAGAATGGAAATATTGCTGCGTTCAGACATTTATTTCTAGAAGGGATAGAGCTACGGCCAGAAGTGGTGCAAAATCCATGGAATATATGGATCAACTTTTTTTAGCGTTACAAAAAATATGCAGTCTTGAAGTGCGCATGCCCAGTGGAGGTAGCTGTATCCCTTCTTGTCAAAACCCAAACTTTTTGCGAAGTTCCTTGGGAGTATGACCACATTTGAGGCAGTCCGTCTCTTCATAAATCAAAGGCTCTTTGCAGAGCCAACTCATAATCATAAAAAAGTAGATTATTCCTGTGTGTGTGATGATCAATGTCGTCGACAAATGCGACTCCCAGAAGACGCATCCGAATCCTGGCAAGGACATTTCAGGGAGAAGTAGCTCATATGTTCACCCTACAATAGATATAAGGTCAAGCGGAGTAAGATAAGTTCTGGACTGGGTTCGGGTGCGGAGGCCCTGCAATAGTTACAAAATGGCATAATTTTGGTTCAAACCCCTCCCGGTGGCTCTTTAATAAGCGTCAGCTACATTCTTGTTGAGCGATGACTCATGCTGGCATGCTAGTAGATTTTGGTAAGCTGGCAACCCCTTTCACCCCATCTACGTGCTCACAGGAGCCTAGTGTTAAAGATCTTCATTCCCGCTGCTCTCCCGCAAGAACCGCGGGACCCGACCACAGTTTGTGCGATGCGGGATACATTTCCAAATTAAATGCGGTAGTGGTCGGGAACTTTGGTGTAATTTGAACAGGAACGGGCGGTCTAAAAATATTCCGTTCCCGTCGTCCTTTCAGAACTACATGTCTGCACTCATTCTTATCAACCACAAGTAGGGCCTACAGTCTGCACTTAGGACTATTGTGCACGCGCTGCAAACATGGACCGGTGCTTTCTGCGTAATGCATTTTTTGCAAGGTCCGTGCACGCAACATTTGCATAACGCTCCTCAGAGCGTGCTGTACCGAATAAAGATGGCAGAGCAAAGTGCGGATGCGCTGTCCTTGAAGGATGTTCAACATGGACTGGAAAACGGTAAGTTTACTGCCAAGAAACCCACGTCAGGCAAGTCTGATGTATGGGAGTCTTTTTCGTGTGTTATATACGCAGATGGCAAAGAATTACCCTTTGTGCGATGTGATAAATACCTAAAAATTTTACCGTACAGCAGTCACAACACTAGAACCTAAGGTTTAAGGCGGCACTCATGCCTCACAAAGGGGCAAACCAAACTGATATTTACTAAGTCTAGGCAGGTGCCAGAGCAGTTTAAAAGAGACCACCGAAAAATGTGTTGAATTTGTTTGCAAAGACATTCGATCGTACGATACTGTATCCGGAAAAGGCTTCACACAACTGGCCCAACATTTGGTCAACACAGCAGCAAAAATAGGAAGATTTGCTTTTGACCCAAGCACCCCAAAGATGGGTGAAAACATTCGAAGGCACCTGCTGCAGAATCTCAGACTGTTTTTAGCATTGATGCGACAGAAATGGGCAGTAAGATAGTTTTTGTCACAGATCGTGGAGCCAACATGATCAGTGCCTTACGGGGATACACCAGGCTAAACTGCACAGCGCACATACTTAACGTGACTCTGTCCAGTGCGTTTGGTCCCGCCGTAATGGACATTTCTCCAGAGATCGCTGGGCTTCTAACTGATGTTAAAAAGTTGGTCACATATTTCAAACACTAAGGACAGCAGGGCAAACTAAGAGAGTCACTGAAACCATCCGTAGAGACACGGTGGAACTCCAACTTTGACATGCTAAATTCTGTTTTGGAACAGTACGAAGACATCGCATCTGTGCTGACTGAGAGCAACAATTATGACAAAATCGGAGGCATCAGCGCCAGCACGCTTAAGTTACTAGTATCATTCCTAAAACCCTTCAAAGAGGCAACTGACGACTTTGAAACCGACCACACAGCTCCAAGTGCCTCCCTGATTCTTCCATGGTGATAGATCCAACTATGAGATATGGCTTGTATATCTTATAGATCTAAACTTTAAGTCCAGTTTCACTAGATCTCTCTCCGTCAGGAACAAATTACACCTGGAGATATCAACTCCGTTGTGAGTCAATCCTTTAATCCAACCACCAGGGAGATAAAGAGCTGAAGGGAAGAACAGTAGGCAGGAGACGAAGTGATGTTAAATAGACAGACAAATGATTTATTGAATAATCTCAGTTGTGTGTTGATGCTCAGTCAAGCTCTGCCAAACTTCGTCTGACTAGAAACAGATTCAATATGTGTTTTTAACCATTCAAGATTACAGTATCAAAACATTGCCTCATGACCTTATTTTGGACCTTGAGATGGAGACCAACGGATACTCATATCAGCATAAGACACAATACAACTCCCAACGAGGTTAAACAACAGGAAAGTAAGGAGCAAATAATATGAATAGAAGTGAATAATAAAATAAAGGAATGAATACATATGATGAATATTGTAATAAATGGGATAAATGAAGTAGAATAATAAAATGAAATGTAGCCCCCTCAAAACGAAGCTTTTTAGTATGTTTACTTTGTTTATGGTGTTTACATATTAACAGCTTAATGCGTTATTCTTGAGTGTTCTATAACTGTTTCTTTGGTTCACGGGTATATGCCAAGAGTGTATATATTTATATGCGTGTCCCCTTTAAGAAGTTTTTTTTCAATGCTGAAGTTTGGTTTACGTGCACTGGGTAAAAACGTGGGTTTCTGCAATCATGTTTGATTATAATGGGTTGATTGGGTGAATAAGTGCTTAGACCCGCCTATGTATAAAAGATAATGATGTGATTGGTCAATGAGAGGGGGGAGAGAAAAAAAAAGGAGAAAAGATCATCGAGAGAGATCTGAAGGATATATCCGCAAACCGCGAGTTATATTGGGATTTTTCGTGAGTGTTTTTGTAAGTTTATGTGTACTGGTTGACACAGGCAATGTGTTACAGTATTGTTCACTGAAACTATTCGCCCGTGAGCGAGAGCGGCAGCACGCTTGGTTAGCCTTTAATTAGTTGCCGGATCACATAGCGCTGTGGAAAGTGTTTTTGTGCTACAAACTTTAATTGTGCCGGCTGGCCATGATCATTCTGTCGTGGGAAGCGATTAAGGAACTACATAGCTTTTTGTCGGGATACCGGATAGCGCACCCAGCCACCGGGAGTGTTGGGTGTTCCTCCGGCATCGTGGGACGGCTGGCGGAAAGTCACTGATCGTGTTTATAGTGCAGCCAAGGAGAATATCGTGCGTGCATAAGGAACACAGGTACCCTTATTGATTTTATTTTGCTCGCAGACGAGCGAAGAGGCCAGTTTGCTGTTTCATAGGCCCCTACGTTCACAAGCAACGACTCAGGCCTGCATCGGGGAGTGTTTGTGTGTGTGAGTGTGAGTGGGCCCACTTTAGTTTACTTTATTGTATATATCTTTAAATTTACATTGATCGTTGTTACACTAGCGTACAGTGTTCCCTCATTGAGGACTGTTAACTGTGGTTTCAACAGTTTGTATTTCTTGCGCATGTTTAATCCGCAGGTTAGGGTGCGGGGCAAACTATCTGACCATTAAAGAAACACCAAGGGTAGTGAAAATAACAGGTTTTCTGGGTTAATATTCTCTAGGGGATATATCTGGTTTATTTTTCGGTATAGTTATTATTTCCAGCTGTACATCTCTCTATTTGAGTTTTGTTGTATGTTTGAGGGATTATTCATTCCTGAAATCTATATATACACGTCTGCATAATTCTATTGATTTGTGGATAACCTTCATTTGTTTTATTTTATTTCATTTCTATTTTATAAATAAATCTCTTTAACTTAAATTTCTCTAGGTCATTTATTTATTATACAATCTAACAGAGAGGGGGATTTAAAACATTGTCGAGAGACAATAATAATAAGGATCCGGTGCTCCCCCCTATAGAGTTTAGGTCAGGAAAACCTAGGAGGGCAGGGGGCGCTACAAAAAATAAACAAGAAACAAGTGTATGTTTCTATCCAGATCTACATACAAGTGTATGTTTCTACCCCCTCTTAATCATATATGAAATAATTAGATTATGTATGATTATAAATCTTAATGATTAAAAGCAAGCAACCTCTCATAATCATGACAAACCAACAACAATAAAAACAAAAAGTTTGGATGATCAGGCCATACTTTTCCCTTCTCCATGCCCTTTAAATGGACAGGTCATTTTCTCTTTCATACCGCGTACTAGCATGAGAAAAGGTGGTGTGACTAGTCTCAATGTGCTGTCGTCTGACCAGCTTTGTACTTTTGACAAAACAAATAAAACAACTTCAAAGTAATGTACAAGAGCAAGATGATTAACACCCCTGACACTACCATTGTTGCAAATGCTTTCAAATGATTCCAGATTGGTCCTAATATTGATGCGAACCATGTATCTCACTCAGATGAGAATATACCATGATCTTTGTTGATTTTAGCAACCTGTTCATGTAGAACTTGAGCTAGATTGTGACTACTTCCTCGGAATTGTCTGGAATGTAGAACAACACTCAGTACCAATTATTTTACAGGCTCCTTCCTGAGAGGCTAACATTATATCTAAAGCCATTCGATTTTGTAGAACAACTTTTCTCATATTTCAACAGAGATGTTGGTGATAGACTGAAGAGTACTGTTTGCTGTTTTCTCAAAAGCTTCCTGTAATGCCTGTACTTCAGTTTGTAGATCAGTCACTCCGAGGAATGGTACAAATCGCCCTAACCACTTTTCAACCTTGGAAAGGGAACGCCAAGTACGTGTCAGGATTAAATGATGTCTAACATAATCTTCTGACACTACTCAAACTGCTGGTAAAACATAAGACAAATAACACCTTGCCTCTCCATCCCTTAGGAAGGAACGGATAGGCTTTGTTACCACAAATAAAGTGTGTGCCATTAGGAGCAATGAGTGCTGAATTTGTGATAAATGTCCTATTACATTTAAAAGCCTGAAAAGTCAGGTTTGGGTCAGACTGACTTCCTGCATTCCTTTCAAAACACCAGAAGGAAATGCCCTCAGATTTTACATTGAGTGCGAATTGGCTGTTGGAGCCAGTATTATCATATTTAGGCAAATGCCAAGAGTTGTAATGTGGATAAGAACAACCTCTGTAGTAGCACATAGTGCTTGTAACCTCTAGGTGAGTATTCCAAGAAAAATCGACCATCCTAAAGACACATCTGTGAGAATTTGATGTTGTTAATGGTCTAACAACTGTGCATTTAGCACCAGCTTTACCTTGTGATTTGGAACAATCAGAATTTCCAAAAACTATAGTATAAGTCTACCCATTGAGGCCCCCCTGTAGTGGCTGTATTTCTACTTCTTCCAAATATAACACTTTTGGCCATATATTCTTAACATCATCTTGATGTTTCAAAATTAAATAATCATACATTTGCAACAAATGAGCCGATATAGATTTTGATTTGTCAGAGGTTTTCGGGTCTCCAATTGGAGCACAACACATGGATTTAGAAATAGGTGTTTTTTGTACTAAATTAGCCAAAATCTCACCTATTTCGCCCATGTCATCTTGTTTAGCAATAGAGATCAGATCAGGTAATAGTAATGGATATGCTTGCAATTGCCATGCAGTAGCAGCTTGTGGAAAATATTGACATACCCAGCATTCAGATGCATTTATAGTTCTGGCATAGACGTTAGCAAAAGTAGTGGCTAAATTGACATCATTCTGAACTTCTAGCTCTGGATAATAGACAGAATATGGACTAAACTGCAAACTGCTTGAAGGCTGCTGACAATCTGTAAAAACAAAATGAGAGAGAAAGGAGACAGAGGAGTTCCACATTCGAGGAAACAAGTTATGTCTTATATGTTATATGTTTGAGTCCAGTTTCACTAGATCTCTCTCCGTCAGGAACAAATTACACCTGGAGATATCAACTCCGTTGTGAGTCAATCCTTTAACCCAACCACCAGGGAGATAAAGAGCTGAAGGGAAGAACAGCAGGCAGGAGACGAAGTGATGTTAAATAGACAGACAAATTATTTATTGAATAATCTCAGTTGTGTGTTGATGCTCAGTCAAGCTCTGCCAAACTTCGTCTGACTAGAAACAGATTCAATATGTGTTTTTAACCATTCAAGATTAGAGTATCAATACATTGTCTCATGACATTATTTTGGACCTTGAGATGGAGACCAACGGATTCTCATATCAGCATAAGACACAATACAACTCCCAACGAGGTTAAACAACAGGAAAGTAAGGAGCAAATAATATGAATAGAAGTTAATAATAAAATAAAGGAATGAATACATATGATGAATATTGTAATAAATGGGATAAATGAAATAGAATAATAAAATGAAATAAACAAGAAACAAGTGTATGTTTCTGTCCAGATCTATCAATGGTCTCTGCGGTTAATTGAGCACTGTACGTGTGCCACCAAAGACCCTCTGCTTTCTGAAATTGCAACCGTCTGTGTGACACGGCTGAAAGAATTACTGTCAACACACAGCACTTCGTTACATTCGGTTCACATGCTTTATAAAACAGCAACCTTTCTCACACCAAATCTGCGAGGTTTGGAAATGTGGATGAAAAATGGCGACAGGAGGTGATAAAGGAGTCAAGGAGATGATCGAAGATTTAAAGTTTGAAACGCATGATGAGGATGTTGAGGCAACACCGGCCAAAAGGCCTACTGTTCTCCGTAAATTTTCAGAATGGGAGGATGATGAAGAATCATGTGGATCAAAATCCCTCTATTTGCAGATTCAGGAATACAGGACCATGCAACTTGAACTATCAAGTCAACAAGTTTTGCAATGGTGGAATTCACATCGTTTCCAGTTCCCTGCTCTGAGCAACCTTGCAAGATATGTCCTCTGCATCCCGGCCACGAGTGCACCTTCGAGAGAGCATTCAGCATTTGTGGTCGGATTTTGGAGGAGAGACGTTCGTTGCTGAAACCATCGTCAGTCAGTGACATTCTTTTCCTGCATGGATATTTTAAATAATTTAGAAAAATATGATTTTGCAATTAAGTAAACGGTTTTCATTTTTTTGTTAAATTGTTAGGTTAAAAGGTGATTTTAATTTGGCAATGGTCAGCCAACGGTTTTGTTCTTTTGTTTCTAATTTTAAATGACAGATGTCTATTTTTTTTCTCAGCTACACTTATCCTGCTGTGTTGACAAACATTTTACATTTATATTTTGAATAAAAAGAACAAATTATTAACAGACATTTTTTTCTGCAACACGTGTTCCTTTTGTGTTGACGGCTAAATGTTAAAAGCATCTTGACAAGACGAATACAAATAAAAAAAATTGTACAACCTACAGTTATGTTATCTCTCTCTTTCAGTAGTGGAAATTCAATTGTGGAATTGTGGAAAAGATTGATTTAAATTTGGCGGAACGGTCGGGTCGGGAAGAAATGTATTCTATGCGGACAGCGGGTAAACAAAGAGTAAATACATGGCGGGAGCGGGCGGGTGCGGAATATAACCTTGCTGGAGCGGGATAAAAAAACTGTCCCGCGCAGACCTCTACCTTGTGTTGGAGCCGGACAGAGCGGAGCTCTTTCACCGCCATTACCAATGGCAGTGTAGCTACGGACAGGTCGTGCTTTTCAAGGTTCCCCTGTCGGGGAGGTCCCACAACTATCTCCGCCAGCACTCAGGTCTCGACCCCTTCGGCCTCTGATTGCTGATAGTCAGGATGCCTAGGATGTGCCTCAGTCTGTACCATCGGAGGGTCGGCCGGTCCGAGCAAGGGCTCGTCCTGCCCTTATCAAAAAGAAGTATACTTGAAGTTGAAGTTTTTTTAGTATACTTAAGTAAAGTTCAAGTATATTTTTAAGTATACTTTCATGTATTAAGTATACTAATATCAATGGACCAGTTGTATGTTTGAAAGTGTACTATTCGAATACCGCTTGGGACTAAATTGGCCCACTTTTTAGTTTATAAAAGTATACTTTTTAAGCAATGGTTCTCAACTCCAGACCGCAAGATCCATTTTCCTGCCAAGTTAAATCCCAACTCTGATATAAAACACCTGAACGAGCTAATCAGTGTATTTGGGAATAGATTCGTTCAACTTAATGCGCCGCTGCGCAAATCTATCAGCGTATGAGATTTAAGTACCGCGATAGCAGTTCAAGTGCAGATTTATCAGTACGCATTTAAATCGCTCCAGCTGTACTTTAATGCGATATGCCAAACAATCTGCGCAGCCCAACTTTAAATTGATACGTCTGTTCCTGAAGTCACTGATTAGCCTCTTCAGATGTTTTATCAGAGTTGGGGCTAAACTCGGTAGGAAAGTGGATCTTGCGGGCCAGAGTTGAGAACCACTGCTAAGTGTACTTTAAGTGTAACAGAAGTAAACTTTAGAGCACACAACAAGTTTACAATTAGGTTTTCATTTGTACTACAACTTTACTCCAGTTCCGGGTGAAAAGGAGACGCAGGCGCCTTTGGTTGGCGCTCCTCTCTCCGGGATTATTGAGAAGTGCCCTTGACCCACCCTCACTACTGAAATGCGGAATTACGTTTTAATCCTCGGCCTGCTGTTTTTATCGTTGAACTACTTCAGCTGGAATCAACCCATCTTTTGCACAGACAAAGAGATACGATGTGATTTTATCGTCTACTATCATTGAAGAAAAACTGGACTCGGTTTGCTTTACACAACCAGGGAGATGAACTTCTGTTTAACGAACTTACTCCCCCTGGCTACGGTTAGTTTGATGCCTCACGACCCTCAGACAGGAGTGGGGACATCGTTGTACTATATAATAATGTTTTTTCAATAAGTCCAGTAGTCATCCCCCAGTTGAATTCCTTTGAGTGTCTCTGCACCCATCACTGCAGTTATAGCTGAAGTCTACCGACCTCCTAAGACAACAAAAAACTTTGTATCTAAATATGCAGAACTGCTATCTATGTTATGCCTCAAATTTGAGAGAACTCTTAACTATGAAGACTTTATCATCCACATTGACAAAAAAGACTTTGTCATTGCAAAATGATCATTCTTGTCCCAGTTCTCCTCCGCAGATATAGGATTGTCTAATCATTTTGCTAAATTTTTTTATATGATATTGTCACATCCTAACAATGTTACATCTCGTATTGTAAATTACCGTAAATAGAAATCCATCGAACTCTCTGACTTCTCTGCCTGTATTGAGTCCTCATTAAGGGTTTTTTCTCCATCTGATCCCTCAGGAGAACAAAAGTTTTCTGTTAAATACTGTTATTAAGTGAAACAATAAGTCTGGTCTGGATTCATTTGCACCTATGAAATTCCAGTCTGTGGCCTTCCAGTCCCTGGTATAATGACGAGCTGCACTCTATGAAGGCAGCATGTTGTAAGATGGAGCGAAGGTGGCGTCTTTCTGGCCTGAATGTGCATCACCAAGCTTGGAAAGACCATATACTTGAATATAAGGCAGAGATAGCCAAAATAATCACCGACCACTGTTTCATACCAAAAACAAACGTCTCAAAGGAAAAAGCTCCCCTAGTGTACCTACCTCAGTTCATCTTTGTAATAGGTTTCTTGATCATTTCAGTTCTATGATTGACAATGCTCACAAATGTATGGCCCCTGTCTGGTCTGATTCTGTTCTCACACATTTTTCTGGCTCCTTTTACACAAAGTTGTCCTCACTTTATTTAGTTTCCTTTGGTAAGGAGGTTTCAAAATTGAAAACAACCACTTCCATAGTTGATCCCATACCTAGGGATTTGATTAAATCGTGCACTCTATGCCCTGCGGTCCTGAGTATAGCAAATGATTTCCTGCGCATGGGTGTTGTGCCTGCACCATTTAAAATTGCTGCTGTAACACCTGTACTAAAAAGACCAATACGAATAGGGACAACCTCAATAATTTTCGTCCCATCTCAAATTCCCCCTTTCTTGCTAAATTGCTTGAGCGAATTGTAGCCCCTCAATTATACACTCACCTTGCCATCGGTAATCTTTTTGATCCCCTCCAATCTGGTTTCTGCAAACCACATTGCACTGAAACAGCATTAGTTAAGATAACAAATGACCTGTTACTAACTTCTGACTCTGGCTGTTCTTTCAATTCTGATGGTTCTCGTCTTAGCGCAGCTTTTGACACAGTGGATCATTTTATTTTACTCAACCGTTTGGAAAGTGTTTTTGGTGTTACTGATACTGTATTAAACTGGTTCAAGTCTTTCCCCTCCGATCGTAGACAGTTTGTGGCCTTGGGTGGGGGCAGTGCAATTTGGAGTTCCCCAGGGATCAGTTTTGAGTCCCTTGCTTTTTAGTATGTACATTTTTACCCTGGGTCAACTTGGAAGATCCTTGGGTGTTAAGTTCCATTTTTATGCAGACGACACCCAAATCTATTTTAATTCAAAACCGGACGATAATACGGTCATTGCCTTTCTGGAACATTGCGTATCTTGAGATAAAATCATGGATGACTCATTTCTCTGTCTCAACATTGACAAGACTGAGGTTATGGTCATCGGTTCACCACAACAAATTTGCAGAGCTGATGCAGTAACCGTAATGGTGGATGGCTCTGCTTTGGAGTTTCTAAATAAATAAATGTATTTCGGGTTGATATTGATTCATATTTAACATTTGGTCCTCATGTCCAAAATATGGTAAAAACTTAAATTATCTTAGAAACATTGCTCATTGGTGCCGCATGTTATCTTACTCGGTGGCTGATAAACTGATTCATTCATTTGTCTTCTCTCGCTGTCACGAATAGCAGAGGGAAAACAAGGAGCGGATCCATGTGCAGTAAAGGTGTTTAATATGAAGTCCAAAGGTGTACACAAAGGGTAAATCCAGTCAGGGAACATATAACAATGATGCCGAGACAAACAATAATCCACACCAGACTACTGAAAACAAGGGCTATATATATACAAAGATGAAGGGTCAAGCGGCTAATGAGACACCGGTGAAAACAATACATGATAACGAGACAAAGCATGATTGGAACTGGAGTCCGTACAAAACATAGACCGAACAGAGTGGAATGGCGCCCTCAGGTGGCGAACAGAGGGGCCAGCACCAGGGCGTGACATAGCCCCCCCTTAAGGGCGGATTCCAGACGCCCCCAAAAATAACAAGGCCCTGGAAGGGCGGTGGAGAGGAGGCGGAACTGGGGGAGGGTTGGCGGTCCAGGCCCATGAAGGGGAACAGGACCCGAGTCGTGGACGACGCTGGGGACCCTGAAGCGTCCATCTTGGATGAGGCAGGGAACTCCGAAGCGTCCATCTTGGACGAGGCAGGGAACTCGGAAGCGTCCATCTTGGACGAGGGAGGGAACTCCGAAGCGTCCACCTTGGACGAGGCAGGGAACCCCGAAGCGTCCATCTTGGACGACGCTGGGGACCCCGAAGCGTCCATCTTGGACGACGCTGGGGACCCCGAAGCGTCCATCTTGGACGACGCTGGGGACCCCGAAGCGTCCATCTTGGACGAGGCAGGGAACTCCGAAGCGTCCATCTTGGACGAGGGAGGGAACTCCGAAGCGTCCATCTTGGACGAGGGAGGGAACTCCGAAGCGTCCATCTTGGACGAGGGAGGGAACTCAGATGCGTCCATCTTGGACGATGCAGGGAACTCAGAAGCGTCCATCTTGGACGAGGCAGGGAACTCCGAAGCGCCGGATGGGACCAGCTCGACAACCTCTGGAAGACCGGACGGGAACGGCTCGACGACATCTGGAAATCTGGATGGAACCAGCTCGATGACATCTGGAAGTCCGGACGGGAACGGCTCAAAGCCCTTTGGAATGGGAGATCATTGCACACCCAGACACACCACAATGCAGCAACCACCACCACCAGCAGGGCATATTCAGGACTTCCAGCTTGCACAACCAAACCTCTACAGATGATCCAGAATGCTGCAGCAAGAGCTATCTTTAATGAGCCGAAGAGAGCACACGTCACTCCTCTAATCATTAAGTTACATTGGCTCCCTATAGTCGCTCGCATCAAATTCAAGACTCTGCTCCTGGCCTACAAGACCACCTCTGGTTCGGCACCACCTTATCTTCGCTCCCTAATACAGACATATGTACCCGCCAGATCCCTACGCTCTGCAAACGAACGCCGTCTTGTGGTGCCATCCCATAAAGGTAAAAAATCTCTCTCGCGCACCTTCATCCGGATCTGTTCCACCTATGTGGAATGATCTGCCCACTGCTACAAGATCTGCAGATTCTGTAGCCATCTTTAAGAAACACCTGAAAACACATCTCTTCTGCCAACATCTTACTGATCTGTTCTGACTCTATTTTCTTCTCTACTCTTTTCTTCTCTACTCATTAAAAAAAAAAAAAGGTATGAATGAATGATTCTGTATACTGTGTTAGGCTATATGAGACCAGTCTTCTTTTTGATTGCACTTATGCTTTTGTTGTACTTGTGCTGTCCCAATTGCTTCAATTACCTACCCCACTTGTAAGTCGCTTTGGATAAAAGCGTCTGCTAAATGACTAAATGTAATGTAAATGTATTCAAAAGCAAGAGTCTCAGAATCCACCTCAGGCACCATCAGTTTCTAGATTCGGTAGACACCAGCCCTCAAAGTAGACATTAGATGAGTTGAAATCAGATACCTGTACCTCAAACAAACAATCTTTCAAACTGGCTCAGGAACTGCAGTCATCTTGCAATCGGGCTCTAGACCGGCGGCCATCTTGTGAGCGGGCACTGGACCGGCGGCCATTTTGAGCAGGCTTCCATAACCGGCCCAGCTTTGTGGTCACCGGAGCCGGATATATGCTGTCCCCCTCCAAAAAACTGTATGGAAGTTTCCTCCACCTCGCCCACAGTGAAGGGAGATCCGCTCTGCACCAGAGCCTACTCAACAAAGTTCACAAAGCTCCCTTGAGAATCAAAACAGGCAAGTCGAGTTCTGAGGGGTTAATTGAGGCTAATACCGTAGAAAACAATAAGTGACTTGTCTGGAAAGTGAGTTTGATGAGAGAGGTCCAAAAAATCTCGGGTATGATCCTCAAGGGAGTTGCAGCCCTGGGGTAGCATGATTAACCGGGCTCCTGGGGAACAACGTCTGCTGGATCCATTGTTGGTGGATATTTCTGTCACGAATACCAGAGGGAAAACAAGGAGCAAATCCATGTGCAGTTAAGTTGTTTCATATGAAGTCCAAAGGTGTACACAAAGGGTAAATCCAGGCAGGGAACATATAACAATGATACCGAGACAAACAATAATCCCAACAAGGGCTATACAGTCAGGTCCATAAATATTGGGACATCGACACAATTCTAACATTTTTGGCTCTATACACCACCACCATGGATTTCAAATGAAACGAAAAAGATGTGCTTTAACTGCAGACTGTCAGCTTTAATTTGAGGGTATTTACATCCAAATCAGGTGAACGGTGTAGGGATTACAACAGTTTGCATGTGTGCCTCCCACTTGTTAAGGGACCAAAAGTAATGGGTTGCTTCACTGATAGTGGCTTGCTTCACTGATAGTGACAGCTCTTTGGATCTCATCTTGACAATTGACTGCAACAGATTCCAAATGCAAATAGCACACTTGAAATGAACTCTGGACCTTTTACCTGCTCATTGTAATTGGGATAGAGAGGGAATAACACACACCTGGCCATGGAACAGCTGAGAAGCCAATTGTCCCATTACTTTTGGTCCGTTTAACAAGTGGGAGGCACATATACAAACTCTTGTAATTCCAACACGGTTCACCTGATTTGGATGTAAAAACCCTCCAATTAAAGCTGACAGTCTGCAGTTAAAGCACATCTTGTTCGTTTCATTTGAAATCCATTGTGGTGGTGTTTAGAGCCAAAAATGTTAGAATTGTGTCGACGTCCCAATATTTATGGACCTGACTGTATATACAGATGAAGGGAAAAAATGGTAATGAGACACAGGTGAAAGCAATACATGATAACGAGACAAAGCATGATGGGAACTGGAGTCCTTACAAAACATAGACGGAACACAGAGTGTAATGGTGCCCTCAGGTGATGTACAGAGGTGCCAGCACCAGGGCGTGTCACCCGCATTGACTATTCTAATGATCTGCTTGCTGGGATTTCTTAATCTACCCTCAACAAATTGCAGTATGTCCAAAACTCAGCAGCCAGAATCCTGACAATGTCCAGGACAAGTGAGCACATCACTCTCATCTTGAAGTTATATCTTATTATAATTCGTTTTTACTTTAATGTATGCTTTTTTTACTTTTCTTTTTTGTATATTATTTATACGTATATGAAATTCTATTACAGTCCTGTCACGTAATGTTAACGTGGAACTCACTTAACATTACTGTTATGTCATTGAACAATGTAAATTAAGCCCTTTAGCGATAAAAATATGCTAGAAAAGCACCAACATACCTCACCGTGCTTCTTCTCTTTCATTCACTCCGTCAGTATTCAGAAGGACTCCACCTACAGGTTGAACTGTGTTACCGAGCAGTACCAATTCACACATGTTACTTACACTTGTAAGTATAGTTAAATTAATATGTTAAGTTTAATCACGTTAAATAATTCAGAGCTGTCATTGCTTAGTTGAACTAATAAAAGAAAAAATGTCACATCAAAATAAATATTTTTTTAAAGCAAGCGTTGAAGTTCCACACATTTTTATTTATTTCGTTCCAACCAAAATAAGACTTGTTACTGTGTAAACTAAAAGATGTAAGTAATAAGACAGTATAAATAAAAATATGAATATTCTAAAGTATGTAAAACTATTAACTTAAATTAAAATAACTTTACTTGTTGTTGCAAAACTAGGCGCTTGGTTGCTTAAGTGTTTTTAGGTGGCTGCTATGGTGTTGCTAAGGCACTCTGGGTCATTGCAAAGGTGTTGTAAGTTGGTTTCTAGGGTGCTCTAAGTCAAGGGTTTTCAAACATTTTAATCATAGTGGCCCAACGACGGAATCCAATGGCGCGCGGTTGAAGGGATCTCGTCTTCTGCTTCTTCTCAGCGATTTCTACATGAAGTTATTTAAAAACTGTTACAATTTGGTTCAATTTACATTACTCTGTGGTTATGACTGATCAGACTCTAATTTTATTATATCAAATAAGTCATATGATATTTCCAATGAATCTGTTTATCACAGTTAATTTTATGTGTAAATCTTCATACTATATATATATCCTTTGGTTTGGGACCTGCAGTCGCATAGTCTCACGCCGGCCGGGTTTGTGGATCTCACGGTCACAAAACTGTCAGTCCTGATCTTTAATCAAAGGTTGCCGGGTAAACTACTATCATTAAGTTTGGCCGGCCCATGTTTGCTCAGAAAAATAAAGAAAGTTACTTCAGTCACGATCATGCAACTTGCTAAAGCAGGTGATAGGTGGAAATCTGGTACATGTGAGCTTTAAATGTGCCCCATTTGTAGTTTAAATCAAAACTCCAGTCCATCCTGTCCTGACATATTGATTTTGCGGTAACAAAACAGGCTCCTTTCAATCTACCGGTAATAACAGACTCTGAAGATTTCAGATATAATCAATAATAACAATTTATGATGCCAGGTAGGCACAACATTAATTAAAATCATAGAATTCATATATTTAAACTTAATAAATAAAGATGATCCACATAATATAAGAATAAAAGAAAACCACAAAGTTTATCATACCTGGCAAAATCGAGACACAGTTGCAGTGTGGGAAGTTCGGGTTTCAGATGCTTCCCTGGGTCTTTTGCCAATGCACCTTATATACCCGGATGTAACAAAGAATGATGAATTCCGTGGTAATTGTGTAAGAATCATGAATGCAATGGTCAATTGTGAAATTTGGTTTAACTCGTGGCTGACAAAATCATCAAATGGAATCTCTATCTTTCAATGAACAGGCTTCCCTGATAAAGACACTCCTCTTAGAGGAGTGCAGGTAATGGCATAAATTAAAAAGATCCTCTAATACACTCTTTGTTTGGTTTCAAGGAACTAGACCCTTTTGCCCATCGCACGAAGACCTTTAAAACAATACCAAACATGATGATCAAATCTTCAGAACATGACGAGTAATTATAAACAAAGTATGGAATGTGTTAGCACTTTTCCAATGGTCATGAATCAAATTTTCGATTCCCAACCCTACTTATAACAAACCAAAGACACAGAAAAACACATTTTCGTACTATATTACCCCTTTAACTTAACAGGGTACCTTTTTACAAGGTAGTAGTATATGACAAGTTGAACCTGAAGGTCATTTGCATTAAAACATGCGAATCAAATCGAACAAACACCACATTCACTGATACAAAAACTACTAATGGGTCTGTGCTTGGACTGAAGTACTTTCAGTGCTGAAAGTCCAGCTTCATACAAGTAGGTTGTATCGAAAGGTAAAAGACACTTTTGTTGCCATTTTAGACAAAACAGGGTAGTCCTTTCTAGCAGACATCCAAAACTTAGAAATATGAATGCTTTGGAACTTTGTTTTCTTCTCTCCTTCATTTGTCAAGTCAATCAGTTGCTCTTGTTATGCTAGACCCAGATGAGTGTCAACCCCTGGTGCATATGGGTTTCTAACTAATTCCAGGTGAGTGTTGTTCAAATCAGGGAAATATTGTTTTAAATAGCCATTGAGATGCGACATGTGAGCCTGGATTATGGGCATTATGTTGTCAGCAGTGGAGGAGATGCACTATTAGGTAAAGGGGAAACATTAACTCCCTCCTGAAGTTTGATTTCCCAAGGAGATATTTTCTATGTGAATGATTATACCTTATCTTGTGCATTCAGTATCTACACATTGTGTCCGTGCATGTTCTGATTGAGGACATTGAGAAAAATCTATCTTTTGTAACCACAAGTTATCTTCAAAACATTAAGCAAGTTCCGTCTTTTCACCAGAGAGAAACTCTATCAACTCTTTACGCAGGGCATACACCCGAATTAACACAGCCCCACATGAAAGCCAGCGTACTTCTGAGTGGAGCAGCAAACAATCGCAATCTGCATGTGGGGTGTGGTTCACATAGTTCACACTTTTAACTACATTTCTCAGCACTAAATGTAATTCATCATCCATTCAATTTGGCCACTAGAGCCTCACGATGAAGCATGCAGTGTGTGACAACTGGGTCAGGGACTTTCTCTTTTATCAGCGTTGCAAATCTGCTGCGCTTACCGGCAGGACCGTCAGTGCACACTTCAACACACCAAGACCAGTCCACTGAATAGTCGTCATAAATTGATCGATCATGTAAAATATATCCCGTCCTGTGGTTCTGCCTTCAAGGGGTTTACAGAACATAAGTTCCTCGATAAATCTGTCCCGTTCATGGAAACTAATGTAGAGCATCAGCATAAGTTGTGCTTGATTCAGTCTTCTAGCGATTCAAATCGATTCACAAATTACAAAACATTGATTTTAAATGTTATAAGTAAATATAATAACGTGATGTAAACGAAACAAACAAAAAAGTCAACCGCGAGAGAGGTGAAGCACCCGGTCAACAAGTCTGACTGTGAGCGAAAAATGCGACGTAATGACATTTTCTGTATGCTAAGTAGTACGTTCTGAATCGAATCATGACCCTAAGAATCAATTCTGAATCTTTCATGCTACGTCCTCTCCCAATAGCTCCCTGACGATGTCTTTATAGGTCAAAATAATGTTTTGTCGATTGTGTGGGGCTATTTAGCACGGGCAATAAAGGGATGCCAAATAGGATCCCTTTTAACTCCTCTCAGGGAGTGATGCTAACCTGCCTATTGCGAAACACAATTCCTTATGTTTAAAACAGTCAGTAGATTTTTTCTGCCTCCTTGGGTTTTTTCTGATGGATGATTTCATGCACTCGTTGTAGAGAATCTCTTGGCAGAGTACACACTGAGGATCGATTCCCTGCTTTAACATACATGTAAATCCAAATGTAATGTAATGTTGTCGTATTTTCTAGATTTTTGCTTGGCGTTCACCGCGTTAGACTGACACAAACTCGTGGTTGCAGTAGCGGGATTCTTCGAAACTCTTTCCATCAATTGACCAGCATTAAGTGGTTATTAATATATTTCCATTTTTTTCCGCTTATCCTGGGCCGGGTCGCGGGGGCAGCAGTCTAAGCAGGGATGCCCAGACTTCCCTCTCCTAGACACTTCCTCCATCTCTTCCGTGGGGACACCGAGGCGTTCCCAAGCCAGCCGGGAGACATAGTCCCTCCAGCGTGTCCTAGGTCTTCCCCGGGGTCTCCTCCCGGTGGGACATGCCTGGAACACCTTCCCGGGAAGGCGTCCAGGGGGCATCTGGAAAAGATGCCCGAGCCACCTCAGCTAGCCCCTCTCGATGTGGAGGAGCAGCGGCTCTACTCTAAGCTCCTCCCGAGTGACCGAGCTTCTCACCCTGTCTCTAAGGGATCGCCCAGCCACCCTGCAGAGAAAGCTCATTTCGGCCGCCTGTATCCGGGATCTTGTTCTTTCGGTCATGAAATTTCGCTAGAAATAAATTTGGTCAAATATATATTATGTCTATAAATTTTGTTCAAGTTTTCCACGGACACCCTAGCTCCCTCTTCCGGCCCTACTGCGGACCCAGTTTGAAGACCACTGCTTTAAATGATTACTAAGGCTTGGCTTGAAGCATTACTGCCATCATATGCAAGATTACTTATAAAAGTCATAGCATACCTCTCCTCTCTTTGTGTACGACAAACAGTGCGGTGCGGGAGAAGTAATGCACCAAAGTTTTGTCCAGAAAAATCTTGAATAATAAGAAGAGCACTTCTTTTTTTGAGAAATTTGAGAAAAAAATAATTAAAAGGCTACTCAAGGAAAATAATAGACACAAGTACAAGCCAAGTTTACTTAGAAGTCAAAAGATTAAGTTCAAGTATAGGCCAAATATACCTAAACTCATCACTCAGTAAAATCAAGTATACTTAAAAGTACATTTAAGTATATTTCTAAAAAGTACATAAGAAGGAGACTGAAAGTTCCTCTCTGTCGGTCTCTCGACGTTGTGTCAAACCGACAGATGGGGTTTGACTTAAGAACCTATCATCTTCTAACTAGTTTTGAAAAGGCCAATAAAATATGCAAATCAAATTTGAATGCCGGACTCCGCCCCCAGATATCTGGGTCTATCTCTCAGTGAGGAGGGCAATGGACAGGATGTCTTCTTCAAGCGTTTGGGTTTCCGGCACGCTGAGGCAATCTTCATGGATACGTCCGAAGGCCCCCCTCGCAGAATTTTTCAGCTCTTTCCCTTAGCTGCACATTCATAGTTATGGAAAGTGAAAGATATGATGTTAATGAATATTAAAACCGCTCTCGCTCTGTAACAAATACTTGCTGTACGCTAAAAATGATCTGTACAATGTTTATAGAAGTCTTATATTAGCTACACAGCAAAAAATCAACAATGGACCAAATTAAGGTGCATGAACCGCACTTTATTAATTAACGGTCAAATATAGACGTGTTTAATGCATCACATAAATAAAAAATGATTTCTCACCATAAAATGCCCCTGTCACAGATGTCTGTAAACATTAAATCATCAAGCAAAATATTCAGAAAATGCTTTTTAAAATTGATCTAATTGAATTAATAAATTAAATTTAATTTAATAAGTTAAAGATAAGGTAAAAACATATTTTCTATTAAACATGGATAAACATTTGTTTTCTTAAGGGATGAACGATATTATCGGCAGGCAGATATTATCGGCAGATAATGGCTTATAAATTAATTATCGGCATCGGCCCGATACAGAAAGTAATGCTGACATGCCTCACCGATAGGAAGCTCTATTTATTAATATGCGTTTGCGTCAATTTGTGTGGTTGTGCTACAGCCAGCATGTCGGTGCTGTATTTATTTGGGGGCAGGGTTTAAATCAGGGATGGGCATTTTCAATTTAATATTTGAGCTCATGAAAAATTTATATTTGAATATTTGTTTATTTAAATTAAGTTGATAATTAAATAATTTGTTAAATGTAGAAAATATAGAAAAATACATAAAAACTGCATTTAAACCTACGCGCAAGGGGATAATGCAAAAAGAAAACATACAAAACAAAATGAACAAAAAGGAAATGTACAGTGAGTATATTGACAGTCTGTGTTATATAATAATATTGTTTATTTTGTTTTACATGTTTTTGATAATAAAAACAAGCATAAAGGCTAGGTCTAATTTACTCTAGTGAAAGTCTGTTCAACAAGCCGACAGTTAACAAGCCGACAGCGGAGAAACGATTGTGAAATGATTTTTTTAACTCCCGGTAACAAAACCCAGATCTGACAACAATATCTGGTTTTATTGTTTATAATGTTGATAATTAATAAAGTAAATGGGCTTGATACCTCCAAGCTGACAGTTAAGATCCTAAAAAATACTCTGCAACAAAGACGGAGCAATTATAGTGCTATAGATATTTCCTTATCAGCGCAACATAGCCTATAAATATTGTTTTTTTTGTCGTTCACGGCAAGTGTCTTACTTGTTTAGCTATGCATTGTGTTTGCATCAATAAATAAGGTAGGCCTTTTTATTTCAACAAAGGTAAGGAATCACAGCGCATTTTAGAATTAACAAAGAAAGCATCCGTGCAAATATATGTACTTAATTTGAAGGCGACGACCCTATTTGAACTTCTAGAAGGAAATTTCGGGCTTTTAGGGGTTGTGACGATGGGCGCGGTGCTTGCTGGAGAAAGAGATAGAGAGTGAGGGCAAGAGCAAGAGAGAAAGCAAAGCGAGAGCCGATGTTGCCTAGTAATGTTAAATCAAAATCTGGTTTTCAAAAAAGGAAAAGAGAGAAAATGGAGAGAGGAAAGACAAAGGAAAGGGTGTCAAATTGTAACCCAGTTATTTTGATTGAAAAGTTAATATATATTTAAGTTTGTTCTTTTTTTTTAATCTTTCATTAATAATTATATTCATAATTAATAATAATTTTGTTAAGAGAATTTTCCATGTCAAATTTTACAATAAAAATACATTGAGACTGTTAAAGATAGCCTTCAGCGCCTTTTTTATGGTTGCTTTTAATCTTGAATCAAATAGTGAACTGCATACTAGACTTGCATGCATGTACAAATCACCAGCAGTAAATATTGTGCTAGTACTAGTATTTAACTACAAGAAGCAAGACAGTTGCAACCCTGTAATTAGAGTTATGTAAAGCTTTTGATATTGTGGATTCTTGAGATGTGGTGACAAAAGCTGCGCAGAGGGGGCCCAATTAGATTTTTTGTTATGGGGCCCAAAATTCCTGGTGGCACCCCTGATTTTAAGTAATCTGTGTTAATAAATTCTCACAACAAGCGTGGATTAAACTTTATTGATTTCAAAACAATTAATAATTCAGACATAAGAAAATCAATCAATACATGGAAAGGTTATAAATGAATGTACACTGTAAAAAATAATCCGTAAAATTTACGGAGAAAAACTGGCAGCTGTGGTTGCCAGAAATCCACCGTAAAAAATACATTGAAAATGTCAGTTGTTTTACGGTAACCAAAGAAGTGAACTGTGAATTTTACAGCAAAAGATGGTAGCTAGGTGACTGTAATCTACTGTAAAAAATACGGTAGAAATTTTTTTCAGTTTACGGCATATTTCAGAGTGAGCTGAATAATATACGGTAAAAAAATAGCAGCTGTGGTTGCCAGAAATCCACCGTAAAAATTACAGTAGAGATGTTTATCAAATTAAGATACACTTAAAGTGAATTGTAAAAATTACTTTTGCAAATGAAACTTTATATCCCAGAATAACAACAAACAATTAGGAAAAATTTTGCAGGGTAACAATTTTATTGAAATACCAAAAATGTTGTAATAACACCATTTAAGCAACCATAGTTTTCCCTCTGAAACCGTTATAAAATGACGACTAAACATTTTGAACAATTATCCAACAAATAATAGAAGGCTCTGCTGTTAAGGTTAATCCAAAATATGAACATTAAATGCATAAAGACACAGAATACAATTATGAAAAAGCATTCCAAATTGAACTTTAAAAAAAAAGTTAAAGTATCTTTCAGTAGGACGATACGGAAATATGTAATCAGTTTAACATTTTTAAGTTTCTGTAAAGATGGGTTGTAGAGCCTCTATGTTTCTTTGGGTGTTTCTATTATATGCACAAATGTAATAGTTTGTTGGCTTCTTAAATGACTACAGGTGAAGTACCATATAAACCAAAAGTACAGAAATGTATTCAAGCCTTAAAATAACTTTGTAAAGTGAATTAACACTTAATTATTTTCAACAAAAAATTTGAGAACCAGTCAGTGACTATTAGGATTGTACTGAAAAACAAATCTCCACAACTTAAAGTGAACTTAAATAGAGTTAACATCAAAAAGGAAAAAGGCCAAAGTACTCCCAGGTTAAGGTAGTAAAACATCAGTATCAATGTAATCTTTAGTCATCCAACTGTCAAAAAAGGTATTTTCCAACCTCAATCTGCTCTCCATTCATAATCCGCAAGGTCTGCTATGAGTGTAAGGACTCTGGGATTCACTGGGAGCTGTTTTTTGTTTTTCCTCCATTCAACTTTAGTGCCCTTCTCTGGGTTTATGCCAAAGAAGCACCTTAAAAAGAGAAATAAATGAATACCTTTGTTGCTCACAAACATACACCGATCACCATAAAAACAGCATTGCAACGATCAAACTTTTAAGAAGCGACACAGCCTATGAATATTGCATTTATAATGTATTGTAAAGAAATAATTAATGCATTCCATTGCAGCCATAATGACTTATAAAATGATACAACATAGGTTTTTTTGTATTGTTTTAAAACTATGCTTATAATGCATTTTAAATGCAGGGTTTATGGAAAGTGCTTAGAGTGACAACATTGGTAAGCAAATAATGAAAATGTTTAATTTTTTGGGTGAACTTTCAAACAATTTCATACTTAGAAATAGTTTGGTGGCTACCTTTGCAGGAACTCCAGAGTAGAACCCAGCTCCAAAGGATAATGAATGTTAAAGCAGTAGTAGCTGCCAAACATTATGCAGATTGCTGAGATGAAAGTAGAAATGTGTCTAGTTGTAATCCGTTGGTCGATGCTCAACATGAACAGCTTTGATGTGTAGCACGAAGAGCCTAAAGACAAAAACAAATAAAAGTGATTTTTAAGATTTATTCCCAGTTTGTTGGAATTCTTTTTATGTTATTTATTGAGCTAATCCCTTAAAAAATAATTCAGACATTATAACTGTATTTGCACTTTAACAATAACCTTCTTTAGAAACGTTTTAAATTTGAAAAACAATGTTATTCATTCAAACTTACCACAGACAATGATGCAGGGTGTTGCTGGTAACTTGTCTAGCTCTACTTCTTCGACAGGGCAAGACTCTTCCACATAATGAAACATCTTCTCTTCCTTTTCATCGAAGTAGGCAAGCAGGAGCAGCACCATGTCTTTGAAATCTTCAGAACAGCCCTCGATTTGACCCCTCATAACTTCAAGCTTTGCAGCAGCTTGCAGTACTTGCTTCCTGTTTCCCCCAACAGTTTTAAGAAAGTTTAGGAGGCGCTGTCCCTTTTTATCCAAGCTGTTGAGGAACATCTCCTTCAGATCAATTCCAGTTAACTGCTTGAAGTGTACACACATTCCAACCTCTTGAAATAAAAAAGGCCAGTTCTCACAAAGCTGTTGCATGGTTATACCCTTGTTTATGTCTTGGCGTTGTGTGTAGTATGTTGCTTTTAAAAGGGTGCCAACTACTTCTTGGTCAACAGTTGCAATTTTAGACATCATCTTCATTTGTTGTTGTTTATCCAACTGGCTCTCTTCCGTCTCATTGAGTGGCAAAAATTTTAATTCCCAACTCACACATCCGTATGTGTCCTGAACGGCTGCCTTTTTTTCAGCAGGAATCTCATCTGTGTCAGAGTCTTCGGTTCTGGTGCGTTTCTTGACTTTTGGCACATGTGATCTTTTTACATTTTCTACACGATTCTGAAACTGTTTCACCAGCGAATGATACCCTTTACCAACTATATCACCTTCAATAACATCCTGCAATGATGCTGGGTATTTTGCCACCATCTTCTTCGCAATGGCAGTCGAACTTTGTTTACTGGGACAGTCACATATCTTCAACATTTCAGAAACCACAATTCTGACAATCTCTCTACGTAATCGAGGACTTAGTCTCTTCTTTCGTTCTAAACATTGAGAGATTTCTTCTGGAAGCTTCTGCCATGGAACTTTGAAATTGTCTGCCCAGTCTGAAGCAACTTTGGAACCCGTTGCAAGAAGTGATGAGGTTGATGAACAAAAGGGTACACGATTGCCACTGCTTTCTATAGAACTTGATGAGCTATCAGTACTTTGGTCTACAGAAACAGAAGGAAAATACATTCCCTTAATTGAACGCTTATGAAACTATATTAAGAACGCATGAGTTATAAAATCATGTGATGAAATGAATTTACTTTTCTGGCTCCATACAGATACCAGTCGTCTGGCCTGTATGGGTCGTAATACTGGAAGGAGATCTGTTTCCTGAACATACTGAAAATCTGCAGGTGTTGTTACTCCAAGCGAGTTCAGCGTCTCCACAACTGATTGCAGCACAGAAGATGAAAGATCTTTCAGTACTTCAGCAACTGCACTGGTTACATTCCTTTGCTGTGATTCATCCATTACTAAAAAAAGAAATACAAAATTAACAAATGCAATAATATGTGTGGTGTTTAGTTACACAAATAAACAGTGGAAAATTGGGAATCACAAATTTTTATTATTGATTATAGACCCAATCTAATGCTACAACAATGCTGAACTTGTAATGAGCTAATCTGACACTACACTGTGTTTCAGTGGAACTACTCTACATCCTTGCATCATGTAAAATGTCAGTGGGTAAAAGTCAGGCAAGTCCTCAAGGTTCAAACACTCCACCCTTTCACTGGTGTCTCTTAGCGAGTACAAATGATACTCGGAAAGAAAGTCTGCAATGAAAACTTTTGTCAGTAAATCAACTCGATCTTCTGTGATAAACATGAGCAAAAGTTCACCAAATTCCACTGTGTCATAATTTTTAATGAGAACCAGTTGGCTGTTCTTGAATACAGTTCCTTTATACTGTATTTCTACAGAAACCTTTGTTTGTGTTTCACTGAAGCTGAACTGACTAACAGCATTTTTGACTGCTTCACTGTAAAGCTCAGAACAAAATAGAGAACTCCCTTTCATTTGCAATACCGGGGGACAGGACCCAGCTGTCAAATAGGCCTGATACGACTGATGTCTCTCTGAAAGGGTGTAACACAAGTTTTTGAAATTTTTTAAATGTCTGGTACATCTTTTGAAGTAACTATGCTTACTTTCAAATCTGATTGTCCATAATCTGATCAATGGACCAAATTTGAGTATCAGACCTGGATAGTGCCGCAGATAATGATGTTTGGGTCTCAGATTCACTTCTGGAAAGGCTGCTTTTCTGGACTCCAAGTACTCTTGGATTAGAACATCCAAATAAGCAACCTGTGACACTGAAATTTTCTGAGCGCAAATCAGTTCAACAATGTCCTTCAGCTGCAGTGTTAGTTGCCAAACTTCATCTGCAGGATCAAGCACTCTTTCACCAAGCATAACTGGTAAAAGCCTTAAAAAAATCCAGTTTTGAATGGCCTGACCTGTCAGCTTAAGTCCATGGGGACTGACCCCGCAAGGTTTTGTGGAAGCATCAGAGCCACTATATTTGAACTGACTAATTCGGCGGTTAAGAATTGGGTAAGTAAACCACTTTTTCTTGACAAAATACTTGAGGTAAAGGGCAAGATCATAAGACAACACGCCTTCAAAAAGATCGTGGCCAAGGCAAGGTGGCAAGCCAGGTTGGCACACTTTAAAGTTCTTCAAAGAATTAAAAACTGAATTGAACTTTACACCTTGAACTTCTGTAGCGCCTTCTGTCTGTAACTGCTTAACAGCAGAATCATATCTCTCAAGAGTGCGTAATGGACCACAAACATTTGGGTCGACATTCTGAAATTCCTCTTTCGTAACCAGACAGTACCTGCAGAAATACTTGGACTGACTAAAGTTTTCCAAGAATCCACCAATGGAGTGTGATCCTAAATTATCTCCAGCAATGGAGTACAGACTGCCTTTTATAACAGACTGATCTGACAACGCAAAAAACACTTTCACTGCCAAAGTCTTTAAAGTCCTTCTCTCTGCACAGCATAACCAGTTGCATATGTTCCGTGTTTGACCTAAGGTGAGATGGCAAATTCACAAGAGAGAAGTAAACGGCCAGAATTTTGTGCTTCTTACGTGCAGAGCCTAAAGGGTTAAGGCATCCTGATAGAGCAGTAGCTGAAGGCTTTGGTTGCCTTGAGAGAGGTCTCTGGACTTGAGTATTTGGCCATCTGTGCAATCACAAAGAATGTCAGCAGAATTTTGTTCGGACAGGTGCAGTGAAATGTAATTCTTCCCAATATCTGAATTTAACAAACTCTTCAATGTCTCTTTCACAGGTACATAGTATGCAAACTGCTCTTTCCGATTCTCATCTCTACCTAAAAGTATTCTTTCTGGTTCAACATAACTTAATACTTTCTTAAAGGCCTGACTCCTTGAGTACTCTGTTCGCATAGGCCCCTTATGACACAAAGAAAACAAGTCTGATTCTTTCAAAGTAGCAAAGATTTTAGAAATAGTTTCCTCAGGTAAAGACAAATCATCCTGCAAAAGTGAATGAAGCTTACTGAAAGTATATGTTTGTCCCAATTCGTGAATATTTTGCATCTCACCTACAATATTCTGGATTGTAGAAGCTGGGAGAAGAAACTGTCCTTGTAATTTCAGATAAAATAAGCTTACATTTCTTAAATACAAGTCATCAAAATTTTCACATGTGCCTATTTCAATTTCTGACTCACCTGTATTTGCATCCAAGTCAGAAGCTGTAGGACATTGTTCAGTTGAAACCGATGAAATCTCTGGTGCAGAATGTCGATGCGAATGATCAATGCTATCAAATGAACAGATTCTGTGCTTCCTAGACATATGGGAGGTAAAAGAAGACATGATTTGAAAAACCCTTTTGCACCCTTTCACTGGACAGTTAACTGCACGACCTTCCTTCATATGGTTCTTTAAATGAGCAACAAGACCAGGCACATCACTACACTGATGACCACAAAGTGCAATATTGCATGTCAAGGCTGTATCAGTTACTCCATGTGCAGGCACAGTACATGTAGAGGTGTTATGGCAACGATAAAAGTGACTCTTAAATCCTTCATATTTGGAAAACGACTGTTTGCAATCAACTGCTGCACATTTGAAAATTGCATGTGGTTCATTGTGATGCAGTCTGCTGTCCAAAACATAGTCTCTCAGACTTTGCACAGTTAAGCTGCAAAAGCTGCAAGTGTACATTTTAATGTTATTCACACTTAACTGAACTCTGAACTGAAACTCTACCTTAAAAATGCAGGCTATCTGTTTGAAAAGAAATCTTCCATGCCATTGCTGCAGCAACACAGACTCCTACTTTGCATCCCAAAATGTTTCGAAATAACAATCAAAGAGTTTATTGACTTGGTTAACAAATATCCAATACAATTATTACACTTACAATATGTGTTTTTGATGTGATCAATGAGATTTCGTGTGGTTTATATAAAAATTTCAGCAGATAACAGCGATATTGCCACATGTGACTGTTTCAGAAAGACCGCCAAAATAACAAACCTTCCCGCGCACGCAATGCAACGTCCTGAGCACTGATTGGACAGTCGAGTCAATAAAAGGACAAGATTTTAAATTATAAAAATATTCCTATTCGAAATAAAATGAATCTATTTTATTCAATGTCGTTAAAACGAGTGGGGACAACTGAAATGCCGAAAACATAAAAGTCTGTTGCAACGTCATTGATGCACAAGCACAACTTAATATAAATTTGGCATCAAATAGACTTCTGCAGCACAACAGACTGCTAAATCTTTTCAAAACCAAGAGAATAAGTGCACTATTAATGTATAAGGTTATATATCAACACGGTAAAACGTTACAAATTACAGAGCCAGCAGGTACAGATTTTAACGACATGAAAAACAACAAACGGTTTAAAACACCACTGTGTATTAAATAAACCAAGACAATTATCACACTTTTACCTTATTTGTGCCCTCCTGAGAGATTTCGAGTTGATCAATTTAAATTTTTAGCAGTTAACAGCGGCATATATCACTTTTCTTCCACGTCACTGTTCTAGAAATCAACGAGACTGCCCGCGCACACCATGCAACGTCCTGAGCACTGATTGGCCACGTCAAAAGTCAGTAACAGAAGGACAAGATTTTAAATTATAAAAATATTTCTGTTAAAAATAAAATTCTTCTATATTATTCAATGTCGTTGCACCGAGCTGACCACTGAAAGGCCAAATAGATACAATGATAATGCAACGTCATATATGATGCACAAGCACAACTTAATATGAAGTTAGCCTCAAACACATTTTGCAGCACAACAGACTGCTAAATCTTGTCGCAGGACATTTCAAAACCAAGCGAATTAGTGCATGTGTACGGTTATATATCAAAAGGGTAAAACGTTACAAACTACAATGCCAACATGTGTACAGGTACAGGTTTTAACGATATGAAAAACACCAAACGGGTTAAAATACAAACGCGTATTAGACAATTATTACACTTTTACCTTATTTGTAACCTGCGGAGAGATTGCGCGTAGATCAATTTTAAATTTCAGCAGTTAACAGCAGCATATAATTTCTCTTCGCTGTGATTGTACCAGTCCACCAAATGAACATGCCTGCCCGCGCACAACATGCAACTTCCTGAGCACTGATTGGACACGTCAAAGGACATTACCAGAAAGACAAGATATTACATCTTGAAATTATTCCAGTTAAAAATAAAACTCCTCTATATTATTCAACGTCGTTGAACCAAGTGGACAACTAAAAGGCCAAAGAAATGAAATTATGATCCAACGTCATCACGGAGGCCTATATGATGCACAAGGACAGCTTGACGAATAACCTCCGACCTTAATATTAAGTTAGCATCAAATAGACTTTTGCAGCACAACAAAACCAAGAAACCACAGTGAATTAGTCCAATATTAATGTGTAAGGTTAGGCTATATATTAAAAGGGTAACGTAAAAGCATTACAAACTGTGAAGCTATCAGGTAGAAGACAGAAACCAAAAAATGCTTTTCTGAAATAAAACTTATTAATTTAATGCTGATTAAATTAATGATTGGACAACCATAGTAGTTTCTTTCTGTACATAGAAACGTCTTGGTTACGTATGTAACCTCAGTTCCCTGATGGAGGGAACGAGACGTTGTGTCGAGAACGACAGATGGGGGTTCGCCCTTGAGAACCAATCAACTCTGACTACTATAGAAAAGGCCAATGAAATTTGGCGAATGCAATTTGCATGCCGGGCTCCGCCCCCGGAAATCCGGTATAAAAGGAGGCCGGCGTGCAGCATTCACTTACCTTTTGTTCTGAAGAGCCTGAGACCTCTCAAACTGCAGCAGAATACGATACGTGTTCGTGGCATAAGGGACACAACGTCTCGTTCCCTCCATCAGGGAACTGAGGTTACATACGTAACCAAGACATTCCCTTTCTGTCGGTCTCTCGACGTTGTGTCGAGAACGACAGATGGGGTTGCCTATGGAAAACGCCACAACGCTGTATCCAGGGGCGTTTCCAGCATTGAAGGACATCCGGGGCTTAGCCCAGAACATTTAATGCAAATACAGGGATCACTCGAAGAGGTTTTTTTTTTTTATTACACTCAGTAACACTTTACTTTCAGTCAAAATACATCTTTAACATTATCTTCAAGGCAGGCTAACATCCTCTCAGTGCTCAACTGAGCACAACCTTTTTTTTGGATATGAAGAGCATAACCATTGCTCAACTGAGCATGATAACATTATACATCTTTAACATTATGCTCAATACATATACACAGAGTCAACATACAACATACACTATTCACCTCTTGCTGTCTATCTGGTATGTCCTTCTATATTAGTTATATTTCTCTCTCATCACCTGCTGTAGTCTTTCTCATCACCTGCTGTAGTCTTTCATCACCTGCTGTAGTCTCTCATCCACTTGCTAGTCTTTCTCATCACCTGCTGTAGTCTTTCATCACTTGCTAGTCTTTCTCATCACCTGCTGTAGTCTCTCATCCACTTGCTAGTCTTTCTCATCACCTGCTGTAGTCTCTCATCACCTGCTGTAGTCTTTCATCACCTGCTAGTCTTTCTCATCACCTGCTGTAGTCTCTCATCCACTTGCTAGTCTTTCTCATCACCTGCTGTAGTCTCTCATCACCTGCTGTAGTCTTTCATCACCTGCTGTAGTCTCTCATCCACTTGCTAGTCTTTCTCATCACCTGCTGTAGTCTCTCATCCACTTGCTAGTCTTTCTCATCACTTGCTGTAGTCTCTCATCCACTTGCTAGTCTTTCTCATCACTTGCTGTAGTCTCTCATCCACTTGCTAGTCTTTCTCATCACTTGCTGTAGTCTCTCATCACCTTCTGTAGTCTCTCATCCACTTGCTAGTCTTTCTCATCACTTGCTGTAGTCTCTCATCACCTTCTGTAGTCTCTCATCCACTTGCTAGTCTTTCTCATCACCTGCTGTAGTCTCTCATCACCTGCTGTAGTCTCTCATCCACTTGCTAGTCTTTCTCATCACTTGCTGTAGTCTCTCATCACCTTCTGTAGTCTCTCATCCACTTGCTAGTCTTTCTCATCACCTGCTGTAGTCTTTCATCACTTGCTGTAGTCTTTCTCATCACCTGCTGTAGTCTTTCATCACCTTCTGTAGTCTCTCATCCACTTGCTAGTCTTTCTCATCACCTGCTGTAGTCTCTCATCACCTGCTGTAGTCTCTCATCCACTTGCTAGTCTTTCTCATCACTTGCTGTAGTCTCTCATCACCTTCTGTAGTCTCTCATCCACTTGCTAGTCTTTCTCATCACCTGCTGTAGTCTCTCATCACCTGCTGTAGTCTTTCATCACCTGCTGTAGTCTCTCATCCACTTGCTAGTCTTTCTCATCACCTGCTGTAGTCTCTCATCCACTTGCTAGTCTTTCTCATCACTTGCTGTAGTCTCTCATCCACTTGCTAGTCTTTCTCATCACTTGCTGTAGTCTCTCATCCACTTGCTAGTCTTTCTCATCACTTGCTGTAGTCTCTCATCACCTTCTGTAGTCTCTCATCCACTTGCTAGTCTTTCTCATCACTTGCTGTAGTCTCTCATCACCTTCTGTAGTCTCTCATCCACTTGCTAGTCTTTCTCATCACCTGCTGTAGTCTCTCATCACCTGCTGTAGTCTCTCATCCACTTGCTAGTCTTTCTCATCACTTGCTGTAGTCTCTCATCACCTTCTGTAGTCTCTCATCCACTTGCTAGTCTTTCTCATCACCTGCTGTAGTCTTTCATCACTTGCTGTAGTCTTTCTCATCACCTGCTGTAGTCTTTCATCACCTTCTGTAGTCTCTCATCCACTTGCTAGTCTTTCTCATCACCTGCTGTAGTCTCTCATCACCTGCTGTAGTCTCTCATCCACTTGCTAGTCTTTCTCATCACTTGCTGTAGTCTCTCATCACCTTCTGTAGTCTCTCATCCACTTGCTAGTCTTTCTCATCACCTGCTGTAGTCTCTCATCACCTGCTGTAGTCTCTCATCCACTTGCTAGTCTTTCTCATCACTTGCTGTAGTCTCTCATCACCTTCTGTAGTCTCTCATCCACTTGCTAGTCTTTCTCATCACCTGCTGTAGTCTTTCATCACTTGCTGTAGTCTTTCTCATCACCTGCTGTAGTCTTTCATCACTTGCTGTAGTCTTTCTCTTCACCTGCTGTAGTCTTTCATCACTTGCTAGTCTTTCTCATCACCTGCTGTAGTCTCTCATCCACTTGCTAGTCTTTCTCATCACCTGCTGTAGTCTCTCATCCACTTGCTAGTCTTTCTCATCACCTGCTGTAGTCTCTCATCACTTGCTGTAGTCTTTCTCATCACCTGCTGTAGTCTCTCATCACTTGCTGTAGTCTTTCTCATCACCTGCTGTAGTCTCTCATCCACTTGCTAGTCTTTCTCATCACCTGCTGTAGTCTCTCATCCACTTGCTAGTCTTTCTCATCACCTGCTGTAGTCTTTCATCACTTGCTGTAGTCTCTCATCACCTGCTTTAGTCTCTCATCCACTTGCTAGTCTTTCTCATCACCTGCTGTAGTCTTTCTCTCATCACTTGCTTTTTCACTTGCTTTGCTGGGTATCATTAAAGGGTATTTTCTTGGTTTGAGCATTGCAAATCGGTTCATGACACTGTTATGGTCTGTGACACACACAAGTCCCCTCTCAATAGACATCACTGCCAGGTAATTGAGCCTCTGCTGACCCATGGTTCTTCTCAACCATGTGTGTAGGCGACGCAGAGCACTGAATGATCTTTCGCAACTGCAGCTGCTGACAGGAATCGTTAGTGCTGCTTGAAAGACTGATCTCAGGCTTGGGAACATGTCAGGGTCAAGGAGCTTGTATACACTTGCCATATCTGAAATGACACCTTCATCTCTTCTTTTGATCAGGAACTGTCTAGCCACTGCAACCTCTTCTTTACTGACCTTCATGTTATAATGTTTGGCAATCAGCTCTAATGATTCTTCACACAGGAAGTCATTTGCTGCTGGATGGCAAGCTTTGATGCCTTTCATTAGCTCTGCACCAACACCACAAAATCTCCCCTCCAGCTCACTCACCATTCTGTCAAGGCATGGGTAAAATATGTGATTTCTTATCTTATCCAAAGTGCTCACATAAGCCCTTGTGCCAGTGGTGGACTCTACCACATAGTCATCTAATCGCTTCTGCTTGCGTTTTTGAGAACCTCCTGGAGCTGGGGTCTCTGACAGATGGTTGGCCTCAAGAATTTCTTTGGCCTGATTATAGAATTTCTCTGCCATTTCCTCTGTCCGCATGGACCTAAGTGTTTCAAGGACCGCATCTTTATACCATGTAGCTTGTGCTAAGTCTACATCCTCTTTTTGAAGGTACTTGTGAAGTCCCTCTGTAGTGGACAGCAAAGCTTTGAACATCACAAGCATATAGACATTTGAAAGTCTTGAAAGTTTGGAAAGCAGTCCAATTGCTGTGGTGGTACTGGTCAATTCTGTGAGGGACTTCAACAATGCTGGCAGATTTGCAATCACGGCAGTGACTGATTTGAGCTGGCATGCCCACCGTGTCTTCGAGAGCTGAACAAGCTCACTCTTCTCTAAGCCCAAGGCTTTTTGCATGTCAGAGAAAGACTGATGATTAACTAAAGACACACTGAAGAAACAGTACACACTCTCCAGTGTGTCGAAGAAATCAATGGCTTCTGGCACAGCCCTGCAAGTGTGACAAAGCACCAAATTCAGTTCATGGGCATAGCAGTGCACATACACTGCTTCTGGATACTTCACACGGAATTGAGCCTAAACACCCCGAACAGCACCGCTCATGACGGAGGCCCCATCGTAAGCCTGAGCAACACATTGCAGGTCTTCCAGGCCTTTTGATTTGAGAACTTCTTCAATGGCCTCTGTAATGGAATGTGCATCGAAAGACTTCAGACTTGTAAGTTCCAGAAAACTTTCTTTGACAGTGTTCTCATATCCCACATAACGAACACACACAGCAAGCTGTTCCACATGACCATCTCGAGCCTCATCAGCCATCACTGCATACATTTTTGAATGCTTCATCTCTTTAATGATGGATGCAGTAACTTCCTCTGCACAACATTGAATCATCTCATTCTGTGAGCCTGAAGAGAGATATGTGGAATGGGCGGGAGGTGTGTAGCTTTGGAGAAAGGGGTCGAATTCCTCTAGAAATTTCATAATTTCTAAGAAATTTCCCTGATTGTCAGAGGACTCTTTCTCATCATGGCCACGGAATGTGAGGCCTTGCTTTCCCAAAAAGCTAACGACAGCAGTGATACGACGAAGGTATTCTCTTCTTTCAATTATCTGGTCAACATTGGCCACATGCATTCGCTCAACTACACTGCCATGTGATAAACTGGCTTTGTAAGTCTTCCATGCAAGCATTGAAGCTTTGTGTCCTGAGCTACTATCGTGCTCTCTAAAGCTGTCCAAGGCTCGTTTCCAGTTAGAAAATCCAACAGAGCTGGTTATCACATCTTTGTTAACTCTAGACACTTGTTTCCCAAAGAGCCTGCATGCAAAGCAGAAGGCTGCATTTCGGCTAGCAGAGTACTCTAACCAGTCAAATGTCTCAAACCATTTTTGCTGGAAGGACCTTCTCTGTAGTCCAAAGGTTGTGAGAGGGTATTCTTTTAGTTTTGCTCTGGCTGGGCCTGTTTCTACAGTCCCTAAATCTTCCACTACAGTACTAGCGACCTCAACTAACTCAGCCTCTCTCCTCCCTGAATCATCTGTGATGCAAAAGAACAGATACAACACATAACTAATTGCCAATCAGTTTCAAACAACTTCAGCTTCAAACAACAACTAAGTTAAAGCAATACATGAATGACTTCAGTCAAAGTTCATTGACACACCATGGCATCGAACTGTATATCAATGTTTCACTTTTAACTTTCTCCAAAGTAAAATTGATTTATTGTTACCACTAACCAGTTTCCATGTCTGATCCTGGCACAGCTGCTGCTGCTGCTGGCTCCTCCTCAGTCTGCAGCTCATCTTTGCTACCCTCTACAAAACCATGTGTATAAGTGTATATTTACTACAAACTAATAACACATAAGTCACACATACATTTTATGTTAACGCTTATTGGTTATATCCTTAGAGAAAACAACATCTGATAAACAAGGAAAGTATTCAGTAAAGTGGGATAAAACTAGGGATAAAACTTTTTCGTAAGCTACCCTTATGAAAAAGAAGTATACTTCAAGTTAATTTTATGAAGAAGTATACTTAAGTAATGTTGAAGTATATTTAAGTATACCAATATCAATGTGTACTATTTCAATACAGCTTGGGACTAAATTGGCCCACTTTTATAAAAGTATATGTTTAAGTTATAAGTGTAAGAGTAGTAAACTAGGCTAGGTAGGTGTCTCATTTTTAATGCATCTGTACTACAAGTTAACTCTTAAGTAGTAGTTTACTATTTTAATACAAGTAGTATTTTTTGTTTATGAAAGTACACACTGAAGTGTACTCTCAGTAAACTATTAGTTTAGTAGTGTATACTGCAAGTATACTTGCAAGTTTTGCCTTTACTTATAGTTCACTATTGTTGTATTATGTTTGCACTTGCACAGTATACTATTGTGTTTAAATGTAGATATTTTTTTTTATAAAAAAAAAAAAACTTTAACTGTACCTTAATTTTAAAAACATGTCATTAGCTTAATGTTGCATTTTTTATCAACACTTGATTGTTGGTAAGTTTCATAAAGAAAGGCAACATTTTAAACAAAAAAAAGTTGAAGACTACACCTTGATCAGATTCAGAACGGATTCAGAATAATAATAAAAACACAGATGGAGTAGATCGAGTCCAAAGTCCAAACCTTCACAGACAGTAGTTTTCTAGGCTATTTGTGGGTTAACTTACCCTTCATTTCATCTGGTAATATTAAGCGTTTTATTTTATTTTTTACTTTTGATTTACACACTGTTTAATAATTGATGATGATCACATTATTTTATATTTGATTGAGCATGGATTGAGCAATCTTCTATCACTTGCTAGTATCACTAACTTCTAGGGGTGGGAATCTTTTACCATCTCACGATTCAATTCGATTCCGATTCTTGAGGCCACGATTCGATTCATAATCGATTTTCGATTCAAAAAGATTTTCGATTCAAAACGATTCGATTTTATCCATAATGATTTCTAATCGGGTTTCTGATCATGATCTACTCTCATCTGCTTTGCTATACAGAATGACAAACGAAGACATTAAAGTGTCTTTTTCACATTTATTAAGTTCAATTCTCAGGAAAGTGCCTTTTATCAAAAACAGTCTGGTTCTCAATTGCTACTCATTAGTAGTAATGATTAGTATTATTAGTAATTAAATATAGATGAATCATCATTAAAGCTTCAATTTTCTCTGTTCCCGTTGTTCTGTGATGAACATTAATGACAGGCATCATCAGTGCTCCTGTCACTTTAAGAACAGCCGCGCATCTCACGCGATGTCCCGCGCATCTCATTTCCTCACAACTCTTTAAGTTCATTTAAGACGTTATTTAACTAATTATGACTCCTGATATGAGAATACTCAAAATCCTCTATGTTATTGTTTGTTCAAGAGCAAAAGAGAACTCGAGCAGGTGAGCAACTGTGAGCAGGAAACTGACGCGAGTCTGTCTGTGCGTGGAGTGTGTGTGTGTGTGTGTGTGTCCCTTGATTAGCTGACATAAGACGCACACACACACACACAGGACATTGGCATACAGCGCGTTCTCTTGTGTCTTGTCACGCTTGGAAGTATTTACATGAATAAGCGTGATGATCATGTAACGCTAAGCAAAATGGATATAAAAACGGACGCTGCGTTATTTGCGTTAAATATTTTTAATGCGTTAAGCTGAAAAAATGAATCGCCCGCGTTAACGCGTTAATTTGCCCAGCCCTAATTAATTTATTAAATCGATTATTCGACATTTCAGATCGATTCTGAATCATTGCAAATGAGAATCTAGATTCTTCTGTGAATCGATTTTTTGGCACACACCCCTACTAACTTCTATCAGATGCTAGTAACATACAAGTGATGCTAGTACCCTAATAGCTAGTTAAACAAATAGACATACAGTGAAAGAAGACATCCAGATGATGATCTTTAGATTTAAAGGATTAAAAAAAATGAATTCTTACCCACTGACTTCTTTCCAAAAAATCCCCAAAGTCTCGTTTGCTTCATTTTTCCTGCCCGCTGTCTGTCGTTATTAACAACACTCTCTCAGACACTTGACTTTGCTGCTAGCTCCTCCCCTACCTGCTGCATATTCAACAGGAAGAAACGACAGCAAAGAAATGTAGCCTATACTCTAGGCTAGATTATTTTTAAGGTCTATTTTTACAGGCTGTATGCACTATGCAGTACGTGCAAAGCCAAAGCGCAAATAGGATAACTTATGATTTCGCGGGTTTACATAGGCTCAAAAAAAAAAAAAAGGGATTTTTTTTTTTTTTCTCGTTCGGGAATCGGGGCTACACTCAAAACATCCGGGGCTGAAGCCCCGGCAAAATCGGCTGGCTCCGCCCCTGGCTGTATCGCCTCACAATCTCTAGCGAAGCGACGGTAACAAGCCTGGGCGTGTCATCTCGAAGCTTTCGTGAGACTGTAACCTTCCAGTGTGGTGGTCGGGGGGTTCCAGAGCTTTCTTCGAGAAAGATGGGTACAGTCCTGACCGGTAACTTTCACGGACGGGGCCTTAGCTCTCTATAGGCGAGAGGCCGTCCGGATCAGTTTACACCGGGTAAGCGCGACTCTTAATCAGAGAAGCGCTACAGAGGCCACCTCCTACCCGTGGGGAGGAATATGGTGGATATAGGTATGGTCTCGTCCTTGGAGGAGAACGTGCGGACTGAGTAGTTAACCGCGAGGTGGAGGCCCACCTGGGGAAGCTCATGGGTTACCAGGAGTGGGAACCATTCTCATGAGGATACATCAGACGGAACCCTCTTGAAGGAAGTGAGCGCCGTCAGGAGGGCCGTCTTACTCTATGAGGAAGATCGGAACCTCCGAGGGGCTCTTTGGGGGGCCCTGAGGCTCCCCAGGACCACTTAGGGTCCCAAGAGGGTATGGAGCGGAGATGAGGCGGATTCCGCCCTCTCGCTGCTTAGGAACCTGGTGACCAGGTCGTGTTGCCCTAGAAACTTTCCACCGACTGAGTCGTGATGAGTGGCAATAGCGACTACATACACATTCAGTGTGGAGGGGAGATGTTAGTCTCCAGTCTCGTAGAAGGAAAAAACACAATCCTGATCGAGCACCTCAGTGGGTCTTTCTCATTGAGAGAGACACCAGGACGAGAAGAGGCGCCGTCTAGAGGCGTGTAACCGCCTAGTAGATGGGGCCCTAACCTGGCAGATGGTCTCAGCCATAGAGGGGGAGTAGCCATCTCAGGATCTTCTTGACCCGTCTAGAGACCAGACATGGGTGTACCAGAGGTCTGATCTGGGATGCCAGAACGTGTCCTTCCCCTGATAGAGCAGGTCCTCTGTCAGGGGAATGGTTCAGGGGGAGTCGCTGTCCAGAGCATCAGCTCTGAAGCCAAGTGCGGTTAGACCGGTGTGGTGTAACCAATAACACTTGGTGCTCCTGCTCCCTGACCTTGCACAGAGTCTGTACAAGAAGGCTCCTGGGGGGGGAAGGTGTGCTTCCGCCCATTCCGCGGCCAGCTGTGCGCAAGGATATCCGTGCCGAGGGCAGGGACTATCAAGCGGGCAAATGGTGGTGTTACGGGAGGTGAACAGGTTTTACCTGGGCCTACCCGAACAGCCTCCAAATGAGCTGGACTGCACGGGGGTGGAGTCGCCACTCTCCACGAGGCATAAACTGGCCAGAAAGCACGTCGGCTGTCTAGTTCAGTTTGCCCGGGGTGTGTGGCCTGCAGGGAACGAGTCACCTGTTGACTCCACCGGAGGAGGCGTCGAGCAAGTTGTGTTTAGCTGCTGTGAGCGAACGCCACCCTGACGATCTGTATTCGCTACAGCTATAGTGCTGTTCCTGGAACAGCACGTGCATGTCTCGCACGAGAGGCCGTAGCCTGCTCAGTGCAAGTAGCATAGCCCACAACTCTTGGCAATTGATATGCCAGCGCAGGCGGGGGTTCGTCCAACACCCCACCTGCGTGCCCGTTGCACACTACACCGCACCCCTGCAGGGAGACTTCAGTCGTCACCACGACCTGCCTCATGACCTGCTCATAGGGACCGGAGTCCGTCGAAAAAGTCATAAAGACTAGGGGTTATGGTGCGTCGGCAGCAGGGCGGCATCACCATGCGCCTGCTGCCGGTGTGCCACGCTCTCCTCGGAACTCGACTCTGAAACCAGTGTTGGAGCGGTCTCATGTGCATCAACTCAAGGGGTATTAACCCGCGAGGACGCCATGTGTCCCAGGAGCCTCTGAATTGTTTCAGGGGGACCGCTGTCTGCCTAAAATGTTCATTTCAGAGAGTTCAACACTGGTTGGGCACAACTGCGGACAGGTGCGCCGACATGGTGACAGAGTTGAGTTCCATACCGAGAAAGAGGATGCTCTGCACTGGGGAGAGCTTGCCCCTCTCTTGGTTGACCTGGAGTCCCAATCGACCTAGGTGCCGGAGCACCAGGTCCCTTTGTGTACATAACAGATCTCGCGAGTGTGCCAAGATAGGTCAGTCGCTGAGATAGTTTAGTACCCGCTCGCCTTCCTCCCCTCAGGGAGAAAGGGCGGTCAGGGACAGACCGAAAGGGAGGACTCTGTATTGATATGCCCGCCTCTCGCACGCGAACCGTGGGAACGGCCGGTGTCGAGGAGGATCGAGACATGAAAGTAAGCGTCCTTCAGGTCGATTGCCACGAACCAATCCTGACACCTGATAGATGTCAGGACGCGCCTCTGTGTGAGCACCCTGAATGGCAGCTTGTGAAGGTGCTCTGTTCAGGGTACGCAGCCTTTGGGGGCAACCCGCCGTCTTTCTTGTGAACGATGAAGTGCGGGTCGTGACCCACTGAACATCTTGGTTTTGAGGGACGAACTCGATGCCTGTTTTGCCAGAAGGGTGGTGACCTCTACCCGAAGTACGGAGGCGTCCCTGCCTCTGACAGAGGGAGAGATGATGCCCCGAAACTTGGGAGAGTCTCTGGCGAACTGGATCGAGTAACCAAGACGGACCGCCCTCATTAGCCAGCGAGACAGTGTGGGCAGCTCTCGAGCTCCCAGGGACTGTGACAGGGTGACCAAGGGGACGGTCTGCTTCATCATTCCCACGGGAGGTGGTTCGTCGGCTGGCGGAGCTAACCATGTCGTGGGGAGTCCCCAGAGGGAAGGTTTGCTCTGCCTACTTACCTGCCTGGCGGGACAACGGCACGCACTGTTGGTTAGAGAGTGGTGAAGGCTGTCGTATGTGTACGACCTCACGCCTCGCCAGGGTGTGAGGTCGGTTCGCCGAGCACAGTCCAATGGAGTGTGCGATCGGCTGCAAGTAAACCCGGGGTGAACAGAAAACTCAGTGAGTAAGTGGGCGCCAAGCCCTAAAAAGGGCCCGGCTTTGGTGACGAGGCAGGAGTCGTCCCGTACCAACCGATCAGAGCCGTGGCTGTGAAGGTTCGGGCCCGATGTTGTTCTCCCTGGGGTCTTCCCGTCAGTGTCCCTTCTCGCGAGGAGGTTGCTGACGGGGTGGAGGTTTCCCCCTCGACCTCTGCTTCCGGGGTGCCGCCTGTGGGGGCACAGGAACCGGAGCCGATGTCGAAAGGGTCCTGGGTTGCAGGGAAGCAGACGTCACGTGAGATCTCGGAGGCCTGTAGGCGGCCGAGTCGCGGCGTGAAAAAAATGTCGTTTATTGCCACTGTCTGCTTCGCCGTCAAAAAACTGCTGAGCGCAGTCCTCGACGGTGTTACCAACAACCCACCCTGCGAGATGAGTGCATCAAGAAAGCGGACTTCCTTGGTGTCACTCTTCTGCACAAGGTATAGCCGGGGGTGTCTCTCCTGGACCACTACCGTGGACATCGTCCGACCCAGGGCCCGTGCCGCCGCCTTAGTCGCCCGTAGAGCGCTGTCAGCGGCGGCACGGAGATCCTGCATTATACCCGGGTCGGCCTTACCCTCGTGGAGCCCTCTCAACGCCCTGGCCTGGCGGACCTGCAGGATGGCCATGGCATAGAGAGAGGAGGCAGCCTGGCTCGCAACATCGCAAGCTTTTGACACCAGTGATGCCGAAGTCTTACGTGCTTTGGACGGTAGGAGTGGCCGATCCCCCCCAGGTGGTAGCCGTCCGCGGCACAGGTGCACCGCAGGCGGACGTTCCACCCGGGGGATCTCGACGCAGTCCTTGGCTGCCTCACCATCGAGGGAAGTAAGGGAGCCAGAGCTGGTTTCACTGGAACGGTCCGTGAGTGGAGAGTTCCAAGTTTTACACAGCTCCTCATGCACCTCCGGGAAAAACATGGCGCCCGGGGTGGGCGCGGTTTGCACCGCGCACCGACCTCAGGAACCACGTATCCCCGGGTTAGCACAGATGACATCACTTCTGCTTCCTCCTGAACTCGACCTCTGGGGGTGGAGTTTGGTTTCGGCAGAGTCAGATGCCAGTCTCCCTCCGATGCTGCGAGCGACATCTCATCTACGTCACACATCGTTTCCGAGTGTGTGCGTGAGGATCCGGACGGTATGCCACCGCCGGTTGGGGAACGTTCAGAAGAGCGAATCGGGGTGCGATCGGCCCGTGAGCACTTGGCTGGCGGGTTTACGTTCGCAGAGTTCCCCATATCACTAACGCTGCTACGTGGGTGGTCATCGGGGCCGTAGCCACAGATGTCACAGCCCGGATAGCAGACGAAATGGTGGCTGGTTCCCGTAGGAAGACAGCCACCCGTGACCGCAACTTCTGAATGACAATCTGCCCGCAGTGCAGGCAGATGTGTCAACGAACGCTGCTTCAGTGTGCTGGACGCCCAGACACCTAATGCAGCGATCGTGTCCATCCCCCTCCTCGATGAGGGTGCCGCACCCAAGAGAACAGCGGGACATGCCGCGCTGGAGAATGCTCAGTCAGTCCTGAAAAGGACTTTTAGAAAAAATCTCTAACACCTCCGGAACCGCCGAGACGCCCAGGGGAAGGTCGCTGCAGGAAGGGACGATCTGCTGTAACACGTCGTAGCACCAGCGTGTAGTTGTAGAGGATTAAATCCTGAGTTGTACTCATGAGCGATGGCTCTGAAGAACAAAAGGTAAGTGAATGCTGCACGCCGGCCTCCTTTTATACCGGATTTCCGGGGGCGGAGCCCGGCATGCAAATTGCATTCGCCAAATTTCATTGGCCTTTTCTATAGTAGTCAGAGTTGATTGGTTCTCAAGGGCGAACCCCCATCTGTCGTTCTCGACACAACGTCGAGAGACCGACAGAAAGGGAACTGCTTGGTTGTTTCACTAGAATTGCCCATTTTAAGTACAATAAAAATTAACAAGGGTATTTTAATGATAATCTAAAGGAGTAATTAAAATAAATAAAAATTAAGTTTGTGTTGATTGTACAATAATATACTTCTAACAGCAGACATCTGTAGAAAACACAGTGATTTTCTGTTTAGTCCGTTTGTGTTCTTCACTGTTGTTTTAATTTTTTTTTACTGTAAAATAATGTGTTTTTTACAAAGCAATCATGTAAAACCTATCAGGTGTTCTTGTATTTACGTAAACAGCATTTAACTGTTAATTAAAGGGTAATTTCATGTATTATAATTTACAGTTTTTTACCTTCGAAATTTTACAGTTTTTCACCGTTTAATCCACTGACATTTTTTACAGTGTATGTACATTTCTATATAGATGTATGTAGGATTGTATGTCTGTCCCCAAAGTGAGTAATGATTGTTCATCTCCCTACATTCCATTCGGTCGTAAAATACTGTTATGTTGTGATGGTTTGGTGTGGGTTGCTATGGTCACCAGAGATCTGGTTCTGCACCTAGGTGTTAGTTGTAGATTGTGAGTAGACCCTCCGGACTATCTTGCTGCTTGGGTGAGGGGGTGTTGTTGTTTGATTTAAGAAATATTAATAATTATTGCGTGTCTGATCGGTCTTAGGCACTACATATTTGTGATGTTGAGGACCCAGAAAACATTGACCAATTCATGTCTGCAGTTTGTAACCTGGCCACAACTGTGTCAGGGAATCTTCTTGATGATATCTACAATTATTCACCCCTTGTTGATGTGCAGAAAAGGGATGGTGATATATGACTTTGTGTAGATTACAGACAGTTTAACAGCAAGCCATGAAAATAGCGTATCCACTTCCACGGATTGAGGAATCACTGGATGCTCTAAATGGTGCTCAGTGGTTCACTACTCTTGATTTAGCGAGTGGTTTTAACCAAGTTCCCATTTCAGAAAGGGATAAGGAGAAGATTGCATTCTGTACACCCTTTGGGCTTTTTGAATACCACGGAATACCCTTCAGACTTTGTAAGACACCGGTTACTTTTCCACAGTATCAACTCGGGGGGAAAATGAAATTCAAGTCCTTTAGGCTGTGGAATCTCATCATTCTGCTTTCCTACATTATTGGAGAAGGGGGCAACCCCCCAAAATGACTGAGAGAGCAGGAAAACCCAAAGGAGGTCGTGGAACTTGTCCACCAGTGGAAGCAGATTAGAGAAAGAGATCGGGTTTTATATTAGAAGTATTTTTACCACCAGGAATGACAAGAACACTTCAGGTGCTGCTTCCCTTGATCATGAGACAGGAAGTTTTAGAGAGTCTCAATGACCAACACGGGCACAAGGGGGCAAAGAGGACCATGAAATTGGTCAGAGAAAGATGTTTTGGCCAAATTTGCATTATGATGTTGAGCGGTGGTGTGCTGAGTGTGAACGTTGTGTGGTCGCTTAAGCTGTTCGCCCCAAAGTCCGGACAACGATGGGTCATTTGATGGCCCCAAAGACATTAGAAATCCTTGCAATTTATTTTTTATTAGTTTTGGAACGTGCTTGGGCTGGACGAGAAAATGTACTTGTGGTCACAGATGTGTGAGAAGTTTACACAGGCTTACCAAACTAAAGATCAGAGAGCTAGTACTTTTACCAACATCTTGACTGAGAGATGGTTTTATGTCTATGGCGTACCGATACGCATTAATTCTGATCAAGGCCGAAATTTTTATTACAATTTTGTTACAATTTTAATAATCGAATTTTGATTGATAGAGAAAGAGAGAGGTTTATTTTTTGAATTTATTATTTTCAAGTATTCATAGAGGGATGGGTTTTTTAAAAAACAAAAAAAAAAGAAAGAAAATAAACTATATTAAGTCAAACAAAACTGAGAATCACATCAAATAAACCCATCTGAAAAATACATTCAAATCACACTTAGACATCAATCAAATTTAAAGTGAGAAATTAAATCGGCCAAATCCTTGAAGCTCTCCATTCCCAATGCAAATTAATGTGAACATCAAATGGGAACGGCTACAGCCCCAACAAATGAAGGGCAAATCTTAAAAAAATTAGCTTATAGATCCTACCGGCCAGACAATTACAATTTTCAGGGTATTTTTCGAAAAAAGAGAAATACAAACAAAACCCAATAAATTTAAAGAAAAAACTTTAAAAAAAGGGGGGATAGAAAACCGTGGTTGCCCGGCCAGCAGCTAGTCCACTCCTATACAAAGACATCATTAAAATACTCATAGTCCATGTCCATGGCTTCAAATTTAATTTAAAATAGCAAGAATGTTGTTTTTGAGCAATAAAACAAAAACAACAACTTTAGTCAACAATTTCCTGACTTCTGCACCAGTCTCCAACACCTGTCCACGAGAGGACCCGGTGGATACACATAGTCTTATATGGCATTAATTATCAAAAATCTGAAATTTTTAATAGTTTCAATTAGCACTGAATTTGTGTTCAAATGAAGACACTGACTTCATATTGGTACATTATCAAATCATGTATGTACTGTATATTACATTATATAATATATTGCTTATCATTTTAAATAATTGGAACAGAAAAATGCATTACAGGTAAATATTTCAACTCATGAGGAGCAGCATAATTATCTTTTCATAATTTATCTTTAATTCTAAAGTTGTGGATAAGGCACCACTTTCTCAAAAATATAACATTGAAAACGTAAAATAGTTCCAAATAGTAGTTTTATTAGTTTACTCTTTGTAACACATTTCAGACATGGAAGGAAGGAGGCGGGAACCGGCAAACATTTAACAAAGCTTTAATATAAATAATAACAGCCGGCGGCACCTCACAGACGACAATACAAAACACAAGAACATAACTACAAACGTAAAACACGTGCGGGCCCGGTCCTCTCTCTCCGACGGTCCGGTCGCTCGTTCTCTTATATGCTCCCAATCTCCTACGTGATTCGAGCCCGGTGTGCGCACAGCTGGCGCTCATTCACAATTACTCACCGGTCTCGAACCACGGTCTCGCCCTGCCTACTCCACTAAACTCTTTAATTAGCATCATAAACTAGTGATGTTTGACTAAACTGGCCATTAACAAAAAGGTTTGTTATAGAAGTCCAATACTGTAACATGTTACACTATTTGAAAGGCATAAATGGACATTTACGTAAACGCATATGTGACCCTGGATCACAAAACCAGTCGTAAGTAGCACGGGAACATTTTTAGTAAAAGACCAAAATACATGGGTCAAAATGATCGATTTTTCTTTTATGTCCAAAATCATTAGGATATTATATAAAGATCATCTTCCAAGAAGATATTTTGTAAATGTCCTACCTTAAATATATAAAAACTTCAGTTGTGTGAGTGGATGGCCTGCTACAGTGCCCCTGGTTAACAACTTCAAATGCAATTTTCTCAATAGATTTTTTTGCACTCTCAGATTCCTGAGTTTTAAATGGTTGTATCTCAGCCAGATATTGTCCTATTCTTACAACTCATGCATCAATAGAAAGCTTATTTATTCAGCTTTTTGTAAAAATTGACCCATAACACTGGTTTTGTTGTCCAGGGTAACATATGGCCTTGATGGCAATAGTTCAAATGAAATGTTTAAAGTTAATACACATTTTTATAATAATTATGAATTATCAATGTATTCCTGGGGTCATACCATTTGGCATGCATACCTTAAAATACCTGACAATACCCTTAAATGTCAAATGATCTCACATTTTAAAATAGTTTCTAGCCTTTGCACGCAGCACTTAGTGCAGAGGTTCTCAATTCTGTTTCTCGCAACCCCCGCTCTGCATATTTTGTGTCTCTCCCTTGTTTATAACATCTGATTTAAATCGCCAGCTCGTTAGAAGAGAGCTCAATGAATGAACTGCGGTCCGATTGATGTGCTCCCTGAACAGTGTTCATTGCTCTCTACTCACTGCACACAGGGAATCGGCTGAAGAATTTGCACAACACGACTGCCTGCAGCGTCACCACACAGACAAAACCTAATACGGAAGTTTGAAGGGTTATTTAACCGTAAATCTTGAGATTTGCGCAACATTATACGCCCATTTCGAACTGGAATTATGGCAGACTATCTAGTGATGTTCACTTAGCAGTGAACTGTTCACTTAGATGTTCACTCTTCTGGGCTTATTGAACAAAGCTCCGAAGCGGTACGAGAAGCATACAAAATATGCAGAGCGGGGGGTCGCGAGGATCAGGCCCGTTTCAGAAAGCAGGGTAAGTGCAAACTGTTTATACACGAGCCGGGCTCCGTGTCGCGAGCCTCCGCTGACCGCGCGCGCAACTCCCCAAACGGACGAGACGTTTATACTTGACGCGTTCGCCGTTGAGATATTCTTTGAAACGACAGGGGGCGCACTTACGAAGTCGTTCTGTAAATCCGCAGGAAGTAGAAGAAAAGGAGGAATTTTACCGGAATTACGTCAGATCATGTCAACAGATCAACTGTTCGTACGAGTCACAAAAAATGTTGTGCACGCCGCCACGCGAAATGAGCTCGCGCTCTATGGTATGGAACGCGAACGGGGACAATGCTCTTAACATGAAACGCGTGAAATTTGGACGCGTCAACACGATCAATTTGTACACGACTTTTTGTTCCGTGTAAACGCGAACGTTTCTTTCGTCTTTACACGAAGTTTTTGGGCGTGTTATTTGAAGACACGATCGTTTGTATGGAACGCGAACGGGGACAATACTCTTAACATGAAACGCGTGAAATTTGGACACGTCAACATGATCAATTTGTACGCGTAAATACGAATGTTGAGTTTGTGTGTCTGCGTCAGACCGTACACCAGCCAATAGCGTTGCTCTGTTTAAGATTAAATTTGCATTTGTGATGCGATGGCACGTTGCTATATACGTATATAAACATCAGACGACAATTTTTTGCGTGAGAGATGATGCGCTGTTAGGTAATCAAATACCTATACAAACGTCACACGTAACATTTGTTCGCGTATGAGATCGTAATTGTACGTTGGCATGTTCGTAAGCAAACGTAGAAGTTCTGAGTTCTGAGCGTCCTCTGTTGTCTTCTGATGTCTTTCTTTGTGGCTGAGCCAAATACAGTGATGGATGTGCAGAGGACAGACTCTATGACTGCTGAGTAAAACTTTTTTAACAGAGTTTGTGGTAGTTTGAAATTCTTCAGCTGATGTAAGAAGTATATCCCCTGCTGCGCTTTTTTAGCAATGGAGCCAATGTGATTGTCCTACTTCAGGTCCTGGGAGTGCCCACCCAGCTAACAATTTTACGTTATAAAAACGTTCCTGTAACGTTTCAATTAAGTTTTAAAAACGTTTATGTTCTAACGTTCTTAGAACGTTCAAAACGTCCAGTTTTTTAGACGTTGTATTAACGTTATTGTTTGGTTATAAGAACGTTATTCAAAACGTTTTAAGAACGGTTCCATTTGTTGTTATATTAATGTTCTAAGAACGTTTTTAAAAACGTTATAAAAACATTCCATTTGCCATTATAACAATGTTCTAAGAACGTTTTTAAAACGTTCCATTTGCCATTATATGAATGTTCTAAGAACGTTTTCCTAACGTTCACATTAAGTTTTAAAAACGTTTATGTTTTAACGTTCTAAGAACGTTCAAAACGTCCAGTTTTTTAGACGTTGTTTTAACGTTATTGTTTGGTTATAAGAACGTTATTCAAAACGTTTTTAGAACGGTTCCACTTGTTGTTATGTTAATGTTCTAAAAACGTTTTTAAAAACGTTATAAAAACATTCCATTTGCCATTATAACAATGTTCTAAGAACGCTTTCCTAACGTTCACATTAAGTTTTAAAAACGTTTATGTTTTAACGTTCTAAGAACGTTCAAAACGTCCAGTTTTTTAGACGTTGTATTAACGTTATTGTTTGGTTATAAGAACGTTATTCTAAACGTTTTTAAAACGGTTCCATTTGTTGTTATATTAATGTTCTAAGAACGTTTTTAAACACGTTATAAAAACATTCCATTTGCCATTATAAAAACGTTCTAAGAACGTTCCATTTTCCATTATAGTAATGTTCCCAGAACGTTTTTTAAAATGTTATTAAAACGTTCCATTTGCCATTATATTAATATTTTAAGAACGTTTTCCTAACGTTCACATAAAGTTTTAAAAACGTTTATGTTTGAACATTCAAAACGTCCAGTTTTATAAACATTGTATTAACGTTATTGTTTGGTTGTAAGAACGTTATTCAAACGTTCCATTTGCAATCATATTAATGTTCTAAGAACGTTTTCCTACAGTTCACAGTTATTTATAAAAACAATGTTTAAACATTCTTGGAACGTTCAAAACTACTCAACTCAACTCAACTCAACTTTATTTATATAGCGCTTTTTACAATTTTCATTGTTACAAAGCAGCTGTACATGAGACACATTTAATACAAGTATGAATTCTAAAGCAGCCCCCCCGGCCAGGCAGATAGTGCAAAACAATATGCAAACGGTGGTGAGGAACCCAAAACTCCCATCAAGAAAAAAAACCTAAGGGGAACCCAGGCCCAACCAGGGGATTCCAGTTCCCCTCTGGCAAAAGCTGCTGCCTCTGCACAAGCTCATCAGTGCTTGCACAACAAGGCTTAATAAAAATATAAAAATTAAAGATTATCATTAACAATCTAATAGCATTTGAAATGTTGTAGAAAAAAAACAAAGTTGTCGCGTCCTTTATCCAGCTCTATCCTCTTAGCACTTGTCAGGTCACCGCTTCCCATTCTCAGCTCTGCCATCAGGTCTGGGCATGAACTGCATCCTGCGGTAACCTTGGAACAAAGAGACAAGACTGGCTGAGAGTAGAGTACTGTTCTGCACTCTTTGATGCAACAAGTACATCATTTGTTGTTGGATGTGTTCCTGGTTCCGGTTGATCTAAATAATGCAGCCTAAATCCTCTGAGGATTAATATTATGGAGGTGTAGTGTATGCAAGATTAAAAAGATGAGTCTTTAGTCTAGATTTAAACTGACAGAGTGTGTCTGCCTCCCGGACCGTGCAGGGAAGAATATTCCAAAGTTTAGGCGCTAGATAAGAAAAGGATCTACCACCTGCACTTGATTTTGAAATTCTAGGTATTACCAACTGACAGGACCCCTTAGAGCGTAATGTACGTGGTGGTCTGTAATACAATAGAAGTTCATTCAAATACTGCGGCGCTAGACCATGTAGGGCTTTATAGGTAATAAGCAAGATCTTAAAGTTAATGCGATGCTTTATAGGTAACCAGTGCAAGGTTGACAGAACCGGGGTTATATGCTCATACTTTTTTGTACGTGTAAGAACTCGAGCTGCCGCGTTTTGAACCAGTTGCAGTTTTTGTAATAGGCCCGCAGGGCAACCACCTAGAAGTGCATTACAGTAATCTAGTCTTGATGTCATGAATGCATGAATTAATTTCTCTGCATCTGACAGTGACAGCATATGACGTAATTTAGATATATTCTTAAGATGGAAAAATGCAATTTTACAGGTGTTGGCGACATGGCTTTCAAATGAGAGAGTACTGTCAAATACAACGCCAAGATTCTTAGCTGATGACGAGGATTTTATGGAGCAACCGTCAATCGTTAAGCAGTATTCTTGGTTGTTACGCATAGCAGTTTTCGGTCCAGTAAGTAACACTTCTGTTTTGTCCGAGTTTAGTAGTAAAAAATTGTTACTCATCCACATTTTTAAGTCAACTATGCAATCCTTTATTCGATGAAACTGCTGGGTTTCATGAGGCATCGAGGAAATATAAAGTTGAGTACCAGTTGTACGTTATTGTTTGGTTATAAGAAAGTTATTAAAATCTTTTAAGAACCTTCCAGTCTCTTGTTATAAAAATGTTCTAAGAACGTTATATAAGACATTAGGAAACTAAAAATACTATTCCGGTTCTTTGTAGCAACAGCAAACAATACATTGTATGGGTCAAATGTAGATACTATGGATACAAAATCAATGACATGTACAAAGAATCAATTAAATGTATACTTTATATTTTAGTTATATTCAGTTTATAATATAATTAACTTGCAGATCAAACAGTATTTCCAGTTCACATCAATATAAAACATGAAAAACAATCAAAACAAAACAAAATTAAGAACTTTAAGATTTTTAAATGGATTGAAATTATTCAAAATATTTAGAACATTCATAAAAAAAAGGTAGACATGGCAATATTTTTTCATGAAAACAGCTTAAACACTTAAATCTAAAACATAGACAAAAAATCAAAAAAACAAATATTTAAAGATGCAGAGAAATATTTTAAGATGCAGAGATGTATTATACATGACAACAGTTTTTAAGGATGTCACTGTGACTCCATGTCAGCTTCAATCAACGGGACATCTTAGTGGACCTAAGCTTCAGAGAATGTCGGGAGATACTGGAACGACAAAAAGACAACAGTATTGTAAGTGGAAGTTCACCCACAAATCAATTTTGTGTGATTTTTTACTCACCCAGATGACGTTAAACAGGTTTAGAGAACTTCCGGCTTCTTTGGAGCACAAATGAAGATATTTAGGTGACATCAGAGAGACTTCCAGGCCTCCTCATAGACATCATGGTGTCAGTTTTGGCCAAAGTCCAGCAAAGTACTAAATACATTGTTAAATTGGTCCACCCGTGCATAGTGGCTCAGTTGAATTTTTTTGAAGCGACAAGAATGCTTTATGTTTGAAAAACAAACCAAACTACCGTTTTGTGTCAGTGTCTGACGAATGTCAGTGTATGCCACGCGTTAACAAGAGCACTTCTTCTGCATGAAGAAACACAGAGTTGCGCTTCCGTGTTATGAGTAAGAATGCCCAATAGGGGCAATCCCCATGCGTTGTTCGGCACACAAACCTAATACGCATGCGTCAATGTGCTCTCATCCAAGAAGAAGAAGATGAAGAAGTGCTCTTGTGAATACACTGAAAAGACAGAGGAGAATATATTGATTAAATCTGTATTTTGGTGTGTTGTTCGCACATAAAGCATTCTAGTCGCTTCAAAAAATTTCAACTGAGCCACAATGCACGGGTGGACCAATTTGACGATGTCTGTAGTACTTTTCTGGACCTTAGCAAAACTGACACCATGATGTCTATGAGGAGGCCTGGAAATTTCTCGGATGTCACCTAAATATCTTTATTTGTAGTCCAAAGATGCCGGAAGTTGTATAAACATGTTTAACGTCATGTGGGTGAGTAAAAAAAAAAAAATCACACAAAATATAATTTTGGATGAACTTCTCCTTTAAGTGAGGTGAGATTTAGTATAAAATAACTGGAACACTGTAGTTGCTCATGCAGAAGATCTTATAAAAAAAGGAGCGAATATTTTTTTTATTGTTTAAGTATTATGAACTAATGATTAGTCAGAGTTATGGACAGGTGTTCCTTTAAGTTAGTATTTGAAGAGTATGCTCCAAAATGAGATAACAATAATTCCAAAATAAAGTTATGTTTAAAAAAAAATATTGTTCATTCCAATTGAGTGATATCAATCAAACTGCAGTTTCTTTGTTTTGATTTAAGACATACTAACTCAAAAAATACAGCTAACTAACACAATGAAACATAATAAAAAAACATGATTTTTGAAAATTGAAAACCAAACTCTTCATTTGTATTTACAACTAATATTCAAACACTGAGCATTACTGCATCAAAATAGTCTTGCTATTGTATCGTTAAAAATATTATTTATTGACAAGAGTTTCAATTTTCTACCTTGCGCAAAATAATATTTTAAAGACGTTTTTAACATGGCAAATATTGAAAATAATTGAATTTAAATATAAAAAAACTAAAAGGGGGGAACAAAATGGTCATACCCAGTCCCGGTCAGACTCCATGAGGGATATATTTTGTAAAATTGCCACTGTTAAAGAAATGAGAAAAAACAGACAAATTAATTAATCTGAAAATAAAACAAGCCTGTTGCGTTATGGTGAATAATATTCAGATAATTTGACAGTTGGTTTGATAACTTTATCTGAAACGGTGGCAGAGTTAAATTAATTGAAGTACATCATATTAAACATAAAAACATGGATTCAGTACCGTATATGAAAACATCATACGCGCAAATGCCTAAATGTCTAATGAATATCAAACGTCAAACTAACTTTAACGCTTTGGGTAAAATTGCGCGGCTTGTTCATCCGGTCATCTAATCTTAGCCCACTGAAGGCAACGTCGCTACTGGAGATCCGCGCTAGCAGAGTTAAACTGGATCCGACCCTTATCAAACACAAGTCTTGCTATCTGGGTTAATAACGTTAATCCCGAATACACAGATGAGCTTTTTAGGGTGTGTTTTATTAAGGTTGGAGCTATAAACTCTAACGCGGCCCTCCAGGACCGACGACGCTCTTAGCCGATTTGGTTTGAATATCAAGAAAGTGTTCCAACGAAAAACATTTCGATAAATCAAAAGAGTGAACTAAATGTTCGGGAAAAACATCGCCTTAGCAAAAACATTTATCAACGACATTCGACTGTATTCCTTAGTTGTAAATAACGTTAGCCTATAGCTATAGCTAACAGCTCTGTGAATAACGGCCGCAGTTTTCGAGATAATTCAATCCTACGGTTAACCCAATCATAACCTCATTAAAACAATAGTAACTGCTGCAAAACTAAGATTATAAACATTGTTATTAATGTATTTTTCATAGAATCAGCAAATGTCTCTATTCTTACCTGAAATTCGAAGTAGCTCTGAAGTCGTCCGTCCGTTAGTCACGCTGTTTGAAAACGCACGTGGTGTGCTCTCTTAAACCACGCCCATACTATCACGGTCTTCAGCATCGTTAATCCTTGAAAGTTTTTCATATGTATTTATATTTTTTAAACTAATGTACATTTATAAGATTATATTTGGTATTATACTGCCTTTGTATCAAATTACAAGAAAAAAAACTAGTTAATGCTAATGTGGGGGTGTTTCTTATGCAGCTTCTGTAAACTTGATTTCATTCTCTCTGCTGACTGCATTCAGTTCTATATTTTTTCCTATTTTGTGGCTATTTTTGGCTATTTGAGCAAATGGGAATGGAAAAAAATATTTGTGGTACTCTCCCATTCACTACAACTTCCGCTGCTGAGAAATGTTGTGGAGTTTGAATAAGTAGTTTTGAGAATTGGATTTCGGATCAGAAATATGAGCAAAAATGAGCGAAAAAAATCTCCTGACAGATTCGCTTAATAGGACTAGTTGTTATAATCGCATTACAGCACAGTTGAATTGCCCAATAAGACATTTCCCATGCCTTATACAGAGGGAAGCAGTCAAGAATATGAATAGAGGAAAGGATGTCTGAGATTGCACTGGTTCGTCAGGTAGCCATCCTCTGTGTCTGGTCATAAATGATTATAATACATAGCATACTTACCTTTCCTTGTCATTATCAGAGAGACATCTCATGAGTTGTGTGTCCCAATTTCATCACAATACCATGCCTTTTGGTGAGTTGTTGCTGATAGTGCCCTTTGTATGGTTCCCATCAATGCGACACATCGTCAGTTGTGCACCTCAGCCTCATTGGGTGTTTCAGCCCTTTATCACAAGACACCCTCAGCCAAGGTAGGCCCACCGCAGATTAATCAGACCTGGGTGTGTTGCGCATTGTTACAAGGTCATCTGTGAAGGACATAAGCTGTCCTGCGTGTCCAAAAATTGGACTCAAGGACTTCGGTTGAACAAAAGTTGAAGTTTATTAATCTGAAATACAGCGCGCTGGGCCTCCTCAGAGTCTACACAGAGAGTCAGCCCCGCCTCAGTGGTTTACAACAATTTTATATGTGTATGTGTGGGTGTGTCTTCAAGCTTGCTTCGGACAGTGGCCAACCCCTGAGCGCCTTGACCTCTGCTACTTTCTTTGTGTCCAATGGAGTGATGCTTCATCTCATATTTTCATAGACTACGTCCTTCTTCTTTTACTATCTGCAACACAAAATACTTCCCCCACCTGCCTCCACATAAACGTAGGACCCCGCACTATTAGGGTATGTGTGTTTGGATGTGCAGCACACATCTCTTATCTTCTCCCCTGCATGGAATGCTGCCCACACATACTCAACCCCCACATCCTGTTGAAAATACCTCTTTGCCCTCTAATATTCTCTCTTAACTCTGAGGCCCTCCTCAACACAGTAAAATAATGTAATGTTATATAAGGTAAGCAGTAATAATCATATAAAAACACACACAGAAAATGTAATTGATATAAAACATATAGAACCCAGATAAAATATATAAAACCCTTCAATCCCTCTCTTGACCTCTGAAAGAGGTCACACACACATATCCCACATGGTTACCCTCTATATTATACGGGGTACATCACAATAATTATAGTGTCATAGTTTCAACGGATAAGCATATAGCAGTACACGTCTATCAAATAAATGAAGTGAAATGTATGAAACACAGTAAAAGTCACACCTATGAAAATAATGAAGTAAGATTATACAAGACGTATTAAATGTCACATTTATACACATGGCTGTCCTCTTCCTCACTGTCATCATGATAGTGGTCTGTGGTCAACAATGGCATAACATATGGTGGGGGCTCTCGTTTTTCAATTGCAGTAACAATTAGGCGGTTACATAATGATCTAATACACGGCACACAACAGCATCCACAAGTTACCAGTATGCCCACAAACACAGCCATAGACACAATTATATGGTTAAAATGAAATAATAATTCAAAGTTTATCATACCTGGTAAAATCAAGACTCACAGTTGCAGTGTGGGAAGTTCTGGTTAAAGAAGCTTCCGTGAGTCTTTTGCCAATGCACCTTTTATACCCAAGAATGATATACTGTACTCAATGTTCATTGTGAATACAATGGTCACTGTGAAATTTAGTTTAACTCGTGGCTGACGAGATCATCAAATGGGATGCCAATTTATCTGTGAACAGGATTCCCAGATAAAGCCAATCCTCTTTAGAGGAGTGCAGGTTATGGATTAAAGTTTAAACAGTTTTAATATACTCCATGTTAGATTTGAAAGAACTAGACCCTTTCACCCATCGCACCATGACCTTTAAAACAATACCAAACATTAATCATCAAACTTCATACTATGACAATAAATGATATACACAGAATAAAGCGTAAGCATTTTTTTTTCTAGTGATCAGGGCCTGAAGAGATGAAGGGGAGAGGTGTGATAAGAAGATGGGGTTCAATTCTTGGGAATCAACAAAACCTTAGGGGAGGGCAGGATATCATTCCTCAGAATCTAGCAACAAAATGGTGTTTGATTGTTTAGTCCCAGCTTTACAAACAACCTTAATTCTTTGCACTTTTCCAGCTGCCTTACAGTTCCTCCCCTGACCCCTTGGGGCAATCTCAGAGCAGTCCCTAAGGGGACACAGTTAGGCATTTTTTGGTCTTTGTATATCAATTATTACCTTAGAAGTCTCTGTAGAGCTGGTACTGTGCAGAGCAGGTGGATCTTTGCTGTTCTTTTGCCCAGGTTGGTTTCCACCTAAGTCAGATAGTCTGCAATATAATTTGTTGTACCAAGTCCATTCAGTCAGAGCCCATGTGCTCTATTTGCAGAAGGTGTCTTCCCACCGAAGAGAAACATCTGTGTGTAGTAGTATCCTCCCCATGATATTTATCTGACCCATTTATCCTTAGGAACATCTAAGTAGAAGGTATGGTTTGCAGCGCAGCTCCCTAGGTTAAGGAATTCATCTCACTAATAACACATCATTGTGTATGAGACACCTGAATGGCATCTGCATAAGCATACAACAACTGAACACTGATGACCTTAATAACATTGGGAGAAGATTATAAAGGGTTACAACAAAAAAAAAACTATATATATATATTTCATGGTACCTGGTGCGAGTGGTGAATAAGGTCTCAATTTCATCCAAAGCCACATAAAGTGATCCCATTTGATTACCTGATTCTTCACTACTATAGTGGAATTTAGATACTCTGAGTATTTTATAGGAAGAGTGGCAAAAGTCAATTTAACTGGCATATTCTCCAGTGGTATACATCATAAAATAATAGTTTATAATTATATCTTTTAAATATATTGCAACCAAAATACAAATCTACAGTATGCTTATAAATGTATTTTCATGTATTTATAAAATCCAGATACAACGTTATGCATAATATGGTATAGTTATATAACTCATTTTAATAACCATAATAGTAATTCAGAATACTCAAATACGAGTTAACCCTGCAGATCTATCGTTACAAAGAAGTATTAGGACATATTCTGAATCTCTAATATAGCTGTTGTCAAAACAATCTGTGAATGTTGATGTGTACAGTACGCCATCTCATGTTCAATGGTAAAAATCTGATTGAGAATTGCGAGGCCGATTGCAGAAGCGCCAGCACTTCAGATCTAACCACTCTTTAAACATATCATTAGACATATGTTAAAAACCAGTGTGCTATCTGGTTTGGAACAATGCCAATGATTTCAATTGAAAATTGCACAAATTTTCAATTTCACCTCTCTTCATCAGAAATCAAACCATTTACCATACATAAAACTATAACCATGCAAATTTACTATATACATTGCAAGGTTTCAAATAAATCAACATAATTGTAACAACAGGTTTTATCTTATAATTAAATCAGCATCATGAGTTTGTCCTATGTGTGAGATGCTATACAGTTGTGTGTATGCATGACAGGCTATAGATCCTTCTTATGTATCATATTTTAAATCTAGACTAATCATCCTAGGCGATGTGTGGTGTTTTGAGTCTGGATAACTTTTAAGATTATGCCAGATAATCATTTTATGAGTTTGTAGTGGCGAAAGTTTGTCCACAATGCTATATGTTCATGTCTGGGAGATGGGTATCTACAACAATCTGTGTTGCACAATTTGGATCCGGTGCTACACCGGGAGGCCGTGTAACTACTTCTGTGATGTAACTGTGAAGTGTGAATGACCCCTTGAAGTATTATCTCACCCATCTCCTCCATTTCAGGTTCTAAGACACCTCTCTGGTATCTGGACTCTATAAGGAGTCATAGTGATCAATCTGAAAAGAAAGACTTTAGGATAACAGACAGAGATACATTTTTTTTTCTCTCAATTCAGTCAAATCTGTGGGTTAAATATCAGTCCATATGTTGTAGTGCTGTCTGTTTAGCTATTCATTTTTTATGGCACTACCCACACCTGTCCATTTGAGATCTTTGAGGCCTGTAAGGACTAAGTAATTTCTGTGTGATATTTAACAGATGGTTCACTATCACTTGTATCTATAGTGTTAATGAAAAAGTATAAAAAGTATACCCCCCCTTTTTGGCACTGGGTAGTGGACCAATGAAATACAAATAGAAGTATTCTATGAGTCTTTAAATGGGTTTGACCCATGCAAGTTAGAAATGCATGTGATGCTTCACTTTTCATCATATTTATTCTTAAATATTACTGCAATGCCTGCCCCATATGCACAATCTTCACTTACACAATGCGCTAGAGGTTCAAATGTCACCTTTCTTCTATATGACCAATGTTCCTTTTTCTGCGCTCCCTTGTACTTCACCTTCAACACCCTCCCTCTCTTGGACCTGAGATCTCAGGTCCACAGCCGTCTATTCCAGAGACCTGTTTGGGGAATAACAAGCAGCACAAGAAGACAAATGGTACCACGTGTCGCCTTTTCCTTGAAGTTGGACACAGTGGGATGTTCGTGAGGTGCCCATGTGCACTGCTTCCTGTTTCAGATACATCTAGGAAGAAACTTAGATAGTAGTTAGCACAATTCAAATGAGCTGCATGTGCCAATTGTGCTTTCAATGTGATGCACTATCTAAACTCTGTCGGCTATGCAATGAAACAGGGGGTGATTTATTAGCTCCCCACACTCCTCTTCACCCTCCCCTTGTGGAATGTGTTCTCCCTGTTCTTCTCCCTCGGGGGCTAACTGCTGTGCTGTTCCACTGACTAATCTTGTTAGTTGGTGTAATTGCTGTCTTATTTCATTTATATCAAACGTTGTGTCAGGCAATTTTTTACTACGTTTCCTTGGTTTAATTTTACCAAAACTTGCTGCAATTTTGCGTCATACGGTTGTGGTTTTGTCAATAGTTGCAAGTCTTGATATAGTTTTGGGGGTGGGTAATATACTGTTTGTTCCCTGACTCCCTGACTTCTTTGTCTGCACATTTTCTCCCCCCTCTCTTTTAACCGGACTCAGAGCAGTGGCCTTAAACGCAATGCGTGTCCATATTCTTAATTCATCTTGCAATTTCTTTTCTTGACTAAAATGTCTTGTTTTTCCTTCTTCAACATGTCTTTTCAGTCTCACATGCGCTCTTTTTTCCATATCACTGGCTTTTGGTGCTAGGAACACAAAAATTTTTAAGGTGTGTCCCACCCGTTCTCAATACACATCTGACTCTATTTATTCTCCCATATTTTCTTTTCTTTTTTATGACACTTAGGCTCCACCTGAGCTATTAACATATCCACTACACTTTGCCACTGGTCTAAAATCAACATACCTCCATAGTTTTCACATTCCCTTTCATATTCTGCCATTCTTTCTCTGTTTTATACACATACACACACACACACACACACACACACACGCAGAGTCTCACAGGCTGAGGTTTTTTCTCTCTCTCTCTCACTCCTGGGTTTTTTTTTTTTTTTTTTTTTTTTTCTTCTCTGTGTCACAATACAATATACAACAACATAAAAAATATATTACAATGCATTCATACCCCCCACGTGACCTGTTTCCTAACAGGATTTTAATTTGCACATATATACACAATTTAAAACATAGAAGAAAATGTACCAAAGAAATCACAGAAAATATTAATTTACAATTTTATAAATTTATGGTTTCCAGAACCAAGGGACTCGAACCCAATTTGGTACTTTATGGCTATTAATAAAACCAAGGGACTCCAACCCAAATTGGTACTTTATGGTTATTAATAAAACCAAGGGACTCGAACCCAAAATAAATTTATGGTTATTAATAAAACCAAGGGACTCGAACCCAAAATAAATTTATGGTTATTAATAAAACCAAGGGCCTCGAACCCAAAATAAATTTATGGTTATTAATAAAACCAAGGGCCTCGAACCCAAATTAAATTTATGGTTATTAATAAAACCAAGGGACTCGAACCCAAAATAAATTTATGGTTATTAATAAAACCAAGGGACTCGAACCCAAAATAAATTTATGGTTATTAATACAACCAAGGGCCTCGAACCCAAATTAAATTTATGGTTATTAATAAAACCAAGGGACTCGAACCCAAAATAAATTTATAAATGTTCAATCCAATAAACTTCACTCTTGTACAAAAATTTGTCAAAAAATCAATAAATGATCAGGAATATTTGCAATTCAACACAAACAATTTAGAGTAGTCAATCAGCAGATGTTCGATAAAACAGGTCTCTGCTCACCTTTCATTTTCGTCCGGACGTTGTGTTGAACACAAGATGTTCCTTCTCGGTTTTTCCACCTTTTAGCCTTTAAAGATTGTCCGAAATGTCCTCCTTTAGCCAATCACGTCGGTGTCACCATCTGAAGGACATAAGCTGTCCTGCGTGTCCAAAAATTGGACTCAAGGACTTCGGTTGAACAAAAGTTGAAGTTTATTAATCTGAAATACAGCGCGCTGGGCCTCCTCAGAGTCTACACAGAGAGTCAGCCCCGCCTCAGTGGTTTACAACAATTTTATATGTGTATGTGTGGGTGTGTCTTCAAGCTTGCTTCGGACAGTGGCCAACCCCTGAGCGCCTTGACCTCTGCTACTTTCTTTGTGTCCAATGGAGTGATGCTTCATCTCATATTTTCATAGACTACGTCCTTCTTCTTTTACTATCTGCAACACAAAATACTTCCCCCACCTGCCTCCACATAAACGTAGGACCCCGCACTATTAGGGTATGTGTGTTTGGATGTGCAGCACACATCTCTTATCTTCTCCCCTGCATGGAATGCTGCCCACACATACTCAACCCCCACATCCTGTTGAAAATACCTCTTTGCCCTCTAATATTCTCTCTTAACTCTGAGGCCCTCCTCAACACAGTAAAATAATGTAATGTTATATAAGGTAAGCAGTAATAATCATATAAAAACACACACAGAAAATGTAATTGATATAAAACATATAGAACCCAGATAAAATATATAAAACCCTTCATCTGGCAGAAGCAGTGTGCAGCTATCACAGCAGCTCAAAGGCACCACAGTCGTTTCCTGGCGGCCCTGAGAAATCGAACCAGCAATCTTCTAGTCACGATTCCGACTCTCTAACCATTAGGCCAAGACTACCCAAACCGTTAATGTGCGCTCAGTCCCCCACAGTCCTGTATGGCATACCATTACAACACATTACCAAAATAAACGCAACCAAATACACCAAACCATTGGCTAAGGCTGTTATAGCCCCACTGGCTCCGTTAATGTTAGCTCAGAGCCCCTGGTCCCATATGGCATCATAAAACAACACTATTTTTTTATGTGGTCACTTGGCAGCCCATATTCCGTCATTCTGTTTCAACCAGAGCCAGGGGCCTAACTCGCAACGAGAGTGGAAAGTTCTTTGACTAGTGTTCGTTTGGTCTTTCCTCTGATCCCCACTTTCTTAAGCAGCCTTATAGTGGAATTGGAAACACAGCCCCTGTAGCCCACTTCCACCGGGGAACACTTTCGATGTCCAGCTCCGATCTTCAGCCTTCGCTGACAAGTTGGCATTAGATTCTTTCTTTCAAATGCTTTGTTAATGACCTCATCCCAAGGTACAGTCACCTCAACTATGAGGACTGTCCTGGCGCTGCACCACAGAACCAAGTCCGGCTGATCGATGGCACTCATTGCTAATGTTTTTTGAATGTCCCCCTAACAATGCAATTATAGCTTTGGTAATGCTTATCCCAACCTGCAAAAAGTCGTCAAAAAGACGTCTGGTGGTGGGTGTGAAGTTTTTAGAACATTACATTAAAAACGCAAAGGAAACGTTTTTAATCGAAATGTTTTTAGAACGTTTCGCTAACAATGCAACTATAAAGTTTTTAATGCTAACGTTTTAAGAACATTACATTAACAAGGCAAAGGTAACGTTTTCAAAGCAAATGTTTTTGGAACGTTTTCCTAACAATGCAACAATAACGTTTTTAATGCTAACGTTTTAAGTACGTTACATTAACAACGCAGAGGTAACGTTTTCAAAGCAAATATTTTTAGAACGTTTTGCTAAGAATGCAACTATAACGTTTTTAATGCTAACGTTTTAAGAACATTACATTAACAACGCAAAGGTAACGTTTTCAATGCTAATGTTTTAAGAACGTTTAGCTAACAATGCAACTATAACGTTTTTAATGCTAACGTTTTAAGAACATTACATTAACAACGCAAAGGTAACGTTTTCAATACTAATGTTTTTAGAACGTTTTGCTAACAATGCAACTATAACGTTTTTAATGCTAACGTTTTAAGAATGTTACATTAACAACGCAAAGGTAACGTTTTCAATGCTAATGTTTTTAGAACGTTTAGCCAACAATGCAACTATAACGTTTTTAATGCTAACGTTTTAAGAACGTTACATTAACAACGCAAAGGTAACATTTCAATGCTAATATTTTTAGAACGTTTTGCTAACAATGCAACTATAACGTTTTTAATGCTAACGTTTTAAGAACATTACATTAACAACGTAAAGGTAACGTTTTCAATGCTAATGTTTTTAGAACGTTTTGCTAACAATGCAACTATAACGTTTTTAATGCTAACGTTTTAAGAATGTTACATTAACAACGCAATGGTAACGTTTTCAAAGCTAATGTTTTTAGAACGTTTTGGTAACAATGCAACTATAACGTTTTTAATGCTAACGTTTTAAGGCCGTTACATTAACAACGCAAAGGTAACGTTTTCAATGCTAATGTTTTTAGAACGTTTTGCTAACAATGCAACTATAACGTTTTTAATGCTAACGTTTTAAGCATGTTACATTAACAACGCAGTGGTAACGTTTTCAAAGCTAATGTTTTTAGAACGTTTTGGTAACAATGCAACTATAACGTTTTTGATGCTAACGTTTTAAGGCCGTTACATTAACAACGCAAAGGTAACGTTTTCAATGCTAATGTTTTTAGAACGTTTTGCTAACAATGCAACTATAACGTTTTTAATCTTAACGTTTTAAGAACGTTACATTAACAACGCAAAGGTAACGTTTTCAATGCTAATGTTTTTAGAACGTTTAGCTAACAATGCAACTATAACGTTTTTGATGCTAACGTTTTAAGAACATTACATTAACAACGCAAAGGTAACGTTTTCAATGCTAATGTTTTTAGAACGTTTTGCTAACAATGCAACTATAACGTTTTTAATCTTAACGTTTTAAGAACGTTACATTAACAACGCAAAGGTAACGTTTTCAATGCTAATGTTTTTAGAACGTTTAGCTAACAATGCAACTATAACGTTTTTAATGTTAACGTTTTAAGGCCGTTACATTAACAACGCAAAGGTAACGTTTTCAAAGCAGATGTTTTTTGAACGTTTTGCTATCAATGCAACTATAACGTTCTTGATGCTAACGTTTTAAGAACATTACATTAACAACGCAAAGGTAACGTTTTCAATGCTAATGTTTTTAGAACGTTTTGCTAACAATGCAACTATAACGTTTTTAATCTTATCGTTTTAAGAACGTTACATTAACAACGCAAAGGTAACGTTTTCAATGCTAAAGTTTTTAGAACGTTTAGCTAACAATGCAACTATAACGTTTTTAATGCTAACGTTTTAAGAACATTACATTAACAACGCAAAGGTAACGTTTTCAATGCTAATGTTTTAAGAACGTTTAGCTAACAATGCAACTATAACGTTTTTAATGCTAACGTTTTAAGAACATTACATTAACAACGCAAAGGTAACGTTTTCAATGCTAATGTTTTTAGAACGTTTTGCTAAGAATGCAACTATAACGTTTTTAATGCTAACGTTTTAAGAATGTTACATTAACAACGCAAAGGTAACGTTTTCAAAGCAGATGTTTTTTGAACGTTTTGCTAACAATGCAACTATAACGTTTTTGATGCTAACGTTTTAAGAACATTACATTAATAACGCAAAGGTAACGTTTTCAATGCTAATGTTTTTAGAACGTTTTGCTAACAATGCAACTATAACGTTTTTTCTCTTAACGTTTTAAGAACGTTGCATTAACAACGCAAAGGTAACGTTTTCAATGCTAATGTTTTTAGAACGTTTTGCTAACAATGCAACTATAACGTTTTTAATTCTAACGTTTTAAGAACGTTACATTAACAACGCAATAGCAACGTTTTCAAAGCAAATGTTTTAAGAACGTTTTGCTAACAATGCAACTATAACGTTTTTAATGCTAACGTTTTAAGAACGTTTATAAATTGCAGATAACGTTAAGAAAACGTTCTACAAACGTTATTGCAAGAACATTTTTGATAACTTTGAGAGAACCTTCAGAGAACGTTAGCCAAAGTTACGGGAACGTTCCCTGTTAGCTGGGCAGGAACCTAAATGACACCACTGCTGCAAGTGCTGTTCATGATTGAAGAAGCTGGAAGTTTTTAAGTTAATGCCTGGAAAGGTTGTCCTTTTAGGGCTGTTCATCTCTGCTTGAGTCTCTTTAATGTCCTTTGGTATTCTAACCATGCCTTTAATTGCTCCCTTATATGTGCATTTTGGACATAATGGTTACATTGAAGCATGAAAAACATAGCTTAAACCCTTTTCAACAAATACATTTTATTTGATAAATATCTTCTTTAAAATTCTGTGTTAAAATGTATACAAGACATAAGTGATGTTATAGGCTGTAATATGTGTGTGCAGTGACCTTTAAGTTGTATATAAAAACGTAAAGATATGTAAGTTATACACCATACAACACAGGATAGAATATAAATATATGTATGGCACAAAAGAAGCAATTTAATAACAGCGATATATAATTAGTGATTTGAATTTATTTATTGACCTCAAATTGTCAGCAGTTCAACCAAAACAGAAAGATTAGTATGTCACGTTTCTAAATAAGAGTCAAAATATTACACGCTCAAAAATGACCTGTTGACACGACAAAAACGTTTGTTTAAACAAAACATGGCCAAAAAGATCGCGTTATGGCGATACAAACGATCGTGTCTTCAAATAACACGCCCAAAAACTTCGTGTTAAGACGAAAGAAATGTTCGCGTTTACACGGAACAAAAAGTTGCGTACAAATTGATCGTGTTGACGCACGCGTTTTATGTTAAGAGTATTGTCCCCGTTCGCGTTCCATATTTGCGCGTAGAGTGCGCGTTGTATGCGCGTAGAGTACGCGTCGATTTTTCACGCGTAGACTACGCGTACTCTACGGGCAAACAACGTGTTCTCTACGCGCAAACAACGCGTACTCTACGCGCAAACAACGCGTTAAAATACGCACGTTTTTGGCCCTCCTGGCGTTCCATACTATTGTCCCCGTTCGCGTTCCATAGCACTCACCCAAAGCGAACTCCGCAAACACCGCGATGACGTCATATTTGGCGCGCGCACCCAGGCGAACTAGCGACTAAGTAAGTCAAAGAGTAAGTCAGAGTAAGTCAGAGTAAGTCAACCCCAGACAACGGAATACTCAGGGTTTTTGGTTTCAGAACGCGAGGTATGTCAATCCCGCGACCGAAGCAGATGTGTTGTGAAAAAAAATTCAGAAATCGATGTATCTTATACTCCGAGTGAGTAACCAGAGTAACATCCCAGCTAACAGGGAACGTTCCCACAACTTTTACTAACGTTGTTTTGTAGGTATTTAAAGGTTATGGGCAGGGATGGGCAGTATTTCAAATACATGTATTTAAAATACGTATTTGAAATACAAAATAGTATTTTGTATTTTAAAGCCTTTGGAAAAATCTAATGTAATTTGTATTTAAATACATTTAAGAGGAGTTTTTTTGTATTTTCAAAATACTCAAAATACTTTGAGCCAGTCAACCTTTTTATCAGGGTGTTTTCGTCCATCAACCAACATAATTCAGGCCAGCAGGCCCTTCCCCAGCCCCAACATTCATGCACGTGAGCTCCAGCTGTAGCTACAACCCAGCATTTGGATCTGCGAATTTTCTGAAATAATGTGAGGATTTCATGGTCAATTTTATTTGTGTTTAAAATATTAACGTTACTGCGTGTTAGGTATGGGTGATGTCATGAAAACATCAACATGTCGTAGATTCGTAGCGATTATATAAATTGATTTAACTTTTTTTAAATAGTTTAAAGAGCTATTGGGGTAAGTAAATATATATGTGCACCTTTTAGTGGGCAGGAATAATTGGAACATGAGAGTGGAAAAAGAAACGAGTGTAATTGTAATTGTGAGTAATTGTGATTTGTTATTATAACTGCCGCGAAAGGAAATTCAAATTCTCACTTTGCACGTTGGCAGGCAGTTTTTTTTTCTGCACGCTCTCTGAGACGGAGCGTCACGTGTGACGCGGTAAGCGTTGGAATAAGCGCAAAGTTGCCGCTTTCTCTTGTTGCTTTGTGCAGTTGAAGCCTTGTTTATACTTTCACAATTCGCATAGATACGCCGCGAAACTGTTTACTGCGCGCACTCCTCATTAAACCGACGAGGCTTTTATGCTTGACGTGCTCTTCGTTGTATAAATCTGTGAAACGACAGGGGGCGACTCTGATAAATTGTTCTCCAAATCATCAAAAAGGAGCGATGAGAGGAAGTCATTTGTTTGCCGAATAATTTGTGAAACACTCCTCTCGTGATTAATGGATTTCTTCACATATAAATTGATTAGGTTTTGGGTCATTTTTAGGTCATTATGTGAAAAAGGTTTTGAGTACACTTCTTAAACCCGCAGTAAAACCCAGTTAACTTCAAATTGTGACATTATTTCAAAACATATCAATATATGATAACATTAAACACACTAAATTGAAAAATACTGTCTTATACATTTTTAAATGCATTATTTTCTTTCAATTAACGATTGTATTAAACAAAATAATCTCCATTAGTTTAGTGTATTGATTGTGTAATGACCCCCTGCTCTGCTTTTGTTTTATTGGAAGGCGCCACTAGAGGGCGCCAGGGAAATTAAGGGTAAAGTTGCAGCACCATAGAAGAAGTGTCTCACGTGCATCGCATAATCTCACATCAGAGCAGCACTAAGTTTATTTTAAATATGTAATTTAGTTTCCCCTTTTTTGGTAATAGCGAGACGAGGTATGTTATATTCATTTTGCATTTAATGCTATTGTGTTTATTTCCTATTTTGATGATGGAAGTAATTCTGTTTGAGTTTAATTATGTTATGTTTCTTTTGTATAGTTTTACGGTGATAAAAGCAACATGGCTGAATAAAACTGCTAACACCCGTCATAACTCTCTGCCTAATATTTCGAATGCCAAAGGGGCAGCTACAGTAAAACTCTACCGCTCCTGTTTCATCGCGTGAGTGCAACGGGACGCTGCATCTGCTTTCATCGCAACGCTGCTGTTCCACGTGAGTGACGCGACGCGGCATTTGAGGCTTTCACCGCATCGCCGCTGTTTCTCCGTGCGAGTGTGACGCGAAGCATTGTTAGAAGCTTTCACCGCATTGCTGCTGTTTCATCACGTGAGCAAAGGATTAATCGTGACATCTGACGGCCAACGTGTAACTGTGTGCACCAGAGATAAGTCAACAGCAAGATTACACTCTATTGCTTCAAAGAATTACACTTCATATGGAGAAAGGGAAAGATAAGTGAATCAAAGCAAATACGGTATCTTGTTTTTTGTGTGATTGTATTGAAATTTGGGACACTTGACAATTTAAATGCCTTTGAGATTTTACTGTGAAACTCAAAGATTATAAATTGTTGACTTTGCATACGGAACTACAGATTATATCCAACCTTAATGAAATGGTGTATTCACTGCATGTATACGATATATATATATATATATATATATGTATGTATGTTGAACAGGAAATTTGCCTTATTGCTGTCTGCTAAACATTTGAGTGTCTAAACCAAAGATGTCTGATGCAAGTGGGTCACAGCTCTTTAACTCTGAAAAGAAAGTGGAAGACACAATTAAGCAATTAACAGTGTCAGTAGGTCAAATGCCTACCTCCACAGAGGAATTAAGTGTTTCCCCCAGAGAGCAACGTGTCAGATCAAGTTCACGTAAGGGAAGTTTGACAGAGAAGGGCCTAGAAATGCAAAGTCAAAAGGCGAAGAAGCATGAGAAAGCCTTTTACAAGGCTTATGACTCTTGGAAACAGACGGTTAAGGAATCTAGGTCTAAATTAAAAACCCTGTGCTCACTGGAGGATCTTGAAAGTCTCCAAAGACACATTCAGTGCAAACTTGATGCAGTTAGCCAGTGTTACACTCCTTTGTTACGTAATCAGACTACAACTCCGGATATTGTTAAAGGGATTGATGCCTGTACTACACTTATTGCAGAAATCTGTGATTTGGTGAGCAGACGAATGGAAACCATTGATGAGAGCCCTAATGAAAAGGTTGTGAAAGAGAGAGTTAGACAAATCCTAAACAAAGACGAGTTTGAATCCATCTTTGGTTGTACAAACACAGATACTGTGGTTTCAGAGCCGTCAAGTGCAGAGAGCCAGTCAAGGATTTCCTCCAGGGTTTCCAGTAGGAGGGCTGACGCAGAAGCAGAACTTGCTGCCAAAGTTGAGCAAGCTACGGCCATGCAACAAATTCATAAGCAGCAAGAAAAATTATGCCAAATGGAGAATGACTGGAAGATTAAAGAAGCTAGAATGCTAACAGAGATGAAAGAAAGGGAAACAGTAATGTGCCTAAGAATAGAGCAAGAGAGAAAAAAGTTGGAGAGGTTGAACGCCGAGAAGGAAGTCAAAGTCGCAGCAGCTCGCATGAGGGTGTACAATGATGTCGAGAGCTATCCTGAAGAGTTCGAGGAGGGCAGAGTTACTGAAACTGACATCAAACCCCAGCTTAATCCTGAGGTAGAGTCATTTCATCCTCAGCAAACAGTTCCTGAGGTGCTTACTGCTAAAGAGTCAGTGAACGTAGTACAAGCATTAGTGAACTCTCTAAGTATAAGTCGATTGCCTATTCCAGAGCCCGCGACTTTCAGTGGTGATCCTTTGAAATTCATTGATTGGAAATTGTCCTTTACGACACTCATCGACCGTAAATTAATTCCAGCAGGGGAAAAGATGTTCTACTTGAAAACATATATTTGTGGTGAAGCACGGAAGGCAGTTGAAGGATTCTTTTATCGTAACTCTGAAGATGCGTATAAGGGAGCCTGGAAGGTTCTCGAAGAACGGTATGGAAATCCCTTCATTGTCCAAAGAGCCTTTCGCGAAAAGCTCATGAAGTGGCCTAAGGTAGGAGGGAATGACCCTGCGTCACTGCGGGAGTTCAGTGATTTTCTACAGGGCTGTGTAGAAGCCATCCCACACGTGAAGGGTTTATCCATTCTAAACGACTGCGAGGAGAACTACAAACTTCTCAAAAAATTACCAGATTGGATAGTGTGAAACTAATGAATAATGAATAAGATTGTGGTTGACGAATTGGACTCGTCCGGGGACTACCCAAGTTTTAAGCGATTTTCAGAGTTTTTGCAAAAGGAAGCTAAGCTAGTCTGTAACCCGGTTACCTCTTCACTGCTGATGAGCGCTAAAGTTTCTGATGAGAGATACCCCAAAAGAGCTAAAGCTTTCCATACAAGAGTGCAAGTTAAGGGTTCAACACAAAGGACACCTGAAGTTCAACAATGTCCTGTTTGCAAAGGTGAAGCGCACAACATTGCTAAATGTCCCATCTTCGCAGTAAAATCCATAGATGACAAAAGATCTTTCATTCGGGAGAACCACCTCTGTTTTGGATGTTTGAAGAAGGGGCACATCACCAAAAATTGCAAAAGACGACACACGTGTCACATACATGAAGAACGAGACAAAAACAATGTGAGGACACTAAAGTCAAATCCTTATGTAGAACACTCAAGTCAAGAAATACAAACTGTTATGTCTTATGCCTTGACCCAACATGCTTCTGCAACCTCTAGTATTGTTCCTGTCTTCATCTCCGCTGCAGAGGACCCCCAAAATGAAATTCTTACATATGCGCTACTAGATACTCAGAGCGATACGACTTTCATTTTAAAGGATTTCCTTGATGAGCTACATGTAAACTGTGAAGAAGTGAAGTTGAGGCTTAGCACTATGACTACTACTGATACACTCACTACCAGTCACAAGATCAGAGGCCTAAGGGTCAGAGGACTGCAAAGTGAGAAATGCATTCAGGTTCCACAAGCCTATACTTGCAATTTTATTCCAGTGGACAAGGCTTACATACCAACTAAGAAGACAGCATCGCAATGGCCTCACCTCAAGCACATAGCCCATGAGATACCTCCTCTTCAGAGCTGTGACATAGGGATGTTGATCGGATATGATTGTCCTTCAGCTTTAGGTCCTTTAGAGGTTATCACTGGCGGTGACAACGAGCCCTTTGCCCAGAAAACAAGTATAGGATGGAGCATCATAGGTCGTTGTAATCCTCATCTTGACAGGCAAGGTAACCAAAGCTTTGTGCATCGAGTTTCAGTGAAAGAAGTGTCAGTCCCATCTCCAAACGATGTCCTAAAGGTATTAGAGTCAGACTTTAATGAGAAGCATCAGGAGGACAAACATGTGTCTCAAGAAGACATCCGGTTCATACGTCTTCTCAGTGATAACGTTCAGCACAAAGAGGATGGACATTACCAGCTGCCCCTTCCCTTCAAGAGTAGCAGCGCTCCTTTACTCCCCAACAACAAGAAGCTTGCGATGGCACGACTACAGCACCTAAAGAAAAGACTGAAGAACAACCAAGAGTATTATTAAAGTTACAAAACCTTCATGCAGGAAATGTTCAACAAAGGAGAAGCGGAACCAGCTCCTACACTTTCTGAGGATGAAATAGCATGGTACATTCCCCATCATGGAGTTTACCACCCTAAAAAAACAGGCAAGTTGAGAGTGGTGTTCGATTGCTCTGCAAAATTTTATGGTGTTTCCCTTAATGACATACTCCTTACTGGCCGACTTGATTAACTCCTTGGTGGGAGTCCTTTTCCGTTTCAGGAGAGAAACAGTCGCTGTGACATGCGACATTGAAAAGATGTTCCATCAATTCTTTGTTCCCCCCGAGGAAAGAAATTATCTGAGATTCTTATGGTGGGAGGACGGAGATCTGGGAAGAGAACCGTGAGAACACAGAATGGCCGTACATCTTTTCGGCGCAGCTTCGTCTCCTGGATGCGCCAATTTTGGCATTAAATACTTGGCAGAGCAATACAAGTCACAATATCCCACAGCTGCATCTTTCATTCAGAAAAACTTTTACGTGGACGATGGCCTGAGTCCTTCGATTCAGAAAGCTGAGAAGCTAATTGTTGAAGCCCAAACATTGTGCAAGCGTGGAGGCTTATGTCTTCATAAGTTTCCTGAGGCAACAGGATGTGTTCTTGGCATTCAGTGGGCTGTGAAGGACGATACGTTTAGATTTGATGTCAAACTGAAAGACCACCCTTCAACTCGTCGTGGAATCCTGTCTGTCACTGCTTCCTTGTATGACCCTTTGGGGTTTCTTTTCCCATTCCTTCTGAAAGGAAAGATAATTCTTCAGGAGCTCTGCCGCAGAAACATTGGTTGGGACGACCCCCTTCCAGAGGACATAATCCCATGGTGGGAGAAGTGGAAGAGTAGTCTTCATGAGCTGAAGCATATCAGCATTCCGAGATGTTACCTCCCACCAACCTTTGGTACAATCATTAGAACAGAACTGCACCACTTTTCAGATGCAAGCAATCTAGGTTATGGTGCATGCTCTTATCTTAGGTTCAAGAAAGAAAAGGGATGAGGTACACTGCAGTCTAGTAATGGCCAAGGCTAGAGTTACTCCCACAAAAACTCAGAGTATTCCAAGATTGGAATTGTCTGCAGCTGTTGTTTCAGCAAAATTGAGTGCTATGTTAAAGACCTAACTGGAGATGAAGATAGATCAGGAATTCTTTTGGACTGATTCCCAGGTTGTGTTGGCATATGTCAAAAATGAAGCCACAAGATTTCATGTGTTTGTTGCAAATCGTATACAGTTAATCAGGAGAATCACAGATGTAAGCCAGTGGTATTATGTAAACGCTTCTAAGAATCCCGCCGACCATGCCTCCAGGGGTCTTTATGCCTCAGACATATCCACAACTTTTTGGCTGTCAGGACCAGAGTTCCTATGGGAACCAGAAGTTCTTTCAACACCCTACTTCTCAAATGATTTACTCGTTGGAGATCCTGAGGTCAGATTAACTCAAACCTTCGCAACCAAAGTCAGTGATAGTTCGGACTTGCTTAGCAGATTCAATCGTTTTTCCTCTTGGAGAACACTCATCAAAGTTGTTGCTAGAATAAAGAGGCTTGTTTCAGCACGGAAATACCCCAATGACATTATCACCGTGGAAGAATGTGAAAGAGCTTCAGAGGCTGTGATTAAGATTGTCCAACAGGAAGCTTTCTCCCAAGACATTAGGGTGATTCAAGGAAGAAATGTTCTTCAGAGCACAAGTGCACTTTTCCCCCTTGATCCCATCATGAAGAGTGGTCTTCTTTGCGTAGGTGGAAGATTGAAACAGTCTTCTCTGAGTGAAGAGTTAAAACACCCAGTGATTCTGCCAAAAGACAGCCACATAGTTAAACTTATTTTGGCCCATTATCATGCCAAGGTCTGTCATCAGGGACGCTATATGACACTCATGGAGCTCAGAGCAAACGGATTCTGGGTTATCGGTGGTAGTAGATCTGTTGCTAAATTGATTCAAGGATGTGTCCAATGCCGTAAACTCAGGCGGCCAACAGAAGAACAGCAAATGGCTGAGCTGCCCAAGGAAGGGGTCGAAGCCTCTGCACCTTTCCTCTACACTGGCATGGATTGCTTTGGTCCGTTTAGTGTAAAAAGGTTTCGGAAAGAGCACAAGAGGTATGGAATCATTTTCACCTGCCTTTCATCACGAGCGGTTCACATTGAAATGCTTGAAGATCTGTCAACAGACACATTTATCAATGCCTTGAGATGCTTCATTAGTCTCAGAGGAGCCGTTCGGCAACTTTTCTGTGACTGCGGAACGAACTTCGTAGGAGCTAGAAATGAGCTTGGAAATGCTCTCAAAGAGTGTGATGTCAAGAGTCTGGAGTTGTTTCTCAATGAAAATCAATGTGAATTTGTCTTCAATGCTCCCTCAGCAAGTCACACAGGAGGGGTCTGGGAGCGCCAAATAAGGTCTGTTCGCAGTGTGCTTAATGCCACACTTTCTCAATGTCCAGGTAGACTTGACGACTCATCTCTGAGAACATTGTTTTATGAGGCAATGGCTATCATCAACAGTCGTCCATTGACAATAGATGGAATAAATAATCCCAAATCTCTGGAACCTTTAACCCCAAACCATCTCATTCTGATGAAGTCCAAAATTGCTCTTCCTCCTCCTGGGAAATTTCAAAGGGAAGATATGTATGCTTCAAAGAGGTGGCGTAGGGTTCAATACCTAATTGAGCAGTTCTGGAGCCGCTGGAAAAGAGAATATCTCTTGAACATTTCTACAAGGCAGAAGTGACACGTTCCACATAGAAACCTCAGCGTCAATGACATAGTCATTATTAAGGAGGACATGCTGCCAAGAAGTCGGTGGCAGTTAGGTAGAATCGTTGAAGTCACTCAGGGAAGAGATGGTTTAGTGCGACGAGTTAAGATTCAAACTGGTGAGAAAAAACCAAAGAGTAAACAAGAGCCGCACTCCAAGCCTACTATTATTGAGCGACCAATTCAAAAGTTGGTAGTTCTGCTTGCGAGTGAGTGATTTGTCAAACGGTGACACTCTTGTATCAGACACTTTCTGAAGGTGATATATCAATGCATTATACATTTTTGTTTGAGCAGTCATTCAGGTTTAAAATCATGTATCATTTATTTAATTGTTTTGTTGTGTTGTGTGAACACATTAACATGATTGGTGGGAGTGTAATGACCACCTGCTCTGCTTTTGTTTTATTGGAAGGCGCCACTAGAGGGTGCCAGGGAAATTAAGGGTAAAGTTGCAGCACCATAGAAGAAGTGTCTCACGTGCATCGCATAAGCTCACATCAGAGCAGCACCATAGAAGAAGTGTCTCACGTGCATCGCATAATCTCACATCAGAGCAGCACTAAGTTTATTTTAAATATGTAATTTAGTTTCCCCTTTTTTGGTAATAGCGAGACGAGGTATGTTATATTCATTTTGCATTTAATGCTATTGTGTTTATTTCCTATTTTGATGATGGAAGTAATTCTGTTTGAGTTTAATTATGTTATGTTTCTTTTGTATAGTTTTACGGTGATAAAAGCAACATGGCTGAATTAGTCCTGTCGCGGTTAGGAAATTTCCCTTGCGGTAAATATGGGTGGCACAATAGCGCGGTAGGCGGTATTACCGCACCCACCCACATTTTTTGAGTGATTTATCATTATTTTAGTGCATTTAAATATTTATTGATCAGTTGTTACCCACCCAGCAAAAAGACGTCGAAAAGACGTCAGTGCCAGACGTCCAAAAAACGTCGAAATGTGGTTGAAAAGTGAAAGGTGAAACGACGTCTTTTTCGCGTCGTGATGAGACGTCTTTTTCCGGTCTTTGAGAAGACGTCTTTTTCGGGTTGTTGAAAGACGTCTATACATTTTTTTGTCTTTTTCCAGACTTGAATTTAACTTAATTTTAAGCATAAAATCATTTATATGTATTCAATATATATCTCAAAATAAGACAACTGACTAAAAGTACTACGAAACATTTATTGTCAGTTACATAACATACAAATGATCGAAACATTTGAATAACAAAATTTAATAAGAACACTTTAGTTTGCACGGTGCCCGGTATCGCCAGATCGCCCAGGCGCCGTGTCGTCTCCCATGGCTTTGACTATGATGTGATCGGTGGCCTTGCTGTTTAACATTTTGACTGCATCTGCAATGACAAAGAAAAACACATTTGTTCTCAGTTTGTTACTCAAAAGGAATAATTAATTTGTTGTAAAGATGGTTCAGTTCGCATATAGCCTAAATGAAATGCCTCGATTCACAGTTTAGGAATATAGATTTACGTCGCCTTCCGTACAATAACATTGGACCCGAAAAAGGTATTTTACATTATACGACAGCGGCCTTTAACATTATACGGTTCAGATGTAAACAGCACATAAAAGACAGTAAACCATGTGTGAGCAGTTAATGCAGTAGCATACATTTAACGGAAAAGACGGTCCATCAACTGTTGTGTGAAAGCGTGAAAGCAACTCCCCTCACTGTCTGTGTCCTTATTCGATGATTATTACTATGATTATTATTACTTTCTTCATAATATGTAATTTTCTTTTGTTGTAAGCTTATGCTTTAGGTTGAGTTTAAATAAAACGGCTAAGTAAAAAGCTTTTACCTCAGAAAAACGGCTGTAGTGTGGTCCACTCAGAAGTGAGTCGGGTGCACTGCGCGTGACGGTCACAGACCAGTTTATATTCCAGGTTCCGCGGGGTTGGCACGAGCAAGCAGCCAAGAAGTACTAATATATTTTTTATATATGACATTTTTAATGTGTATCTATGGAAACATAACTTGCGTTATACTACCTTATGACAAAAAAGTAGATAGATTAGAAAAAATTTGCAGTGCAGCTCCGTAAGCCTAGGCTAACTATAGTGGTGTGTGTGGCTCTTTGCTAAAAAGTACACTTTCAAAATATACTTAAATTGCTCTTTTCCGCACACTAAATTTATAGTTGTATTCTAAAAAAATAGCCTTTAGTATTTAAGCCTCCTCAGAGACAAACTCTTAAGTTGAAATCGTTGCTATAGTAATAGTTCCGCTCTATCTAGTCATAGTTGATGTAGCGGAGCTATCCTGCTCCGGGAGAAGTTATAGTTCACACTTCCTGTTTATTGATTTATGTGCTTTTAACATACTATTTATGTAGGCATATTTAAAATGTATTTAATTACCACCTGTAACTAAGTGCTAACTAAATAAAATTTGATCACATTTCATATTCGTGGAGTCTTAAAACAGGGCCGGCCCAGCCTGTGTTTGTGCCCTAGACATTTTAGATTGGCTGAGTACACTTATGTTTTTAAGATTATCTTAAGTAGTAATACATTTAATACAAATTGTATAATTACTAAAAAGTATAAAATTAGTGTACAAAAGGAGAGCACTATAAGTACATAATGTAAGTGTACTTTTTATCATCTGACTAGGCTAGATATAAATTTAATTAATACATTTTAAATTATGTTTTTTTTAGCATTCAGTAAATAATGTTTAGTTTTTATCACATACATTTCTTGATATTGTGGTATCGTAAATACTCAATGAGTCCTTTGCCCGGCTGTATAATTGTCTTATGTTCATTTTATAGATATGACCTTAAATAAAAATTGATTTCCTTAAGATGACGAAAACATTTATAATTATTAAATATGAGATAAAAATCTTACCTTTTTTTCAATGAGATGTGCAGTGAAGAACCTTCTCACCCAATGATCTTTTTCTTCAATGGCATCAAAATTTACTTGTTGCAGAATGAAGTCATTGTTTATGAAATTTGAAATGAATATTGTTTAAGATCAAGTTTTCATTTTCTCAAATCCACTGCAATCGTGGCCATGTCACAAACCTTATTCAAAATTTCTCCCCTTGTGTTCAGCAGAACAAAGACATTAACACAGGTTTTGGACAATTAGTAAATTATGACAGAATCATAATTTTTGGATTAACCATTCTGAATTTGCCTCAAAGAAGCTTATTTTGTAGTTTCATCTAAACATAGAACCCAGTTTATTGTTAAGTTCCATTAATGTGCAGCAACTAAAGATTCAGGAGATGGCTTTTGGATGAGAAAATATCATTTTTGTGCTTTGGTCAACGACTTTGTCAATATTGATTGACAATGATGATCAGGCATAACATTAATGCTTGTTTTTGGCGCTGTAAAAGCTGTAGGACCAGATTGCATCCCTGATTGCATCGCTGCCGGCGGCTAGTTTGTATCCTCTGACACTTGCTTCACCTCACATTTGTTCTTGGTCTTATTATTAGTGTATTTTACTATCGTTACATATCACTTTCGTTACATATCACTGTCGTTGCCGAATTATTTATAACTTTATGTTTTAAACCTATATTCATTGAAACGTAACGCCGCTAGCATATTAGCGTGTTAGCTTGCCTTCTGTTTACATTGTGGAATATCATCTCCCCCTATTTGTCTTGTGTGCTAACTGTTTCTCTTTTTAAGTGTATATACTAAGACTCATCAAGCAACCTTGGTAAGTTAGGATTGCACTTCATACCCGGTGAGTTATGGCTTCTATTCCTATTGTTGTTACTTGCACCTCATGTCATATGTTTAGTTTAGCCTTCTCTGTCAGCGGCGAGGGTTTTACATGTGATAAATGCAGGGAAGTAGTTAGGCTGACGGAGAAGATTTTAGAATTAGAGTCTCGCATCCAATCTTTATTTGAGGATAGTAAGAGTGTAAGAACCGTAGAAAACACTTCGGATGCGAGCAATGTTAGCGCACACAGCTCGGTTCCGGTTGAAAATCCCCTGCAGCTGGGAAACTTTGTGACGGTGAGACGGCATAGTCGCAGGACAAAACATCACTCAACCGTTCCGATTAAAGTCTCGAACAGGTTTGCCCCGCTCAGTGACGCACCGACTGAGAAACCTGCTGAAAGTGCCCTAGTGATCGGTGATTCTATTGTCCGGAACGTTAACATAGAGACACCAGCCACCATAGTCAAATGTTTACCGGGAGCCAGAGCGCCTGACATCAAGTCAAATTTAAATGTGCTGGCTAAGGCTAATCGTAAATACAGTAAGATTGTTATTCATGTCGGCACAAATGATGTTAGACTCCGTCAATCGGAGATCACTAAAGATAATATTAAAGAGGTGTGTGAGCTCGCAAAAACGATGTCAGACACTGTAATATTCTCTGGCCCCCTTACTGCTTACCGTGGTGATGAGATTTATAGCAGATTATCATCACTAAATGGCTGGTTGTCTGAGTGGTGCCTGCAGAATAATATAGATTTTATAAATAACTGGAAGAGTTTTGAGGGCAGACCTGACCTGTTGAAACGAGATGGTCTCCATCCCTCCTGGGATGGGGTTTTCCTCCTCTCTAGAAATTTGGCACACAGTCTTAATAATGCTAAAGGCTGACTACCTGGGGCCCAGGTCAGGAAGGAGACAGAATGGCTTAACCAACTGTCTGCTTGCCGTCTCGCGTTACAGAATACACAAAATATACAACATGTAATAATCCCTTCTTACAAACAACATAAAATAGAGACTGTGTCTGTCCCCCGGATTAGCAAACATAAGATATTGCGTAAACCTCTTGAAAGTAATTTAATAAACGTTAAACAAATCAAACATGAACAAAATACAGATAATCAGCTGTTACGACTCGGATTGCTTAATATTAGATCTCTCTCAAATAAAGCACTTTTTGTTAACGATTTGATAACCGATCATAAAATAGACATGCTTTGTTTGACAGAAACATGGCTAAAGCCAGATGATTTTATTACTCTAAATGAATCCGTTCCCCATGATTATTACTATAAACACGAGCCTCGTCTAAAAGGTAGAGGGGGAGGTGTCGCTGCACTTTACAAGAATTCTTTTATTACCTCTCAGAAGTCTAATTTTAAGTACAGTTCTTTTGAAGTCATGGTACTTCACGTATCGACACCTATTACTAAGGACAAAACATTTTTAAAATTTATTCTAGCTATTGTATATAGGCCTCCAGGGCACCACACAGATTTTATTAAAGATTTTGGTGGGTTCTTATCAGAACTAGTACTGGCCGCAGATAGAGTCCTTGTCGTCGGTGACTTTAATATCCATGTAGACAATGATACAGATGCCTTGGGACTGGCTTTCAAAGACACTCTTAACTCCATGGGCGTTAGTCAACATGTGTCAGGACCCACTCACCTTCGTAATCATACTTTAGATTTAATACTTTCTTATGGTATAAATGTGGACGATGTTAAAATCGTTCAGCAGAGTGAAGATATTTCGGATCATTATCTGATATTATGTTTGCTTCAATGGCCTACGGCTGCAAATCAAACTCCTTGTTACAAATATGGTAGAACGATTACTTCAACTACCAAAGATGCGTTTCTCGATAATCTGCCTGAATTGTCTAAAATATCCAGCATGAGTAATAACGTTGACGATTTTGACACTACTATTGAAAATTTTAACTCTACTTTCTCGGAAATATTAGACACAGTTGCTCCTCTGCGTTTAAAGAAAATTAAAAATAGCAGCCCAACACCGTGGTATAATGAACACACTCAGACTCTAAAAAAAGCATCCCGTAAAATGGAGCGCAACTTTAAGAAAACGAATCTAGAGGTATTTCGTATAGCATGGAAGGATAGTACTCGAAATTACAGGAATGCAATAAAAACGTCTAGATCCGCCTACTTTTCAACACTAATAGAGGAAAACCATCACAACCCTAGGTTCTTATTTAACACCGTGGCTAAATTAACAAAAAATAAGTCGTCATCGACGTCAGATTCTGATTATCAGCATAACAGTGATGAATTTATGAACTACTTCACAAGTAAAATCCAAGATATAAGAGAAAAAATTATAACAATGCAACCAGAAGTGAAACCCGCTGAACAAACTAACTACAGCACCCCTAAGGAGAAATTGCAATTATTTTCTACAGTAGATCACGATGAACTATCTAAAATCATTAAATCATCTAAATCATCAACATGCATGCTAGACCCTATACCTACAAAACTACTGAAAGAAATGCTCCCCGAAATTATAGATCCTCTTCTTAGTATTATTAACTCATCTCTGACATTAGGACATGTGCCTAAAGCATTTAAGGTGGCTGTTATAAGGCCTCTTTTAAAAAAAACCAAACTCGACCCTAAAGAACTAGGGAATTACAGGCCTATATCGAATTTACCTTTTATATCTAAAGTTCTGGAAAAAGTAGTTTCAACCCAATTATGCTCCTTCCTCCAAAGGAATGACATTAATGATGAATTCCAGTCTGGATTTCGAGCATGTCACAGTACAGAGACTGCTTTGATCAGAGTTACAAATGATCTGCTTTTAGCGTCTGACCGTGGCTGTATTTCGTTATTGGTGCTGCTAGACCTCAGTGCTGCATTTGACACCATTGACCACAGCATACTTCTACATAGACTCGAAAATTACGTCGGCATTAACGGAATAGCATTGAAATGGTTTAAGTCTTATTTATCCGACCGTTTTCAATTTGTAGCAATAAACAATGAGGTGTCCCGCAAATCACAAGTCCAGTACGGTGTACCACAGGGCTCAGTCTTGGGACCCCTGCTCTTCGCATTATACATGCTACCTCTAGGAGATATAATAAAGCGACACGGAATTAGCTTTCACTGTTATGCTGATGATACTCAACTTTATATTTCCTCGATGCCTCATGAAACCCAGCAGTTTCATCGAATAAAGGATTGCATAGTTGACTTAAAAATGTGGATGAGTAACAATTTTTTACTACTAAACTCGGACAAAACAGAATTGTTACTTACTGGACCGAAAACTGCTATGCGTAACAACCAAGAATACTGCTTAACGATTGACGGATGCTCCATAAAATCCTCGTCATCAGCTAAGAATCTTGGCGTTGTATTTGACAGTACTCTCTCATTTGAAAGCCATGTCGCAAACACCTGTAAAATTGCATTTTTCCATCTTAAGAATATATCTAAATTACGTCATATGCTGTCACTGTCAGATGCAGAGAAATTAATTCATGCATTCATGACATCAAGACTAGATTACTGTAATGCACTTCTAGGTGGTTGCCCTGCGGGCCTATTACAAAAACTGCAACTGGTTCAAAACGCGGCAGCTCGAGTTCTTACACGTACAAAAAAGTATGAGCATATAACCCCGGTTCTGTCAACCTTGCACTGGTTACCTATAAAGCATCGCATTAACTTTAAGATCTTGCTTATTACCTATAAAGCCCTACATGGTCTAGCGCCGCAGTATTTGAATGAACTTCTATTGTATTACAGACCACCACGTACATTACGCTCTAAGGGGTCCTGTCAGTTGGTAATACCTAGAATTTCAAAATCAAGTGCAGGTGGTAGATCCTTTTCTTATCTAGCGCCTAAACTTTGGAATATTCTTCCCTGCACGGTCCGGGAGGCAGACACACTCTGTCAGTTTAAATCTAGACTAAAGACTCATCTTTTTAATCTTGCATACACTACACCTCCATAATATTAATCCTCAGAGGATTTAGGCTGCATTATTTAGATCAACCGGAACCAGGAACACATCCAACAACAAATGATGTACTTGTTGCATCAAAGAGTGCAGAACAGTACTCTACTCTCAGCCAGTCTTGTCTCTTTGTTCCAAGGTTACCGCAGGATGCAGTTCATGCCCAGACCTGATGGCTGAGCTGAGAATGGGAAGCGGTGACCTGACAAGTGCTAAGAGGATATAGCTGGATAAAGGACGCGACAACTTTGTTTTTTCTACAACATTTCAAATGCTATTAGATTGTTAATGATAATCTTTAATTTTTATATTTTTATTAAGCCTTGTTGTGCAAGCACTGATGAGCTTGTGCAGAGGCAGCAGCTTTTGCCAGAGGGGAACTGGAATCCCCTGGTTGGGCCTGGGTTCCCCTGAGGTTTTTTTTCTCGATGGGAGTTTTGGGTTCCTCACCACCGTTTGCATATTGTTTTGCACTATCTGCCTGGCTGGGGGGGCTGCTTTAGAATTCATACTTGTATTAAATGTGTCTCATGTACAGCTGCTTTGTAACAATGAAAATTGTAAAAAGCGCTATATAAATAAAGTTGAGTTGAGTTGAGTTGAGTAATTTTGTATAACAAAAACCGGAAAAAACTAATGCACTCTGTAAATTGCAGAGAACGGTTGCGTGATAAATAAGGGAAACTCTCACGAATGCAACATTATGAGCAACTATTAACAACAAATCGACCAACCTTAAGAATCGTCTGAAAGGTGTGTGCATCATGAAGAAGCGGGGAGAACACTTTATAAAATTGAATTAGCAGTCACAACGTTATTTTTATGGATATTTTATATTGAATGTATTACGGCTTCCGTTATAAGCACGGCTCAATATATAAACATTTGAGTGCTTTAGCCACATTGTTGAACTAGTTAAATTATATCTTAAGAAATAGTCGCAACACACGTTTTTATCAAGAAACTACTGCAATGTGATTTTCTTTTCATGTCAATATTAGTAAAATACGTCAATTTTTTGGGCTAATTTCGAACAAATTTCGACGGACCAAAAAAAGACCAAATTTCGACGTCGATTTTTGGGCTAATTTCGACCCAATTGCGACGGACCAAAAAAAGACCACATTTCGACGTCGATTTTTGGGCTAATTTCGACCAAATTTCGACGGTCCAAAAAAAGACCAAATTTCGACGTCGATTTTTGGGCTAAAAGACGGCCAGGACGGGCCGACTTGATTTAGCCCCAAAAAAGACGTCCAAATGACGTCTAGTGCTGGGTGGGTACATTGAAGTAAATATATTTTTTGTTATATATTTTTTTATTGTTAAATGCAGAACAGAACACCACGAACCATGCCTTGAATCTGAAAAACGAAAAAACTAAATTAGCCTATCACATAAAAACAGTTTAAATCAAAATACAGCAAATAAAAATATAATAAATAGGCTATATCTTCACTTGAGCATTAACTTTTTAAATGAAAGAGAGACGGGTTATAAAATGTTTTTTTGTCCAATGCTAACTGCCGAACACAGCAATACGCTATAACAATAACATGCATTCAATCTGAAAAACGAAAGAACTCGAGTATCACATGAAAACAGTGTAAATGAAAATACAGCAAATAAATAATAAAAACTAAATAAATGTGACTTCACTCACTTGAGCGTCAAGAAATGTGATTTAATCCTGGGTTATCTTGTCCTTGTTTCGTGCTAGAAAAACTAACGTATAAAAATTATGTGGTTTCAGGGACGAACACAGCCATAATAATTTTTCCGGCGGCATTGAAGACTCTTTCTGATGGTGTGCTGGTCGCACAAATACAGATTTGCGAGCATCTGAAATCTGCCCTGGTTTTTGGGCCACCAGGAGAGTGGATTTGCGCTAGAGTCTATTAGCACATGAGCTCGTTATCTGCGCAAACTCTCCTAGGTAGGGACGCTGATGCGGAGGTTGTATGTAAAATGAGACCTCAAATTCGACGTATTGCTGTGTGTTACAAGCACCTTTCTTCTGCAAATTTTGCATATCGGCTCATCTAAATTAGCTGGCTCTCCCTTAACATTCGGTTCAAACCCAAAGTATTCCCAAACTGGCGACGTTACATTAGGTTTTGGGACCAGAGAGCCTGCATTGCGTCCATCTTTAAAAACAACCGTTACGAACAATTGGCGGGACAATGATACACGTAACACTCTTGTATTCATCATTGATTTATTAAACATTCATTGCCGAATGCAAAGGTGTAAAAAAGAAAAGCATACCCTGATGCCATACTGAAAAAAAGGTGGTTGCCGCGGTTTCTGCGGTTGTGTTCCTGTCCCTGCGGTTCGCTTGTCAGTAGCGCGGTAGTACAATACAGCGGTTACCGCGACAGCTCTAGGCTGAATAAAACTGCTAACGCCCGTCATAATTCTCTGCCTAATATTTCGAATGCCAAAGGGGCAGCTACAGATTGTGTGCATCTGTGATGACACTGATTAATGATACACCACACAAAATCTTTAGATTTTAGTAGAAAAAAAACAACCTTTGGTTGAATAATGCCAAATTCTAATTTTATTTTACTTTTTACTTTAGACAAACTATCTATTTTTATTACTGAGTTCGAAGTTATGATGGTGATAAAACATAATAAAATAAAACATTTTATAAAGTGTCTTTTTTTGTAGTAATGTATTTCCTACCAGGCAGGGGAAGGGAATCGGTAAATAAAATGAAAACGAAAGTTTCTTAGCAGTTAAACACATCATGCTTTTTGGCATTTAGAATAGGCCCAGATAGATTTCAGCCTAATGGGGTACCTGCACTGAATCACCAATTTCACATGTATTTTGTGTATTTTCAAAATACAAAATCCTGTATTTGTATTTAAATACATTTTTCCACACAGTATTTTGTATTTGTATTTAAATACACTTTTCCACACAGTATTTTGTATTTTAAATACATTTTCATGTATTTATGCCTATCCCTGGTTATGGTGAAACATTCTTAAAATAATGTTTATGGAACGTTTTTATAATGTTTTCAATGTATGAGTAAGGTTCCTTTAATATTAAGAAAAAACGTCCTTAGAACAACATTCTAGAAACGTTCTATTTATGTTATTTTAACCCAACGAATGCTCTTGTAATGTTAAAGGAAAATGTTCTTAGAACAATGTTCTTGTAACATTGTTTTGATGTTTTTTTGCACTTGATAAAGATTTTCATAATATTAAGAGAAAACGTTCCAAGAACAATGTTTTTAGAACGTTGTTTTGATGTCATTTGTAGGTGATAAATGTTCTGGTAGTGTTAAAGGAAAATGTTCTTAGAACAACGTTCTTGTAACATTGTTTTGATGTTTTTTTGCACTTGATGAAGGTTTTCAGAATATTAAGAGAAAACATTCCAAGAACAATGTTTTTAGAACGTTGTTTTGATGTCATTTGTAGGCGATAAATGTTCTGGTAGTGTTAAAGGAAAATGTTCTTAGAACAACGTTCTTGTAACATTGTTTTTGTTTTTTTTGCACTTGAAGGTTTTCATAATATTAAGAGAAAACGTTCCAAGAACAATCTTCATGAAGATTCTCATAATGCTGAAGGATAACCATTCCTGGAACAATATTCTCAGAATGATTTGTTATGTTATTTTGTGCTTGATGAAAGTTCTCGTAATGTTAAAGGTTATACGCTCTTAGAACAACATTATTGGAACTTTTTTAGACATTGGTTAAAGAGTTGGACTTGTAACCCGAAGGTTGTGAGTCTTAGGACCACCAGAAAATGTAACTTGGGGGAGTGAATAAACACCACATTCTCCACTCTCATTCCAACAACCAAAGGAGCCCTTGAGCATGTGTGACTTCTGCATTTAATGCAAGCACCCTCTGCAGTTTCCTGTTGGGGAGACTAAAAGCAGAGTGAAATGGGAAAATGAGAAATTAGTTAAATTAGAACAGCACTTCTATAGGCTATACCACTGCGGTGTGCTGCAGTGTAAGGCATCTGCGAAATTGATCAATTTTCTCAGTTTCCCATTTCTCCCTGCTTTAAGTCTTGCAAACTACTATTGAAAATTTTAACTCTACTTTCTCGGAAATATTAGACATAGTTGCTGCTCTGCGTTTAAAGAAAATTAAAAATAGCAGCCCAACACCGTGGTATAATGAACACACTCAGACTCTAAAAAAGGCATCCCGTAAAATGGAGCGCAACTTTAAGAAAACGAATTTAGAGGTATTTCGTATAGCATGGAAGGATAGTACTCGAAATTACAGGAATGCAATAAAAACGTCTAGATCCGCCTACTTTTCAACACTAATAGAGGAAAACCATCACAACCCTAGGTTCTTATTTAACACCGTGGCTAAATTAACAAAAAATAAGTTGTCATCGACGTCAGATTCTGATTATCAGCATAACAGTGATGAATTTATGAACTACTTCACGAGTAAAATCCAAGATATAAGAGAAAAAATTATAACAATGCAACCTGTAGTGAAATCCGCTGAACAAACTAACTACAGCACCCCTAAGGAGAAATTGCAATTATTTTCTACAGTAGATCACGATGAACTGTCTAAAATCATTAGATCATCTAAATCATCAACATGCATGCTAGACCCTACACCTACAAAACTACTGAAAGAAATGCTCCCAGAAATTATAGATCCTCTTCTTAGTATTATTAACTCATCTCTGACATTAGGACATGTGCCTAAAGCATTTAAGGTGGCTGTTATAAGGCCTCTTTTAAAAAAACCCAAACTCGACCCTAAAGAACTAGGGAATTACAGGCCTATATCGAATTTACCTTTTATATCTAAAGTTCTGGAAAAAGTAGTTTCAACTCAATTATGCTCCTTCCTCCAAAGGAATGACATTAATGATGAATTCCAGTCTGGATTTCGAGCATGTCACAGTACAGAGACTGCTTTGATCAGAGTTACAAATGATCTGCTTTTAGCGTCTGACCGTGGCTGTATTTCGTTATTGGTGCTGCTAGACCTCAGTGCTGCATTTGACACCATTGACCACAGCATACTTCTACATAGACTCGAAAATTACGTTGGCATTAACGGAATAGCATTGAAATGGTTTAAGTCTTATTTATCCGACCGTTTTCAATTTGTAGCAATAAACAATGAGGTGTCCCGCAAATCACAAGTCCAGTACGGTGTACCACAGGGCTCAGTCTTGGGACCCCTGCTCTTCGCATTATACATGCTACCTCTAGGAGATATAATAAAGCGACACGGAATTAGCTTTCACTGTTATGCTGATGATACTCAACTTTATATTTCCTCGATGCCTCATGAAACCCAGCAGTTTCATCGAATAAAGGATTGCATAGTTGACTTAAAAATGTGGATGAGTAACAATTTTTTACTACTAAACTCGGACAAAACAGAAGTGTTACTTACTGGACCGAAAACTGCTATGCGTAACAACCAAGAATACTGCTTAACGATTGACGGATGCTCCATAAAATCCTCGTCATCAGCTAAGAATCTTGGCGTTGTATTCGACAGTACTCTCTCATTTGAAAGCCATGTCGCAAACACCTGTAAAATTGCATTTTTCCATCTTAAGAATATATCTAAATTACGTCATATACTGTCACTTTCAGATGCAGAGAAATTAATTCATGCATTCATGACATCAAGACTAGATTACTGTAATGCACTTCTAGGTGGTTGCCCTGCGGGCCTATTACAAAAACTGCAACTGGTTCAAAACGCGGCAGCTCGAGTTCTTACACGTACAAAAAAGTATGAGCATATAACCCCGGTTCTGTCAACCTTGCACTGGTTACCTATAAAGCATCGCATTAACTTTAAGATCTTGCTTATTACCTATAAAGCCCTACATGGTCTAGCGCCGCAGTATTTGAATGAACTTCTATTGTATTACAGACCTCCACGTACATTACGCTCTAAGGGGTCCTGTCAGTTGGTAATACCTAGAATTTCAAAATCAAGTGCAGGTGGTAGATCGTTTTCTTATCTAGCGCCTAAACTTTGGAATATTCTTCCCTGCACGGTCCGGGAGGCAGACACACTCTGTCAGTTTAAATCTAGACTAAAGACTCATCTTTTTAATCTTGCATACACTACACCTCCATAATATTAATCCTCAGAGGATTTAGGCTGCATTATCTAGATCAACCGGAACCAGGAACACATCCAACAACAAATGATGCACTTGTTGCATCAAAGAGTGCAGAACAGTACTCTACTCTCAGCCAGTCTTGTCTCTTTGTTCCAAGGTTACCGCAGGATGCAGTTCATGCCCAGACCTGATGGCAGAGCTGAGAATGGAAAGCGGTGACCTGACAAGTGCTAAGAGGATAGAGCTGGATAAAGGACGCGACAACTTTGTTTTTCCTACAACATTTCAAATGCTATTAGATTGTTAATGATAATCTTTAATCCTTAATTTTTATATTTTTACTAAGCCTTGTTGTGCAAGCACTGTTGAGCTTGTGCAGAGGCAGCAGCTTTTGCCAGAGGGGAACTGGAATCCCCTGGTTGGGCCTGGGTTCCCCTGAGGTTTTTTTTCTCGATGGGAGTTTTGGGTTCCTCACCACCGTTTGCATATTGTTTTGCACTATCTGCCTGGCCGGGGGGGCTGCTTTAGAATTCATACTTGTATTAAATGTGTCTCATGTACAGCTGCTTTGTAACAATGAAAATTGTAAAAAGCGCTATATAAATAAAGTTGAGTTGAGTTGAGTTGAGTTGAGCAAACCGGAAACTGACGAGGGTTCTTCCTGTTTAATACAGAAGTAATGCACGCATGCTCCGCGGGCACCACAGCAAAAATGGCTGCAAAAACTGTTTATAAACTCTCACTGCTGTGTGTGAGCACTTGGATGGGTGAAATGCAGAGCACAAATATGTATGGGAAACATGTAGTCATTTACATTTACATTTAGGCATTTGGCAGACGCTTTTATCCAAAGCGACTTACAGTGCACTTACAGGGACAATCCCCCTGGAGCAACTTGGAGTAAAGTGTCTTGCTCAAGGACACACTGGTGGTGGCTGCTGGGCTACTCGGCCAAACGACACTTCTAAGAAAGAAATAACTACATATTTATGGTAGAAAATGTTGCTAGAAAATTTAAATGTCTATGATTAGTATGCCCAGTTGAGACCTCTATAGCACAGGTGTCAAACTCAGTTCCTGGAGGGCCCCAGCTCTGCACAGTTTAGCTCCAACCCTAATCAAACACACCTGATTCAGCTAATCATCTTCAGGATTACTATAAACTTCCAAGCATGTGTGGTTAAGAGCTGGTTGGAGGTAAACTGTGCAGAGCTGAGGCCCTCCAGGAATTGGGTTTCACACCCCTGCTCTATAGGATCTCTGTGTAACCCAAAAATTGACATTTGAGGCATTGTGTCCTATGCAGCAGCACCGTGTCCTTTCATCTTTTGCACCATTCTTTGTTTCACAGTGTAACATGTATATGGCTTAATTTACAGTAATGCTGCTCTTGACTACAAATTATTGAGACCTGCATCATTTTCTCCAGTAACATTTTAACTTAATGGCCTACTCAATGTTTGCTCATCAGTGAGTGACAAAAAACCGCTGCACATAACCTGGGACAAAAATATAGCACAATTATAGTTTTTCATGACTCTAAATTTAAATGGTGGACAATTTATAACTTCGCTGGACGAATGGGCCTGGCACAAAGTCTGGTCTGTGTTTGTTGAGCAGTCTGGCCAGTGGTATTTTTATTAAATTTATATTAACATTAATTAACATATTTTTTATTATTTAAAACTTAGAAAATATTATATTGACTTCATTAGAATAATTGATGGCATGTGAAAAAATATTAGATTATTAATTGTGTAATCATATTTTAAGTGTCTATTAAGTAATCAATCAATCCATTATCCATCCATCCATCATGGGAAATCAGAAATATTATGAAGCTGATACTTTAAAATGTAAGCTATCTTTTTAAGAGCATGGCGCGCAAAACGGATCGCGCCCAAAACGGATCGCGCATACGCAGGCCACACAACGAACGTTTGTTCATTCCATGGCGCTTCACTTGGTGAATACAGAGCATGATCTCTTATTTAGTCTTATCTTCATGTGTTTATTGCGATTATTACTTAATCAAGATGCGACTTGATATTACATTATCGTATATTGACGTGTTTTGAAGTATATTTTACATTTAAATCTAGCATATGGGTATGCCTATTTCAGCTAAAAACATACCAAAGTATATTTATATTTTTTAACCTTCCGAAAGTGCAGTAAAATAAGTAAATGTTTCATTATCGATTTCAGTCACTCTTGTCTTTTATTGAATACTTTGTTGAACTTTGAGCAGGGCGCCAATATTTGAATTCAGTGGTTGCTCACTGATGGAAGATCTGTTTGACCTCAAAATTATTTCACAAGAGTTTTATGTACTTTGTTGTGTGCGGGTTATGATATTCTAGATTTTGCATGGCATAGAACATATTTAAGATGATTAGTCATCATTGTTGACTGATTATCTCCAGCAAGTTTGTGTTTCTTTCCAGAAAGTTCTTGGAACGTTCTGATAAGTTTAAACAGTAAAAATACCACCATATGTTTAAATGAAGCTGTTAAAACCGTGTCCTAACCAAACACGATGCGACACGCGATAAAATGTGTCTTTTCTATGTTAACCAAAGGTTTTGTCCTAACCAGCCTCGATAGCCCTGCGTGACGAACAACGGCTGTTTCTGTTTTAGAAACGGGACCCATAATATCTCTCTTCTGCTGTAGCGTGCGAGGCTGTGTGGACTGAGACAAACTGTTCTGATTAGCTGTGTCTTCTGATTGATTGACGCGTCCCGCCCCTTTTCAGTATGGACAAACAAATTGCTTATAGCAGTCGCGTTTGGTTAGTCGCGTAATGCACTTCTAGGTGGTTGCCCTGCGGGCCTATTACAAAAACTGCAACTGGTTCAAAACGCGGCAGCTCGAGTTCTTACACGTACAAAAAAGTATGAGCATATAACCCCGGTTCTGTCAACCTTGCACTGGTTACCTATAAAGCATCGCATTAACTTTAAGATCTTGCTTATTACCTATAAAGCCCTACATGGTCTAGCGCCGCAGTATTTGAATGAACTTCTATTGTATTACAGACCACCACGTACATTACGCTCTAAGGGGTCCTGTCAGTTGGTAATACCTAGAATTTCAAAATCAAGTGCAGGTGGTAGATCCTTTTCTTATCTAGCGCCTAAACTTTGGAATATTCTTCCCTGCACGGTCCGGGAGGCAGACACACTCTGTCAGTTTAAATCTAGACTAAAGACTCATCTTTTTAATCTTGCATACACTACACCTCCATAATATTAATCCTCAGAGGATTTAGGCTGCATTATTTAGATCAACCGGAACCAGGAACACATCCAACAACAAATGATGTACTTGTTGCATCAAAGAGTGCAGAACAGTACTCTACTCTCAGCCAGTCTTGTCTCTTTGTTCCAAGGTTACCGCAGGATGCAGTTCATGCCCAGACCTGATGGCAGAGCTGAGAATGGGAAGCGGTGACCTGACAAGTGCTAAGAGGATAGAGCTGGATAAAGGACGCGACAACTTTGTTTTTTTCTACAACATTTCAAATGCTATTAGATTGTTAATGATAATCTTTAATTTTTATATTTTTATTAAGCCTTGTTGTGCAAGCACTGATGAGCTTGTGCAGAGGCAGCAGCTTTTGCCAGAGGGGAACTGGAATCCCCTGGTTGGGCCTGGGTTCCCCTGAGGTTTTTTTTCTCGATGGGAGTTTTGGGTTCCTCACCACCGTTTGCATATTGTTTTGCACTATCTGCCTGGCCGGGGGGGCTGCTTTAGAATTCATACTTGTATTAAATGTGTCTCATGTACAGCTGCTTTGTAACAATGAAAATTGTAAAAAGCGCTATATAAATAAAGTTGAGTTGAGTTGAGTTGAGTTAGGATGAGGTGAACCTATTACTGTAATATATATCATATTATATCATCGTGTTTCAGACAAAACCCTTTAATGAAGTACTATTTCATACCTTTACTATTTTTGTTTCTTCTTCAGAAATTGCATCACTGCTAGGCTGTTATTAAATTTCCTGAAGATAACACTGTTGATGTTGTGCCTTCCACGTGGCTTGATATAACAATAGAGGTGTTACCTATTATTCTCATCTTATGCTTCAAACTTTTATTGTTCTATGTGTATCATTAGTCTATAGTTATAGTCTATTAGTATATTGCTATTGGCCATGTAACGAAGAGATAGACCTGACACTACACTTAGATCGAAGCATGTTGCATCTGTTCTGGTATATGCAGGTATGAAGAATTAGTTTGAGGTTTCTTATGTTTTCGTGGTTTATGCTGATTGTCTTTTACTGATCTTTTCTTTATTTCCAGACAGCTACGAAGAAGCTAGGTGCAAAGCAAAACAGACAACCATGATCAAACTTGGAGAGTGACGAAGATGAAAGTCATATTCAAAGAAAAAGAAGACCACCAGCACGATACCAGAGAGCATTAGCTAGTGGTACAGTATAGACTTTTTGTCAATACAGTATTAATACTCTACAAAGTTACATTTATGGTTCACAATTTATAGATACTTGGCGTGATTAACAAAATGTAGGTACAGATATCTGTAATGCAGCTGTTCTGAGTAAGACAACTGATTTTTTTAAATTATTTTAAAATATTTATATCACATTATATTCACACATTGTTTGCATCACTCCCTTTGTCTATATTAGAGACTATATATTAGGGATGGGCATTTATAGCAAAAATAATATTCGAAGATCGATGAGAACTATTCGAAAATTGTTTGAAATTCGCACCCCTCCCCCACATGGACGCATGTACAGTATTACACACACACAAACGGAGAGAGAGAGAGAGCACATTTACGCTTCAAATCAGTATGACGGCACACTGCTTTATGTATTATGGAATATGCAATCTTACGTTAAGCAATACATTAAAATAACGTGCTGAAACAAATATATTAACAACCGAATGACGGCACTTATTAACAGTACGTCGATCAGCATCAACCGCTCATAATGCTAGGACATTTCCCTGTTCGATATGAGCAAGCACATTTATACCAACTAAAAAACAGCAGTGTGATTAATCAGGAAAATATATTAAAGCCATAAAGATTTTAGACAAGACTTAAAAGGCGTTAAAACATATTAACCGAATGACGGCATTTATTAACAGTTCGGAGCGATTTCATGCATTAATAGTTCATAAGGCTTCAGTTTCAATTGTCATGAAAAAGTTTCTGCAGTCTGGCAGTGATCGTTTTTCTAGACTAACAGTAAACTCGGGCTGAACAAACTCCATTAGATTTTTAAAACCCTCTCCCGCGACAAAGCCGATCGGAATATCCTTAGCGATCATCTTGCTAGTTAGAGCCGTTATTTGCTCGCCCGTTTGGGATCCAAATTGGTTGGTCTGACCATAAACTAGCAACTGATTGCTGACCTGTGGATGGACCTGCTGGGTGCTTCGCCCTGAAATGATTGTGCATCGTAGTTGTTGATCCATGATAAGCCAGCTTTGCATTGCACAGTTTGCACTGCACTTTATTCTCATTCATTTTATTAAAGGACCCCCACACAACACATTTTTAATATCAATTTACCGTTTCCGTTATGCCACGCGGGTCTACAGTGTGCGTAACTTCGTTACCAATTCTTGTGGGAAAATGTTTTGCTCTACTGTCTCTTGATTGACAGCCTTTAGGTTTTAGGTGCGTTGTTATTGGCAGCGCCACCCTTTGGTTACATGAACGCGTTACACGTGAAAACACGGCGAGTTTTTTAAGATCGCACACACTATTCGAAATTCGATAATTAAATATACTATTCGAATATTCGAAATTCGTGACTCATCCCCACTATATATATATATATGAAAGTAGTGCAGGGTGTAGACTGGGTTTTTGGAATGTTCCGAGTTATCTCTTGTATGTAGAAGCGTGAGGAGGTGAAATATACAATTTGCTTTGAGAATTTTTTTAAGCTTTTATATAAATGTATTGCTGCACAGTGTTACAACATTTTGTCAGTTCACTGGCTGGTTGCAACTTAAAATGTTGACCTTCTTGGCAGTGCTGTGAGCCAAGTGCTGCAATTAAAAGTATCTGTGGTTGTTTTTAAATGACGTTTAACTTTCTGGATTAAGTGACATCATTTCTCTGATAATATTTTTTAATAGATGATGATGTTGATGTAAAAAAAATGCCCAGAATTGCAAGCAGACACACGTGTGAGTTAATTGTTTTGATGAACTTATGTTTTCATTGCATAATGTAGCCTACCATTGATCTGCACATTTTTTTATTTTTTTTGGGCTAGTTGAGGAAAGACCATCAGCACCAAGGACCAAGCACACCTATATGTAAATTTATTTCTTGATGAGCTTAGTTTTTCATTGCATACTTTAAATCCAATGTTGACTTAATCCCACTGTTACATATCAACAATTTAGTCACACCATGAACCAAGTATTTTAGTGACAGAACTGGACAAACAGAGCCTTGTGTGTATTTTGCCAAGCACACATAGCCATCGCATCTGATGAGATAGCTGCAAGTAAGCCATTTTGTATTTTTCAGGTGTTTTTGAAAGTACCTTACAAACAGAGAATTGCACTGCTTCAACATCTGAAATCGAAGAACTTTATCAAGGTGAAAGATTTCAATACTTTGAATTTAAAAATATAAAGTTGTCATTTTTATACAAAAGAGAGTAATATATAACTGAGGAATAATTAATAAAGCCTATGCATAGTTAGGACATGTTTAATTTTGAAGAATAACATGTTCATTGTAATATTTTATTCCATAATCTCAGTTGACAATTTGTCAGACACATTTACACAGGACAAAAATCAGAGCACCAATGTGGTTGAGTATTAAATTTGCGGGGTGCTGAATTATATTTTATTTTGGTTACAGGTCCATTATCTAAGCCTTCTTTGGAGTAAAACTCCAGGTGATGCTGTGAGGAGGGTTTTACAAACAATTGCAACTAACAATGTGTGGGCTCAGTATAGGACGAAGGGTCGAAAGGGAAAGAAAGCATTGAAGACCTGGAAATTTGCAGTGTTATTACTCGTAAGTGTTACAAAAGTTGCTCTAACACTGTTGTGATATTGCATTTATGTTCAGTCAGCAGGCATATCGGTAAGCACACATTTGAATCATTATTGAAGTCTACTCAAGCACAAAGCTGATTCATATACAGTATAAACAGTGTCAGATCATGTTCTGTCTATCATGCACAGTGTAGAAAGGGTGTTATTGTACTGTCAATTGATTGGTTCCCATTTTCAGTTGTGAATAGTGTTGCAACAGATCACCAATCTCACGGTACGGATCATTTCACAGATCTTGGGTCACGGATCGGATCATTTTTCGGATTGGCTAATGTAAAATTCACTGTAACAAGATTCAAGATATGGAAGGAAGGAGGCAGGAACCGGCAAACATTTAAATAAAGATTTAATACAAATAATAAACAGCCAGCAGCCCCTCGCGGACGACTGCTGGCAACAAAAACATAAATGTTAACTTAACATGTGTCCGGGACCGGTCCTCTCTCTTCGACGGTCCGGTCGCTCGTTCTCTTATATGCTCCCAATCTCCTTCGTGATTCGAGCCCGGTTTGCGCACAGCTAGCGCTCATTCACAATTACTCACCGCTCTCGAACCACGGTCTCGCCCCGCCAACTTCACTACATTCACCATAGTTTATTACTATATATATTATTATTATTATAACTATAATCACTTGTTTTCGCAATCAATACATTGCTAAAAAATAGGGGCGCTTATTTAAATACATTTATAAATATGAAGGTGTTAAAGTACCCTATTTCATTTAATTTAATTTAACAGATTAATTCACATGATCATGTATATTCTATGCTGTCACACAGTTAGCAATGCATGCATACAAAAATTGCAATATGTTTAACATATAAAATAATATAAACGTGCAATCAGAGTAAACAGCTGATAACTGGATCTCTAGACATCAGATTATAAATGTGACGCGTGTAACAAGGTTGGAGATCATGAATTATCTCGAAAAACTTTCTTGGACATGTGCGTGCGTGCTGAAACTGTCTGATGAATACATTTACAGATAATCCGCGGGTCACATACGTTCCGAACCGTAGAGCACGATCCGTATAGATCATCCGTGATCAGTTTCATCACTAGTTGTGAAAACCTCTTTTAATTATATATGTACAACACTGAGACATTTGTAAAAAATCTCTTCGATGTTTATTTCAGAAAAAATATTTTCAGAAGCCTGCTGCAAGATGCATCCGAAGGAGTCTACAAAGGTGTTTTGTGACTGTATAGCAGACAACTTAAAGTATGCCCCACAGCGAGGGACAAGGGTAAGTTAGTGATCTTTTGCCACGTACAGTTTTCCTCCTTGGCTGCTTTTCTTATTATAATTTATTTAAGTCTTCATTTATTTGAGTCTTTATTTGTTTATTCATGTATTATGTCAAATGTAAAATTTCTATAAAGAAATAATTTTGTTTGGTTTCAGATTGATGGATCAATCTTTGTTTGACATTGTAGATCCTACAGATCTAAGCTTTCGTAAAGAAAGTGGAAATTTAATGTTTCACAACATTGTTATTAAGAAACCACTGGAAATCCATATCTACTGCCCCATTTCCAGAAAATCTGGGACACTTTGTAAAATGTAACTAAAAATAAAATATAATGACTTCGAATTGATCTTTGGCCCAAAGAAGATGTCTCATTCAAACATTTGATAACGTGAATGACGTGGGTTTAGAGATTTTTAAATCATTGCATTCTGGTTTTATTTACATTTGCAGTGTTCCGACACTTTCTGGAAATACAATTGTCCAGCAAATGGCATCAAATATGTTTGTTAGATCAATGTCAATATTAATGTTGGAGTTTGTTGGTGTGTGTTGGATCACTGTGAGTAAGCCTTAACGTTTTAAAGCAAAGCACTGAATTCAGTTGTATGTAAACCAAACTGAATTTATCATGATCAAAAATTGGAAATTAGGATTCTGTTCACTTCACAGGTGAAGAATGAGGAGACAGAAGAGAGGTGTACACAGAAGTCCAGTCAACAAACAGATTACAATTGTAGCATCCTAATAATATATGTTTTTCTTTTAAATTGCTGATACATGTTTAATAATTAAATATGTTTTAATGTTTAATTTGCTTATACCTTAGTTACCTAAATGTTTCATGTCACTTTTGAATACTAACCTATTAAAAAGAAATTGTTAATACTCAATATTAATGTTCATATTTTGAATAAAAATCAAGTTTGAAGAATGTTGTATCAAGTGTTTTGTAATCTTGTATTAATGTTCTAAACGGTAAATTAAAAGAAGCTTTTAATGTTATAAGAATATAAAAAAATAAGTGTTCAAAGAACATTGAAAATAACGTTAGGAGAATGTTGTAAAAAAATATTTGTAACCTATTAATAACGTTCTAATAACACAAAAAATTGACAATTTAGCATTCTAAGTATATTAAAAATAAATGTTTATAGAACATTATATTCTGATTGGAAATTAAGTTAGTCAAACGTCATACAAAACGTTTTCGTAACCTTTAAATAATGTTATAATCACAACAAGAAACATGGACATTTTAACATTATTAGAATGTTTTTTTAAATGTTTAAGAACGTCATATTTTAGTTGGATATAAAGTTAGTCAAACGTTATAGAAGAATGTTTTTGTAACCCTTAAATAACGTTATAACCACGACAAGAAAACTGGACATTTTAACGTTTCAGAAACATTCCACAGCAATGTTTCCACAACCAAAATGCAATGTTTTGACAATGTTTTTAGAACCTAAATTTGTTAGCTGGGATTCTCCGTGAACCTAACCTGGTCGGGAGCAGGTTTTATACCACAAACCCAGGGTTTGTTACAATCTCCACCCCTTTTCAAAGCACGAGCGGTGTTGAAATTGCATACGCCTTTTGTTTATTGATTCGTGTTCCTAATCGCGCTCAATTTAGTCACACAGACCTTAAAAAGGCATTTCCGTTTATTCAGGAACCCATAGATGAGGAAGCTGCATTAATTCGCAGAGAGTTACATTTATGTCGGGAGAGAATTGTGAGGCCCCGTTTGGACGTTTTATCTTAACTTTTAAGGCCAGTTTAAGTAGTATATTTAACATTTCCCAATCAGGCATCCTACTAGCAAGAGCATTTTATTTCTTTAAACTTTCCTGAATGAATGATGCTATTGTAGCTATTTCATATTCAGCTGCTGCCAAGATCTTTTTATTGCAGAAGGATAGCACCTACATGAGAGCGTACGACGGCGTTTAAGTGCCACATGAAAAAAAGAGAAGAGAAATGTTACGAGAATAAAGTCGAAATGTTACGAGAATAAAGTCGAAATGTTACGAGAATAAACTCGTAGTAATACGAGATTGAACTCCTAATATTTAGAGAAAAATCACAGAATTGCTAGAAACAATGGATGTGGAGGATTTGGTTAAAGTACTTCAACCTAAGCAAACATGGAAATATTGAAATAAAATACAAACATTGAAATATAAAAAAAATGCTTGATTACCTGTACAAAAGTCGGGTTGCATCAAGCTTATAAAAGCCACAATCCTTAAGGATTTATAAAAATGTACAAATGTGAACTAAAGAGGTTTTAAAAATGACTGCTGGTGTTTGCAATGCCTTCCGTAGAACTAAGAACTAACTCACTGGTTCAGATGACGTGCTTAAACATAACTTAAACTCTTAAAATACAACATTCACGTAAACAAAATACGTTTTACGAAGAGTTTATTCTCGAAACTTTTCGACTTTATTCTCAAAACATTTCGACTTTATTCTTGAAACATTTCGACTTTATTCTCGTAACATTTCGACGTTATTCTCGACATCTTGAATTTTTTTATTTTTTAACGTGGCACTAAAACGCCGTAGTAAGAGCGAGCGAGAGAGAATATAATTCCGTTAAATATAATTCCCATTTTCACAGTTTTAACAAAATAAAAATAAAAAGTGACTGACATATAAACTTGCACATTAACACGTGAAGCAATTTTCTCCCACGGCAATTTATGCTGCAGCGGTGTTGCTCTTTTTTTCTAAATAGGTGCTCATATTCACCGTACGCTTGTAACAGTACCTTCAATTCGATTGGCGAGAAATAAACAGAGCGCTTTTTGTCACGCGCCGTTGCCATGGTGAATCGTGCTATCTTCACTCAATTGATGATGGCTTTTCATCGCCATGCTGCATGCGCATAACCAAGGGTGAACTTCAGAGTGGATTGAACTAACTCAAATCAGCTGGTCTGAAACTGAAAACTCAAGAGTAGCGATTCTCTGAGTAAATCAACTGTGTTGGTTGAACTTCCTTTTTGAAACGGCCCCTGGATTGAGAACAGCTGACTTCGTGTCAACAGGGGTTCTTTGTGATTTCATTTCCTGTCACATGTCTTCTTGCATAATGATAACAAAATTGCTCCTCCAATGGTGGTTGCACCACCTTGGCATTTCATGAATTTATCTCGACTCACATTATTCCCCAAATGTATTATACTTTGTAAAACAATGGTGATCCATTTTCTTTGATTTACTTTTAAAAGTAAAAGACTAATGTCAGTATATGCCAGCTATCTGATATGGTCTGATGATGGTTTTATTGAGAATTTCACATTTTATAAACAAGATTACTTTATTTGGTATTAAGTTTTTGAAGGCCACGTTCCCCGTGATCACATTTTTTCAACCTTTAGTTAGTGTGTAATATTGCTGTTAGAGCATAAAAAACCTGTAAAATGATAAAGCTCAAAGTTCAGTGGCAAGCAAGATATTTTCTTTAACAGAATTAATTTTTCAAGGACAACAGAGAACGGCTGGAATCGGACTACAGCTTTCCTTAGAGAAGTGGAAGAGCCACTGGAGTAGTGTTTGGTTGTAAGAGATTGTAAACATTTAACAGAGCTACACACTAAACTACTTTCACTTTCATCACAGTCCTACAGCTGGTAATAACAATTCAGCTACACACATTCTAAGAAAACCAACGGTCAAATATCAGCTTCCATGACTTTAACATCGGCTGTAAAAGCTGTTTTGTGTAATACACTGCTATTGTGTGTATGTGCGCTTACCATTTAAACACTTCTATGAAACATCCTTTGAAGTCCTGCTTGCAAATGTCTCCTGGTCAATCTGCTTGTTTTATTATCCAATTAATATAACCGGCCTGACACCATATGGTCCAGTTTCATTTTCCTCGCCATAGTAGGATTTTTTTTGCCATTGTTACTTTTTTATTGCTCATAGCCAAGGTTTATGAATACACATGCCCTGAGAGGGGCACCGACCAATCGCAACAGCCTGAGAAGCGGAAGCTCGCTGATATGGTATGGACATCTACACACACTCTAAGCGGGGAACCAATTATGACAGACCGGGTCAGCTTTACCAATCATAGCGTTTCGGAGGGAGGGACTTTATATAGACCAAAAGAAAACCAGTCGTTTTGTGAGAAGAGGGACGGCGGTAAACAATAGACGAGAAATATGTGAAATAGAAAGCGTTTTTTTTATTAGAAACATGAACATCCATTGTTAAACACCCAAAAAGCATAATCAAAGCCTCGAAAAACAGCAAAGACAGGCTACTTTAAGGTTACAGCACATAGATATTTCTGCAATCATTCCCAAAGTATTCTCGTAAAATGAATTAAAACCAGAATTTCAGTTTCGGTCCTCATAAAAGAGAATGTATTTCAAAATTGTAACACTTTTAAATGTAATTAAACCACAGGGACAGAAAAAAAGTCAAATCATTGACCTGATATCAAATGCTGCACTTATGTCCAGTAGCACTTGGACGATGTGAAGGATTTTTCCTAAGACTAACTGACAGTTCACTTGGGCAATAGGATAAAGAGACGTATGAACAACCTGTTGGATGTCTGTTGTTATTTGTATCCAAAGTTCACAAATACGTAGAAACTCAGTGATGCGTCTCATTAAAACACAGGAGGAAAACATCAGTCTTTATTCTTCTTTATTAAACTTTACTAAAAGTTTTTCAGTTGGATCTACTGCAGATGCTCATTCACATTACATAAAACAATCCTCAGTAGAGAAACAGGCAATCAAAATTAAGCAGGATAATCAAGAAAAGGGCACAGGATGTTTTTGTGTCACTAAAAATCATTACATAAAAAATTTGAAATAATCCATATAATTACATACAAAAACAACAAAACTAAATCACAGCTTCATTTCACACCCACGTGACTGCTTCACACATTGATTCAAAGGTTTAAAAATGGGTTGCTTTTGCTAAAATGTCAATATCAACAATACAAAATGTAATTTTTTATCCATTGTATTATATATGTATTGTATTGTTATTACAAGAGGTATGCAACGAAACAGAGTGTTGCCATGTATTTAATATACTGTTTTATTAATTAAATGATCTACCCATTTATTCATTATTGATTCTGAAATGAATTTTGCGACATAGTGCTTCCCCTCACTTTCACCAGCAGAGGCCATAGTCGAGCTCTGATTCGAAAAGCTTGGAGTAATGATCCTTTTTAAGATTCAAATTTGTTAACCAAAAGTTGTTCAGAAAGATTCACTTCGCCATATAGTCACAGTGACTGCGAAACAACCACAAATATATTTTTTGCATTTTCATTTACTCAACAATAGTGTTTTCACTAGTTTTCAAATTTACCGTGACTGCCATAGACACTGTATAAGAAACGCTGTATAAGAAACACCCTTGCATTACAGCGTTAAAGTCCCCGTGAACCGGAAGTTGCGATCGTTTATGCTTCCGTATTTTGACAAATTTGCAAATGAAATGGAATTTCTAATGAGGAAAAGAGTGGGGGTTGCTTTACTCTTTCGCTGCGATTTGATTGGATGATTAAAAACAGCGGTTGCATTTTAACATGGAACTGGCAGCAGACGGACGGTTGAAGGGGAGGAGAAAATTTGTCAGTTAAGATGGATAGTCATACTGGAAGGAAGTGCAATTTAACAAGTACTTACAAAACTGTTTACATTAAACGTGTGGTGAGGAAGGCGCATTCCGGTCCTGCATATCTCACGGAGGAAATCAGTAGTATAAGAGGAAGATCGACGGGACTGCTGACAAGAGAGGCCCGGCCCCGGACAAATGTGTTACATTTATATTTCTGTTCTTGTGGCCGGCAGTCGACTGTTAGGGGGCTGCCGGCATTTTACTTCCGTGTAATTGTTTGTTTATTTTGATTAATGTTTGTTAAATGTTCGCCGGTTCCCGCCTCCTTCCTTCCTTTTATTGAACCTTGTTACAAAATGCTACAATATTTATTGAAAAAATAGGCAATGTATTATTTTATTTCACTGGGACGTCAAGAGTTGTTTTTGTAATTTGATGCAAAATGAAAAAAAAACTCTTTGGAGGATTTACAAAGATGATGACCATTGAAAATCATCACAGTCTTGTGAACAAATTAGGTCGGTAACACTTATGAGTAATTAAATATCAAAAATCTAGTAACTACTGTCAAACTAGTAAGTAATAGCACACAGATGAATGTGATAGTTTACTAAAAGTATTCAATAATTACTATTTTTTTAAACTTCCCAGAGAACTACTGAGAAAGTTTCATAATTTTTGCTAAACTAAACAATAACTAATGTTGAACAAATAATTGGCACTACAATAACATTTGAACTGAAGTGAATTAAATTGAATCTTCAACAGATCACTGGATCTGTGCACAGTTCCTTCCTGTTTCAAGCGCTCCACCATAATCCCCATCCCAAAAAAACCCCAAATCACAGGACTGAATTACTACAGACTCTCACATCTGTGGTCATGAAGTCATTCAAGAGGATGGTATTGGCTTATCTGAAGGACATCACAGAACCCTTACTGGAACCCCTGCAGTTTGCCTACAGAGCAAACAGGTCTGTTGAGGATGCAGTTAACATGGGGCTGCATTTTGTCCTGAAACATCTCGATAAACCAGGGACCTATGTAAGGATCCGGTTTGTGGACTTCACCTCTGCTTTCAAGAGGTGAAAATCATCCCATCACTGCTCCAGACAAAGTTAACCCAGCTATCTGTTCCTGGCTCTATCTGTCAGTGGATCACCAACTTTCTGACTGACAGGCAACAGTAAGTGATGATAGATCTGGATAGAAACATACACTTGTTTCTTGTTTATTTCATTTTATTATTCTATTTCATTTATCTCATTTATTACAATATTCATCATATGTATTCATTCATTTATTTTATTATTCACTTCCAGTAATATTATTTGTTCCTTACTTTCCTATTGTTTAACCTCGTTGGGAACTTTATTGTGTCTTATGCTGATATGAGTATCCATTGGTCTCCATCTCAAGGTCCATAATAATGTCATGAGACAATATTTTGATACTGTAATCTTGAATGTTTAAAAACACACATTGAATCTGTTTCTAGTCAGACCAAGTTTGACAGAGCTTGACTGAGCATCAATGCACAACTGAGATTATTCAATAAATCATTTGTCTGTCTATTTAACATCACTTCGTCTCCTGCCTGCTGTTCTTCCCTTCAGCTCTATATCTCTCTGGTGGTTGGGTTAAAGGATTGACTCACAACGGAGTTGATATTTCCAGGTTTAATTTGTTCCTGACGGAGAGAGATCTAGTGAAACTGGACTCAAAGTTTAGATCTATAAGATCTACAAGCCATATCTCATAGTTGGATCTATCAGTGAGAATGGGGAAACTCACATCCAGCACACGGACAATCAGCACTGGCACCCCCCAGGGATGCGTTCTCTCCCCACTGCTCTTTACATCCAGAGTGAGGAAAAGGGCTCAGAAAATCACCCTGGACCTCTCACTTCCAAGCCATCATCTCTTCACAATGCTGCCGTCTGGTCGGCACTACAGAGCACTCAGCACCAAAACAACCACACAAAAAAATTGCTTCTTCCCTCAGGCCATTTACCTCTTGAACAGTTAAATGTTTTTTACATGCAATTAAGAATTTATGTGCAAAAAATGTACGTGAAATTAAGAACTCTGTGCAATAATAATAAAGTGCAATATTAAATATATCCTGTAGATAATACACTATCTATTTTTATACAACTTTTTCTGTAAATTATATTTCATACTTCTGTATATAACACATACCTTTTACTACAATAGTATATTCTTATTTTTTACTTGTACACATTTACATACACACATAGCTTTGCTCTCTATAGATTTACTCTTATGTTTATTGTATTATATTTCTTTTTTTTTATACCCACAGGCCCTTATTTAATCATCTGTGTACTGTTTTCTATTGTTTGCTGGGCCCTGTGTACTGTTGTTGCTGATTCTGTGTACTGGATGCTCCTGTCAGCAAAACAAATTCCTTGTATGTGCAAACATACTTGGCAATAAAGCTCTTTCTGATTCTGAACTACAAACTAATACACCAATATGCAGACTTGATCTCCCACTACTGTGTATCTACACAAGTTTGTTTCAATTTGTCGTGCTATGAACTACATACGCAGGAAATGTAATGTTTATGTAGGGTTAGTGGTGTGGAAAGGGACTTACTAAATGTAGGCAAAACTAGTTGCATATCATATGGACTCCAAAATTGTGTATTATGCCAAGCATGTGCGGACCATATGCACCTAAAAACACACAGGGTCAAACACTGGCTCACACATTATTACTACTTATGTAAATAAAAAAGAAGACCGTGTAGGTCCACGCTTCTCAGAATCACCATGGACAGACTACTGGAACATATCAAGTCATCACCCATCCAAATGCCAAAGATACGTTGTTTTTATTATTTAACCTACCTGTCAAATAATATTTTTTGTATGTCTCCTAGCCTAAATATGTGAATATCTTGTGAACAGCTCGAAGATTCTGCACTTTAAGACTACCTTTTCATAATCAACTTTACATGATCTACTATATGTATTATGGTAACCTACAAGTAATGATTAAAGTGTTACTAGACTCTTCTAAAGGAATTAAGTATTTTAAAGTGAACATCATGGTAACCCACTAGTAATGACTTAGTAATGAAATAGTTAGTGTTACTAGACTCTTCTAAAGATCCAATTCATTATTAATTCCTTTAGAAGAGTCTAGTAATACTTGAATCATTACTAGTGTTTTTTGTGAAATTAATTTCTGCGCATGTAGCTCATAGCACAACAAATTGATACAAACTTTTGTAGATATGCAGTAGTGGGAGATCAAGTCTGCATATTTTTGTATTTGTTGACAGTAGCATGTAAAAATGTATGGTATTGCCATTCATTTTTCCAACATTAGTTTAGCATAAATTATTAAACTTTCTCAGTAGTTCTCTGGGAAGTATGAAACAAATAGTAGATATTGATTAGTTACTAGTGAACAACCACGTTTATCTGTGTGATATTACTTACTAGTTTGTTAATCAGAGTTTCTTATTAATAAACAGTAGTTACTAGATTCTTGATATTTAATTACTCAGTTGTTCCTGTGTAGTTACTCATAGAGCTAGAGCAAAGCACTATGGGTAATGTAGTGCAGCATTACTCTATTTAGAAATGGCGTCAGTTTGATGCCGTCAAAATAATCTTTCGTGCAGCTGATGTAAAGTACTCTGTACTTTTTCCCGCAACGTTGAGAGTTATAGTGGATGGAAAGCATAAACTGTTTCGTTGTCCCGTTGAAGCTGAACACTTTTTCCGTGATAATTCATTCTCCACACCATGACTATGGATTACGGAACTGTGAGTAGGTTCTCAATTCTCTGCTTGGAAAAATTATTATTATTAGTTTGGATGAACTCTGAATGAAGTCTTCTCTTGTTTACACTCTTTTGTGAACTTATTGATGTATATTATGTCTTATCCTTATTATAGAGTGTGGTTATTTTTGGCCCTCTCCTTTTGTTTGCGTTAATATAATGAGTCACCTTTTGCCCTCGCGTTTTACCTCCTTTTGTTTGCATTAATATAATTAATGATTTGTATAGGCACTTATAATTTGGGTTTTTTCTTTGCTTATAAATTTGATTCGGCAATTGACTGAACATGTAGTAGTCTCTTCTTCTTCTTTTGAGTACTGATCTTTATGTTAATGTCTTTTTTTGTGTGTGTGTGTGTTTTATTGTATATGTTGTCGTGCAGCTCTCATCCCTTTGCCTACCAGATCAGTCTTATGAATCTATAGACTCAGCTAAAGGTTTAAAAATTGTTCATCTCAATATTAAAAGCCTGCCACGCAACATTGATCTGGGAGCCTTGGTTGCTTTTCACAAACCTCAAATTGCCACATCTCAGAAACGTGGTTACATGATCTAATAAGTGACAATGAAATTACCATTGGAAATTTTGCTCTATTTAGAGTGGAGAGACCTTCTAGAGAAGGTGGTGTAGTCATTTATGTTGATGCTCATCTGAACTCACTGCATGTAATTCTGACAATACTACCAGTTAATTTGGAATGTTTATTTGTTCGTATTACTCTTCATGATTGAAAGAATGTAAACTTCTTATGTCCCCTTGTCTAACAATATTCTACGGTTGAAGAGTCTAGTCGACGGAACACACAGAGTTTCAGGCCTGGAGACAAAGTTTGACACAGACACAAGTGCTTGTTCAATCAGAGTACAATGTTTATTGTTTTCGGACTAATATTTATATGTTTGAAAAGGAGGTGTCATATAAAACCACCAAAAAAGTGGAAAATCACCAGACTTTCTGTTTAGTCTTTCCTCCTGAACAATCAGATATGATTACATATTCAATATTACAATAACAGAACAATCGTCCATAGGCATCATTAGGAACCTTGATATGGAGAACAACAGATACTTATATCAACATAAGACAGCATGACATGATAGAACTTTCAACGAGGTTAAACAACAAGAATGAAAGGCACATCTAATATGAATAGAAGCTAATATTAATAGGAATGAATACGAATGAATACATATGATACATGAACTTTGTATTAAACACAGATGCAATATTTGTAGAGGACAGGACGAAATCCAGATTCTCACAATGGCCACTTTCAGACCAACGGTCTTACAAGCAGTTCTGTGTCCCTTTAAAGAACAAATATATATATATAGAGTAGTACAAAAGGTTAATCAACAGGTTAATACAAAATCTTTAATAAAAGGATAGTTGCATTTGCGTATTTTTATGTGGTTTTCTGGTTTGCAAGCTGCTCTTCGAGGTAAAAGATCAATCGGACTGATTTGTAATAAAAACATACAACACCAATCACCCTCAATAAAAACGAAAACATAAACATAATTATATCTACTCTTCATCATCTACCGTGCCAATCTCAATTACCGAATCGTCAAGCCCATTATCTCCTTCCATTACATTGTCACGTTCATCAACATTTCTTGGTTCTTCTATCACCGGTATTGGTTCTGGTTCTAACTCATGTGTTTGAACACAATCATTATCATCCTCGTCCGTATCGCTGTTATGATCAAATATGGATCCCCAAGTTTGATTCTGATCTTTCGGACGATAACCTTTAGATGTGCGTCTAACCAGCATAGCCTGGTTGACGTCAGTCGTTCTTTTTGCTAACATCATTCGATCGGTTCCTTTGGTTGTAAAGGAAGTAACAGATCTTTTAACACATCCCACCCCACACTGCAACATGCATGGCAAAAATAATATCAAGGCTAAAATGGTCATCACAACTGGAATTACTGTACCGGTTATCCAATATCCCCATCCCCCGGATAGGCTGTCCAACCATTGAAACCATGTTGCATCTACCGGTGTGGGTTCACGAACTGATTCTCTCATGTCCTTCACAACGTCGGTGACATTGTCTGCATAATCTGGAATTGAAAAACAACAAGATACTCCTAGCATTTTCTCACACTCCTCCTTTCTCTGCTGTTAATATATCCAAAGCAAGTCTATGTTGCACGACGGCAACTCTCATTTTCTTTAATTCGTTAGAGATTAAGTTTAAAGCTTGTGCTGTGTCATTTTCCAAAGAAAGAACTTGCCATGCCAGACCATTAATTTTATTCAGAGCAACAGTAGTACCGGTTCCTGTAAACAAACCTGCTAGGGACCATCCCACGTTTTCCCAAGGAGTAGTCCATGGATCACTAATCTTATGGCCTGCATAATAATTTGGCAGTTTTACTTCCCTTTTATGTCTATTCAAAGATGTGGCCAGATTTGTCTTTTCCATTATGCTAGTTCCTGTGGACAAAATAGCAGCATAACAACAACCTTTCCATTCCCCTGCATCTAAATGGTAATATGCAGTTTCACCACAAACCCACACCATTCCTGGTGAACTGTCTAAGTGTGAAAATGGACATTCAAATCCCTCAGTAGTTTTATTGAGATATTGTATGGTGCAATTATGATGTCCGTTATTTGATTGGGACAAAGTAATTTCATTTCTACAGTCGGACATTCCTACTATATGTCTGCCTGATTTGGAACACACACATAATTCTGCGGGATGAGCATTTACATAAAATGCAGGACCTTGAAAAGGTTCTCCTGTATACGAACAGTTATAGTCTCGCATTACGGATGTTGGTGGTCTTCCTTCTCGAATATTCAGAGTCATTTGTACTATTAGAGACATTTGTTTTGGCATCTCGTAGTTACCATCATCATTTAAAATCATGTCTGTTGTAAGCAGTTAATTTCTCTCTAATTTTACTTCTTAATTTAGGATTATACCAGTGATTATTATACTTATTAGGATTAGAATAATCGTTGTTCCACGCAGTCTACCTGGCTGCCTGAACGGTTGCCCTGGCCTGTTAGGTTCTATCATTTAAGAATTTAAGAATATCTGGGCCAAACACAATAAGGGCTTCTGTAAGTGTGCACGCAGTATAGGAATTGATATCTAAGAATTCCATGGGAAATTTGCTTAGGATAACAATTTTTCCCTTTTTCCTTTTAAGAATAGAATTTGGCCCTCAATGCACCTCAGGGGAAGCTACAGAGTCAGCACTGTTGGCTCAATGGGCCTCCTATCTTCTTGCTTTGGGTGGCCCCCACCTCACGAAAGGTAGTTCTTTCCTCAGCTTAGTCAGTGCTTTCTCCACCCTGAGGTGTAGTAAGATGAATCCCCTGTTGAGATTCTATGTTAAATTGGAGCTTGCCTGCTCTCCTGAAGAACACAACTTCAGTCTGGAAGCGTTTATCCACTGTGGCTGGTAGTCCGTCAGAACTCCTGTCCGTGTTACGGCAATCACAGTTGCTGGTCCGTGGTACTTTGGTTCTCCAACCTTTGTTGGCTTCAGATTCCTCACAAAGACCTTTTGTCCTGGAACAAAGTTATGAGTAGGCTGCTCTGAGGGAAGAGCAAGGCACAAAGAAACATCAGCACATATAGAATTTAACTTTTCGACCAGGGAAGTCACATAGTCCTCCTGGATCACCTTCAGATCACCTAAAGAAGAAATACCAGACCGGCCTTTGACCCACGGGGTCGGGAAAGGTCTACTCATTAGTATTTAGAACGGTTACAATTTTGTCGTGGAAGATGGGGTCATTCTTATTTCTGCCAAGACTGCGGGCAATAAATCAAGCCCCTTTCTTCCTGTATCGAGTACAGCTTTTGTTAGTCGTGTTTTCAGTGTTCGATTACATCTCTCCACGACTGCTGCACTTTGCGGATGATATGGAATATTAAAATGCCAATCAATAGACAATGTTTTTGCTAAGAGCTGTGTTACCTTTGACGTGAAACTCGTCCCGTTATCCGATTCCAATCTGGCCGGTACGCCCCACCTGGGCACAATCTCCTTCGTTAAGATTTTTACCATTGTTTTAGCATCTTCCTTTGCGCATGGAAATGCTTCAGGCCACTTTGAGAATCGATCAACAATAACCAAAAGATATTTTAAGTTACCTATTGGCGCATGTGCGTAAAATCTATTTGTAAATGTTGAAAAGGAGCTTCCGGATGTTTCAATGCATCGTGCTTAGCTGATTTGTGCGGATTTACCTGAGCACTTGTTAAGCATGCATCCAAAACAAGCTTTGCTGTTCTATGAACATCGGCTATACAGTACAATTGATTAATTGCTTGAACTACTTTTGCACAACTGGTGTGAGATAACCCATGGTAATGTTTTATTAGGATAATTAACCCTAATTTCGGTAGTGCTATTCTACCCTGTCCATCTCTTATAATCCCTTCCTTATCAGGAGTGCAAACATTTTTTCTCCAATGCTCTAAGTCTCCCTGTGTTGTTTGACTTTGCAGCAATTTGATATCAATGCCAGATACATTCGTTATGTGCACCGTCATTGCTACCTTTGATTCATTTTTGGGATGAAATGGTGATTTAATCTGAGTTTGGGCTGCTGCCTTTGCGGCTTCATCAGCCCTTCTGTTGCCTATAGTCTGTTCATCCTCCCCCGAAGCGTGACCCTTGACCTTTACTATGGCCACTTCGAGCGGAAGCTGAACTGCTTCAGTTACCTGTCCTATCAGATTTGCATGTGCAATTGGCTTTCCATCAGCAGTTTTAAAACTTCTCGCTTCCCACATTCTGGCATAATGGTGAAGAAAACTCCAGGCATACCGAGAATCGGTGTGAATTGTTACTCTCTTTCCTGTCATCAGCTCACAGGCCCGTATTAATGCTATCAACTCTGCAGCTGAATTGAAATCTAGAGCAAAAGCTTCTTTTACCTCTCCTGACTTGGAAACCACAGCATAGCCACAGAGGTAGATCCCGTCAGATGGCTTTGAACAAGAACCATCAACATAAATGTGTTCTCCCCCCTCTAGGGGCGATTCCAACAGATCGAACCTAGAAGAGTAAGAGGTGGTCAGTTCAAAGATGCAATCATGTTCAACATTAAAATCTGCCATGTCTACCATACCCAAAATACCCAGCAAAGCAGGATTAATGTTTGCTGTAGTTTGAATGCTAAGATTTTTTGTTGCCAGCAGAGTAGCCTCGTAACCTGAGCGTCGTTGCGCTGTCATGTGTTGTGTTTGCATGTTGTGTAAAATTACACCTACCTGATGGGATGCATATAATATTAAAGGGTGTGACAGCACAGTTTTCTCAGCCATCTGTACAATCAGAGCAGCTGCAACCACAGCACGAAGACATGCTGGCATACCTGTGACTATGTTATCTAACTTTTTAGACAGATATGCAACTGGCCTATATGTTGAGCCATGAAGTTGCAATAGGACCCCTAAGGCTTTGTTGTGTGTGTGTGTGCGAAACTTGTGCAACTCTCTTCACTCTCGTTTGTAATGGCCCCTCCTTCGCAATGAAAGCAGATTATTTCTGACTTCTTCCTTTGACTAGGATGCGGCAATTGCGGATTTACAGACGTTAGTTCAATGTTCCTTTTTCCTAGATAGCCTGTAAACATGGCATTCTCTAAAGTCATATCATGCAAGTTATTCTGATCAATTGCGCTTGTTTATGATTCATGTTTTTTAACAGAGTATTGACAAATAGAGGCTTTATGTCATTATTTAATGGCAATGTAGAATCTTCAACCCATGCTTTCTTAAAAAGTACAAAAAATTGAGCAGCTGAGTCTCTTGCTGCCTGTTTCAAAAGATAAGACCTGTTGACTCTCTAAAAATTTATCAAGAAACACTCTTATCTGTCTAAAAAAATATTTCAACATCTGTAAAAGTTTCCCAAACAACGCATGTGGGTTTGCCCCCGTATCGCTGTTTGTGATTTTATCATTTTCAATTGATATTGTGGGGAGGGCAAACTTTTCTCAACGGTCTATCATTTAGCGTGTTTCCAGCTCTTACCAAACCATTGAATTTTGAGGGTTTGTAGTTACATTAGGTTTATCAATTAATTTTTCCGGTTTCATCTCTATTGGTTTTATCGACAGTGATGGTGCAGAGGGAGAAGTCTGTGTTTGGCAAGGGGCAGTTTTGATTTGCATACGCAACAATTTCATGTCTTTCCATACTGCATAAGCTTTAAACATGTATTGATAATCCCATATTGGGTCTCATGCCCTTTGCCAATAACATACACTCATCAGAAAAGGACCTTTCCCTCGGATAGGGAATATAACATTTTCGGTTTTATTCCCTCCAACCATCCTGCAAGATTGCTAACATACTGGATCTGTATAAAATCCCTGATTATTTCTGTACATACAGGCGACTGGCGTTTCACCCGGCAGTGGCCTCGAAACAGAATTTTCCATCTTACACTTTCAAACCCGGCGGTGATAAGACAGTACAGTACAGACAAAACAAAGAAAAACCCTCGTGTTCAATCGACCAACAGTTTCAACAGTGCTGCATGTATTATATTGTGTTCAGAGGTGGATATTACATTCACCGTCCTTTTCTGACACCAATATTTCAATACATGCAGTAACAGTGATATCAATAATATTTTCAATTTTAACTGTAAGAATGTTATCTTTTAGAATAACCATTAAACAGATTTTATTTTTTCGTGAGTAACAAAGCCTCCTCAAAGCTAACACTTCGATCCCAAATTACAGTGTGATCAGGACTGCATATACCATTCATATTCGTGTGTTAATAATTATTTTATTAATTACTGTCGCCAGCCTCGCTGTCACAACAATGGGAAGTCGAATCCCACTAACATGAATTGAAACCTATTCATATTCGTTAATAATTATTTTATTAATTACTGTCGCCAGCCTCACTGGTACAACAATAGGAGAATCAACTCCCACTAACATGAATTTAAACACACAAGTATCCCACAGGGTAAGCGTTAGATTTCTGTAAGTCATAAAGAACTGTATAGAAAAACACTTACCCCTTTTAATGTAGGTCTGTGACCGAACGTCAGTGTGCCCCAGAGGTCTTTTGTTCTCTTTCGTTCAATGAGAGAAGAGTCTCCCCTCAGACGAGCCCCCAGCTGAAAGAATGTAAACTTCTTATGTCCCCTTGTCTAACAATATTCTAGGGTTGAAGAGTCTAGTCGACGGAACACACAGAGTTTCAGGCCTGGAGACAAAGTTTGACACAGACACAAGTGCTTGTTCAATCAGAGTACAATGTTTATTGTTTTCGGACTAATATTTATATGTTTGAAAAGGAGGTGTCATATAAAACCACCAAAACAGTGGAAAATCACCAGACTTTCTGTTTAGTCTTTCCTCCTGAACAATCAGATATGATTACATATTCAATAATACAATAACAGAACAATCGTCCATAGGCATCATTAGGAACCTTGATATGGGGAACAACAGATACTTATATCAACATAAGACAGCATGACATGATAGAACTTTCAACGAGGTTAAACAACAAGAATGAAAGGCACATCTAATATGAATAGAAGCTAATATTAATAGGAATGAATACGAATTAATACATATGATACATGAACTTTGTATTAAACACAGATGCAATATTTGTAGAGGACAGGACGAAATCCAGATTCTCACAATGATACAAACATTTAATTGTAGGTAGTCTTTATAGACATCCATCTGATTTTAACTGTAATTGTTTAGATCGATCTTCTTCCAATGATATAGTAGTAGTATCAATATTTCCCAACTAATCACTGAACCTACTAGAGTTAGTCTAAAATCATCTTCTCTGTTGGATTGGACTTTGGTTATCCTGAAATGCCGAAAGAATTATTAAATCAGGTGTGATGTCTGATTGTTTAAGTGACCATACTGTCATATTCTGTTTCTGGAAAATAAATAATAAAAAAAATAACTCCTCCTTCCTCCTAAATACATTTCTATTAGGCAATATAAAAAGCTTAATTCTGACCATTTTATTTATGATTTAGTTTCCAATAATTGGAATAGGGTTGAATTAACTCCCTCAGTTAATGATGCTTGGAAAAGTTTTTACTCTGAACTTTCGAATGTAATCCTTTACAGATATCTTTGCCTTCAACAAACATTTCACAAGTATTTGTGCTGACTCTACCGTTAATTTTTCTGACACCTCTCTACCTAGCCATTGTTTGAATCGGTCATTTTCCTTCAGTAAAATATTTCCCTCCTATGTTTTTGATGCAATTAATGAGTTAAAATAGCATATTTTCGCCTGGCCCGGATGATTTGGAAGTCAAATTTTGTAATGTTTATAAAAAACACTGAAATGTCCTTATTTAAGGCCTAGTCCTTGCTAAATCTACACCCTGTCTGGGAAACCGCCCTAAAATGTAATATAATGAGCCTGCAACAGTGTCAAAATATGACAATATGGTCAAGATTCGAATCATGTTTCAGATATAGATATATTATCTATATCATTCAGATAATCAGATATATTATCTAGAAAAATTAAAGTACGAAACAAACAGAAAATTAATAGCGAAAAATTTTCACTTCACAGATGGATTTCGATCTTTACCAACAGTTGCCACAAAGAGTCTTTTGATCATCAATGCAATCCTTGACTTTTGCCCTGAGAAAAAAAGAAAGTTTAGTACATACTTATACGAATGCATAATTCTAATAAAATCTTGAGAAGTAACTTACTGTTGAACTACTCTGCATTTGTAACTAACTGATTTGAGAGGACCAGAACTCAGTATAGATTGAAGATTCTCCAGTGACTCATCAGAACATGTTGTTCTGCAACCAAAATGGACCTGTTTACTGTTTTCCATGCCCATTCAACATTTATAGCAAATATTTATGATTCTCTTATACAATAACAACGTTGATGGGAATGACAAGGGCTACATACTGTACCTGTCTGTTTCCTTGTTGACAAGAAGAACAGTAAGGCTCTCTATTATGGCAGGATTGAAGTTCTTCACCTCAATACTTGCAAATGTACTGGAAGAATAGGACACAGGAAAATATTTCTAGTACAAATTATTTTGCTTTTTTTATAAAGGTGTACTCAGTTTTCCAACCTGGTATTATAGGAAACCGTACCTCTGTACACTTTGCAGCACAACAAAATATGTACCATCAGCACATATTATATTTTCTGTTTTATATTGTTTAATAAACAAACGGTTTAATAATAATAACACAAGTAAACAAAATATGACGTTTGATTAAATTCAAAATCATTTCACCCCAATATAATATAATATAATATGGTGTTTTTAACAGTGCTGTTGTTGGAAATTGTACCGGGTTGCAATATGTCCCTTATCGTAGGCATTTTGTGTTTATGCAAAAAGTGTAGAGAGGTTTGTACAGTATATCACAGAAATGAGTACACACCTTGGATTTTTCAAAATATTTTATTATATCTTTTAATGTGACAACACTGAAGAAATGAAACTTTGCTACAATATAAAGTAGTGAGTGTACAGCTTGTATAACAGTCTAAATTTGGTGTCTGCTCAAACAACTCAACAAACAGCCATTAATGTCGAAACTGCTGGCAACAAAAGTGAGTACACCCCAAAGTGAAAATGTCCAAATTGGGCCCATTTAGCCATTTTCCCTACCCAGTGTCATGTGATTTGTTAATGTTGCAAGGTCTCAGGTGTGAATTGGGAGCAGGTGTGTTAACTTTGGTGTTATCGCTCACACTCTCTCCTACTGGTCACTGGAAGTTCAACATGAGACCTCATGCCAAAGAACTCTCTGAGGATCTGAAAAAAATTAATTGTTGCTCTACATAAAGATGGCCTAGGCAGTAAGAAGATTGCCAAGACCCAGAAACTAAGCTGCAGCACGGTGGCCAACACCATACAGCGGTTTAACAGGACAGGTTCCAATCAGAACAGGCCACACCATGTCGACCAAAGAAGTTGAGTGCACATGCTCAGCGTCATATCCAGAGGTTGTCTTTGGGAAATAGACGTATGAGTACTGACAGCATTGCTGCAGAGGTTGAAGGGTTGGGGGGTCAGCCTCTCAGTGCTCACACCATACGCCGCACACTGCATCAAATTGGTCTGCATGGCTGTCGTCCCAAAAGGAAGCCTCTTCTAAAGATAATGCACAAGAAAGCCTGCAAACAGTTTGCTGAAGACAAACCCTATTGAGCATCTGTGAGGCATCCTCATTTTGAAGGTGGAGGATCACAAGGTCTCTAATATCCACCAGCTCTGTGATGTCGTCATGGAGGAGTGGAAGAGGACTCCAGTGGCAACCTCTGAAGCTCTGGTGAACTCCATGCCCAAGAGGGTTAAGGCAATATATTGGTGGCCACACAAAATATTGACACTTTGGGCCTTATTTGGACATTTTCAGTTAGGGGTGGACTACCTTTTGTTGCCAGCAGTTTAGACATTAATGGCTGTGTGTTAAATTATTTTGAGGGGACAGCAAATGTACACTGTTATACAAGCTGTACACTCACTACTTTACACTGTAACAAAGTGTAATTTCTTCAGTATTGTCATATGAAAAGATAAAATAAAACGTTTACAAAAATGTAAGGGGTGTACTCACATCTGTGAGACACTGTAATTCCTATGAGACCAGGTTGGTTTTCTATGTTTCTCTGGGCCTAGCAGTTCCCGAGGACTGGGACAGAGTGGCTATAACAATAATATTAAACCAGTATTCATTGACTGATATATGCCATTTACACTCAGCCATAATTAGCAGATCAGTGTCTGATGATAATGGCAATACTAAGGAGAGATGAGTACTTTATAAATATGACCCTGGACCACAAAACCAATCTTAAGTAGCACTGTTATATTTGTGGCAAAAGCCCATAAAACATTGTATGGGTCAATATAGTTTCTTTCTTTTGTGAAAAAAGGTCCAGCGAACGCCAGGTTCTGAAATGCACGGGAACAAGGCACGGGTCGACACTGTATTAGTGTAGTTTAAAATTAAAAAGCAGTGCTTAAAACCAATTTTAGGCCCCGTTTACGCTGCAGGTCTTGCCTATATCTGAATTTTTCGACCGTCCGTTTACATGTACTTTCAATTGTGTCACATATCAGATTAAAGTGCTTATACTTGCCCAAACCATTTGAAACATTGCACATGTTATTGAGCCAAGAATACTCTCTGGCCATGATGGACGAACAAGAAATGTGCTTGATGTTAGCCCTGCGATATATGTTAATTTCGCCAAACATTAAATTGATTTTGAGGAAAAGAGCCATCATTGCAGCCAGCGAATATGCTTTGATTGTTTAATCAAATTGTTTAATGTCTTTGATTTAGCCGCATCCACACTTCCTCCTCCTGATCATACGTCATAAAACTGAAGACAAGTACCAATTTGTCGCCATTTTAATTACGTACAGACTAGTATGCCTGAGAAAATCCGATCTGCCTGTTTATAGTCTAATTTATATCTATTTCTACATATGAATGAGGCCTGAAACTGATCTCGAAATATCCGAATGCATGCGTTTTTTTCCTGTTTACACTATGCTCATATCCGATCTGTGTCACATTGCAGGAAAAGATCTGAATTGGATCACATTTAACTGGCAGTGTAAACGGGGCCTTATGTGAGTAAAACACATTCATACAATGCGTCACTGTTGCTTTTTTAAAGATCGCTTGATGTGCCCTAAGCACTATTCGCACGAGATTAGTATTACCTGGGGACCTCTAGTCATTTGTATTACTTGCAAAGGCTCGGACTCAACCTGCTATCCAATCAAAGCGGTGGGCATTTACTTCCAAGTTTCTTAAATTTGGCACGCCCATTAAAACCGAGCATTTGCAGAGCTGGCCTCAAAACCTGGGTAGAAAATAGCCTATTATTTATTGATTTTGATGTTTTTGGATGTAAAAACTATGCGAACGTCATTAGGTCTACACCTCATATAAGAGTATAAAACATTAAACAAGCACGGTTCATCAGACCTTTAAAGGCGATTTTCTTATTATTTTGATTTTTTGCACCCTCAGATTCGAGAGTTTTATATAGTTGTATATATTTAAAAAAAAGTACCAAATAATGTCCTATCTTATCAAACCATACATCAATGTAAAGCTTATTTATTCAACTTTCAGATGTTTAAATCTCAATTTCAAAAAATTTTGCTGTCCAGGGTCACAAATGTCCACATGATCAACATCAATCCCCTTGGTATGACCTGTTGGTTATTATAAATAAAACAAACATTTACAGATAAAGAGGTAGGGATGTTCCTGCGGGTAACACAAGACTTTAAAGCTGCAAAAGTAAAACTTGACTCCCGCTCCGCTGCCAAACAATAAGTGCGAGTAATTAAATATCCGGTCTCTTAAATGCATTCTAAGACAAAAGGAATAGCAAAAGATGTGTTTTCAAACTAAATCGCATTAGTTTGGACATGACACTTTCCACATAATATATTTTTTATTTACTTTGAACTTCCCCTTATTTATAAATATATGAATTTAATTATAAAATACAGTATTCAATTATATACAAGGTTATTGAATATCAATATTTTTTTCTTTTCTTAAGAAACAGAACAACATACTGGAAATGAGGCATTGTATACATAATGTGACATATAATATAAGTGATACAGTACCTTCCTGGGTTGAAAGGAGTATCAATAGATCCGTTGAGCATTACAGACACATTTCCACAGGCAGTAGCAGCAAACTGGAAAATCATCATCACAAATCATACAACTATATAAGGCCATTTACATACATTATGCTCAGTGACATATTAGTAATTATTTACACATTACAGATCACAAAACATTCAAAATCATATTCATGTTATTATTCAAATGTTAAAATTAACTGTTGTGTATAACACAACATTATGAACAGTCAGCAACATAAATCATTTATTTTACTGTGTGTGAAAAAATATTATCACAATATAACAAACATAAATATTAAAAACAATTCTATTAAAATCCACAAATAATTAACCATAATTTGATATCACAGCAATACTGTTTTTTATATTTAAAGGCACAAACATGTAAACAAATACTAATTTGAAGGTCAATATGCATTTATGGTATTTTAAAGGTCAACTATTTATTCTACAGACATATTATCGAGCAAAGTGATCTCTAATGTCTGTCTTACTGTACTTAACAAAGGACTTTTGTTTTCACCAACTGCACACTGCAATGAATTTGACATTTATATTGATTTGCAAAAAAATAAAATAACTTGAGACTTTTTTTTAATAAACCGGCTAGTTTACAGCAGATTCACCCGTTGGATTCCGGTGTTTCCGTGTCTGAGATAACCACTGTGTCACGGGATAGTGACTGTGGTACATCTACAGAGGACATTAATTCTAGTGAATTATATCGGACTAGTTTTCGAGGTAAATCCACTTTTGTTCCTTCCAAAATAGAAATGCCTCGTTGGACACTTATTGTAGGCTTGTAGAAAGTGATGTTGTTTCTCTATTAAAATCATTAATGCTCATAATTTGACAAATGCACAATTTTTGGAATTGGAATCACTTAAAAAAGATTTGTCTATAGTGTTTCAAAGTGTTGATAAAGGAGGAGAAGTGGTGATTTAGTTTGAAAAGACTACGAATTTGAAATTCAGAGACAACTTTCTAATTCAGTTTTTTTACCAAAAATCGAGTATGAATCCATGAGCTCATTTTAAGACATCTGAACACAATTCTTTACAACTCTTTGTAGATTCAGGTCTGTTGACAAAAGGTGAATATGAATACATGCATGTTGAAAATCTGATTACACCAGTACTAAACCAAAAATTCACAAACCATATAGGGAAATCCCTCCTGGGAGACCTACAGTGGCAGCAATTGGGTCACATACAGAAAAAAAATCTTCTTTTGTCGACTTTCATCTACAACCTTTAGTTACATCTTTACCTTCCTAAATTAAAGACACGATGGAGTTTATCGAACTTATCAATAATGTGAAATTACCTAGTTTTTTACACAACAAATACTACAGTGTTTTGCCTTTTGGATCTTTACTAAGACACAAACCTTTGTGCATTACCTAAACTATGTATAAAACAAAGCCATAATTAAAACCTAACCTGTAATATGCTTGTCAATATGGTATAACTCCCTGAAACATTTCCGATGACATGATGAGCTGGAACAACTAAGGATCCCGCTTCAGTTGTTTAAACCACAGCACCGATGTTAGCTTATGCCAGCTGCCAGTTCTCCTGCTGCCATCTTAGTCACATTTTTCTTTAAACCTTTGTATTTAAAAAATGTGTGCTCCAGTGTACTTTCTTTCAGACATTTTCCCGCTATGCCATCAAGCAAGAGCAGTGATGTAAATGATTAGGCTTGTTCGACGTGATGCAGCGCCGCAAGATCCAACAGGCGGATGACATCAAAATACCACGAGAGCGATTCGAAAAACCATAAAAAGTTTGCTCTGGAATAGCTCTGGCAGTACTTTGATGTCATCTGCCTGTCGGATCTTGCGGCCCTGAATCAAGTCGAACAAGCCTATTGACATGATTTCATTAGCAGCTGATTGGACAGATGTGACACAAATGTAACAAATAACAAAAAATAAGCCGGTGATTGGGTATATTTCTTATGGGCCAATGACGGTCTATTTTTTATTCACACTGAAGACAATTCAAAATAAAGTATCCAATCAGAGGCCTCTTAATAGGTGGGGCCCTTAGGCAAGCCTGTGCGTTTCTCCGTGCTTACTTGTGGGGTTCCTCAAGGGTCCATTCTGGGGCCATTACTTTTCATTCTGAAAATGCTTCCACTTGGGAACATAATTAGGAAATATAAAATCTCTTTTCATTTCTACGCTGATGATTCTCAGTTATACGTTCCATTAAAATCTACACTGCAAAAAATGACGTTCTTAGTTAGTCTATTTTTCTTGTACTCCAGTAAAAATGTCTACAAAATCTTGAAACAAGGTGATTCTTGGTGAGCAAAGTGACATTTTTACTGGAAAACAAGAAAAAAAGACTAAGTAAGAACGTGGAAGACATTACAATCCGAAGGTGAATGTAAAAAGGTTCAATTAAAAGGAAGGAGACGGGAACCGGAAAACATTTAATAAACCAATTGAATAATATAGAGCAGGCAGCCCCTCACGGACGACTGCCGGCGACACACAAAAACAAACTAAAAGTCAGGCCTGATCCTCTCTCGTCAGCAGTCCTGTTGCTTATGCTCCCAATCTCCTCCGTGAGATATGCGGTCTCACGGACCGGTGTGCGCACAGCTGATTCCAACAATCAATCATGCCACTGGCCCCGCCTCACGGCTCCCGTCACGTCTTCATGACCACAGCGAATCATTTCCTCCAGCTAAATAATGAAAAAATTGAGGTGATCATTTTGATCCCTCTCAAACCAGAAACTCCATAGTTTCTATAGTTTAGACCAGGGGTTCCCAAAGTGGGGGTAGTTGATGAAAATGAAACATTAATTAATATCTAATTAATTAATATTGACAGAATCTTTTATTTAGAAAGAGCTTAAATATCCTAATTTTGCTAAGGCCTAGTCCTGATTTAAGATATTTCTTGTCCGGGAAACTACCCTTTAATGTTAAGAATGTTAGTGCAGAGATACTTTAGTGTGGCTCGCGAGATCCACATTCCTGCCGAGTTTAGCCGGACCCAAATAAACACACCTGAACTTCCTGACGACACTTCCTGTTTGGTGAGAGCGCGTGGTTTTAGATGGAGCTCCGTCAAACTTTTTCTTAATTTATTGTTTATTCCTGTTATATCTTAAGATTTATGTTCTAAATTAATAATTCCCCGAGGGTAAAACTTATCCTACAGTGTATCCCATTACAAAATCGTCATTTAACGCACAGACAATTAAATTTATCTGTGCGTTAAATGATCCAATTTATCTTTATAACCCTCAGGCTGTTCGCATTACCAGCCTTTACTTTCTGAATATTGCCTTTACTGCTTAACTCACTGCATTCATTATTACATCACTAATATCTAATGTTTCAGACATGTGTTTAACGTTACCTCTGAGTGCAGATGATGAATCTTTCTTAGCACTTCAGTCAGAACTGGAGACTTTGGAGAAGCAGACCCACGATCTACTCGAGAGGCAATCACATCTGCGAGAAAGTAAAACGGCGCTGGAAACATCCCCGGCTGACGCTAGCAAAGCTGAAGTAAGTTTCCAACCTGATTGTAATACTCCTACCACTTTTTCTCCACGTGTTTCTCTGCACAGAGCACAGGCTTCGAGAACACGACGGGCCCAAATAAATTTCACTCCTGGGAGCCGTAGTTTGCACGCGGGGTGAACTATGTGAGGATGCGGCAGTCAGAGATCCTGAAGAGGGACTTCAGGAGTCTGGTCGAAACTGTTCACAAAGCATCGCCCATGGCGAGGATCATCGTATCAGGGCCGCTTCCTACTTACTGACGAGGGAATGAAAAGTTTAGTAGACTATTTACGCTTAATAAATGGTTGTATTGAATGGTGTATTGAACAGAAGCTGCTCTTTGTAAATAATTTTGATCTGTTTTGGGAGCGACCAAGGCTTTTTCGCCCCGACGGCCAGCACCCCAGCAGCATTGGAGCGGAACTTCTGTCTGACAACATCTCAAAGACTCTACGCACCATTTGACTAGTAATTAAAAACTTTAACCATAGTCTGTGTTCCTCTCACTCAACTGTTAAAGATGTTACTGCTTCCAAATGCATAGAGAATGTGTCCGTCCACAGAATAATACAACTAAACAATAATTTATGTAAAAGTCAGAGAAAAAACCTTATTGTTATTAAACCAAAAGACAATATATTTAATGAGCAAAATCAACGTCTAAAGTTCCGGCACCGTAAGATTAGATCACTAAATCCAAAGGCAGTTTTTGTAAAGATAATGATCACAGACAACAGTTTTGATATACTATGCCTTACTGAAACCTGGCTTAAGCCAAATTATAATTTCGGTCTTAATGAGTCTACTCCACCAAGCTACCGTTATATGCATGAGCCACGTCCGATTGGTCGAGGTGGTGGTGTGGCAACAATCTTTAGAGACTTTCTTACCGTAACTCAGAGAATAGAGCATACATAGAGCATACATTTAAATCATTTGAAGTGCTTGCGTTGAAGACAATTGTTTCGAACAAAAGTAAAAAAACATTGGCTACTGTGTATAGACCCCCTGGGCCCTACACTCATTTTCTGAAAGAGTTTGTGACTTCTTATCGGACCTATTGGTTAACGTCGATAAAGTACTGATTGTCGGAGACTTTAATATCCACATAGATAGTGCTAACGATACATTAGCAGTGGCGTTTAAAGAGCTACTACACTCTTTTGGTGTAGCACAAAACATCAGTAGACCTACTCATCGATTTAATTATACACTAGACTTGATTATATCTCATTGGGGCCGACCTAACCAATATTGATATATACCTCAATGTGAAATCTTAAAATATGTACACTGCGCACTGCAGAAATCAGTCGTATAGCTCGTTAACGATAGGGTGGAACAATCACCTCAACTACTAAAGATAGTATCGTAAACAACTTGCCAGATCTGACTCCTTTAATAACCTTGCAAATAAATACAGAATCGCTCAATGACATGACCAGCAACATGGGCACTATTTTCTCTAATACATTAGAAGCGGACTACCTATGAAGTCAAAAAAGATTAATGAAAAGATCATAGCACCATGGTACAATAGCACCTCTCGTGACCTAAAAGGAGAAACGTGTAAACTGGAGAGCAAATAGAAACTAAGCCAATCAGAGGTCTTTAAAATTGCATGGAAAGAGAGTGCAAACTGTCATAAAAAAGCACTCAAAGCAGCAACGGCGCCACCAGGGGGTGGCCCCTGCCACCCCTGGCCGACTCCTGGCCACCCCACATGTTAGTAGCATCAGTTATGCATTTCATCCCTAATGCACAGGCAGGCAAGCCGCTCTAGACCTTCGATCGCACACAGAACTCCGCCCCCCCCGCCCCTCCATCCATGCCGCTGTAGCTCAGTGTGTGCCCGTCGGTCAACAATTTCAAAAGAAGTTAAGAAAGAAAACGAAGAAGACTACCGGTAAGTATATAAGTCAAAAATATTCTTTAGTAAAAGAAGACGGGGAATTATGTGTCGTGACGTACTTTTTAAGCGCCAAATAGTTACAGTATACTGTTACAGCAGCTTTTTGATGTGTCTTTGACACGTTTTGACAAGAGTTACCTAGCTAAGTTACACCATTAGCTGGTGCATGTATATGTTATGTCAATTTTCAGACAATGAAGAAAGTCCACAGACATCTCTTCTTATTTTAAGAAGAAAAGTACAGAAGGAGGAGTGAAAGAGATGGCAGGGGAGCAACAGAGGCTTGGTAATGTGAGGAGGAGGAGGATGGAGGAGAGGAACAGACAGAGCAGCATGACAAAGATACACAGCCAGCATTAGTGACAGAACACAATGACAGCAGCAGCCCAGGGACAGTCAGCACCATTGGTCACAGAAGTGTTGCAGGACACGGCAAAAGCAGTTGTTAGATGTGTTCCTGGACCAACAGGTGAAGTTACGATCACGTGGCCCTAATAATGAAATTTATGGCTAGCCTAGATAGTAACATCATCTGGAGAAATGTATGTTTTGTTTAGTGTGTTTCCATTAAATTACAAATCATGACATAATCACTTAAAGCTTTTTGATTCATGTTTATGGTAACACTTTAGAATTCTGTATCTTACTTACTGCATAACTAATAAGGAATTATTGAATTCTACTTGAATTATATCAGTAGAAGTTTCCTTAAGTCTTTCTGATAGTTTTCTACAGGCCGGTTTACTACAATAGTAGAATACAATTCTGAAATTAGCAGAGCACCTCCGTAACCTTATAGAAACTAACAAAAACAATCCAAGGATTTTATGTAGTACAATTGCTAAATTAACAAACAAACAGACTTCACCTGACCTTGCTATTCCGCCGCACCTTGGTAGCAATGAATTCATGCATTTTTTTACAGAGAAAATCAAAAAAATACGAGACTTTGAACATTGTTAGAACCCAACCTCCAAGTGTGTCTGATGAATTAATATCAACCATCACCCCAAAAGAAAAGCTACAGTGTTTTTCACCTATATAACAGGAAGATTGAATTAAACTTATTGAAACATCCAAACCGACAACATCCTTATTAAAAGAGTACATTTACATTTACATTTAGTCATTTGGCATACGCTTTTATTCAAAGCGACTTACAGTGCACTTATTACGGGGACAATCCCCCTGGAGCAATATGGAGTAAAGTGTCTTGCTCAAGGACACACTGGTGGTGGCTGCTGGGATCGAACCAGCAACCTTTGATTTATCAGTTCAGTGGTTTAACCCACTAGACCACCATCTCCACTAGAGTAACTACCTGTTGCGATTGAGCCCATTTATAACATTATCAACTCGTCAGTTAATCTAGGCCATGTCCCAGGACCTTTTAAGCTGGCTGTAATTAAGCCTCTTATCAAAAAAACAAACTTAGACCCCAATGAACTTGGAAGCTATAGACCGATTTCAAATCTCCCGTACTTGTCTAAAATACTAGAAAAAGTAGTGTCCACTCAGTTGTGCTCTTTCCTAAAAAATAATGATATACACAAAAAGTTTCAGTCTAGCTTTAGACCGCATCATAGCACTGAAACTGCGCTCGTTAAAAATTGTCCTCCTTGACCTTATTGCTGCTTTCGATACTGTAGACCATAAAATACTATTAGATTGTTTACACAATTATACCGGTATTCAGGGACAGGCACTACAATGGTTCAGATCTTACTTATCAGACAGATATCAATATGTCCATTTAAATGTGGAAACGTCAAATCTAACGCAAGTAAATTATAGATTACCTCAGGGGTCGGTTTTAGGACATTTGCTTTTCTCCAAATACATGAACCCCTTTCATGTCCCGGCTGATGGCGGACCTCTGCCACATGCTCCAGGTAAAACAGCTACGCACATCCGTGTACCACCCTCAGACGGACGGCCTGGTCGAAAAGGTTCAACCAGACACTGAAACGGATGATGCGCCGGGTGGTGGCAGAGGATGTGCGTGACTGGGACCTGATGCTGCCGTACGTGCTATTCGGGATTCGAGAGATACCACAGGCCTCCACTGGTTTCACGCCTTTCGAGCTCCTCTTCGGATGACAACCTAGGGGGCTCCTAGATATCGCTAAGGAAGCGTGGGAATAACAGCCCGCCCCTCATCGAGCACGTACGGCAGATGAAGGACCGCATCGACCGGGTGATGCCCCTGGTTAGGGAGCATCTCTCAGAGCCGAAGCGCACCCAAAAACGTTTGTATGATCGGCCTGCCCAACCTCGAGGGTTCCTGACCGGTCACCAAGTGATGGTACTCATCCCGACAACGACATCCAAGTTTCAGGCCTCCTTGAACGGCCCATATACCATCGTGGAAAGGGTAGGGCCGGTCAACTACCGGGTCCATTAGCTGGGACGACGTAAAGAAGAAAATTTTTACCACATCAATCTGCTGAAAAGGTGGATAGCCTCACCAGCCCAGATGGCCGCCTTCGCAGACATGGAACCAGCTGTAATTCCGATGAGCGACCAACTGCCGACAAGCCAGAAGCAGGATATCTGAGCCCTAGTCAGTCAGTTTAAGGACGCCTCTCCGAGCGGCCTGGGCAGATCCGAATCATTAAACACGAGATCTGGACCCCCCAGGAACCATTGTTACGCAGCGTCCTTACCGGGTCCCAGAGGCTCACCGACAGGCTATAGAGGAGGAAATCACCCGCATGAAGAAGTTGGGGGTGATAGAGCCGACCCGTAGCCCCTGGTCGAGCCCCATCATGATGGTCCCGAAACCGGATGGTACCCTCCACTTTTGTAAAGATTTTCAGCGCCTCAACCAAGTCTCCCTCTTTGATGGATATCCCATGCCCCAAATGGATGAGCTCCTAGACCGCCTGGGGAAGGCATCAGCACGTTAGACCTAACGAAGGGGTACTGGCAGGTACCGGATCCTCCCCTTTGGCCTGCATGGGGCCCTAGCTACTTTCCAGAGGATGATGGATGTCCTCTTACGGCCCCATCAGGCCTATGCGGCGGCCTATATTGATGACCTGGTCATCCACTCGGAGAGCTGTGAAGACCACCTCGATCGTTAGCGGAGTGTGCTAACCGACTTACGGAAGTCAGGACTGACAGCCAATCCACGTATATGCCACCTAGGGCTCGACCAAGCTCAGTACCTGGGATATTGTGTTGGACGAGGACTAATCCAACCTCAGAGCAGGAAGGTGGAGGCAGTGAGGGATGCCACCCAGCCACGGACCAAGACCCAGGGACGAGCTTTTATGGGGCTGGTGGGATATTACAGATGTTTCATCCCTAACTTCTCCTCTATAGCCAGTCCCCTGAATTACCTGACCAGAAAGGGGCAGCCAGAGAAGGTTATCTGGACCCAGGAGGCTGAGAGGGCGTTCCAAGCGTTGAAGACAGCACTGACATCATCCCCGGTGTTATACGCCCCCGACTATGGCTGCCCCTTTACACTCCAGACCGACGCCTCAGACAAGGGAGTAGGTGCGGTGTTGTCACAGACTCGGGAGGATGAGGAACATCCCATCGTTTACATCAGCAAGAGGCTCACCCCCGCCGAGTCTCGGTACGCAAACGTGGAGAAGGAGGCTTTTAGCCATAAAGTGGGCAGTCCTGGAGCTCAGATAATACCTGCTTACAGATCATGCCCCCTTGCTGTGGATGGCAAAGGCCAAGGAATCCAACGCCCGCATAACACGTTGGTTTCTGGTGCTCCAGGACTTTACCGTGGTACACAGGGCTGGAGTCTCCCATGGCAATGCAGACGGTCTGTCGAGATTCTGGTCAGGTTGGACATCCCAGTCAGGAATAGCCCCCTCCCCCCCACACCCACCTAGGTCATATGGTCTCGGAAGGTCCCGACGCCCCACGTCGACGCTTAGGGGGGTGTGTGGTGAGTCACCCCTCGCGCAATCAGCGTCGCCAGGGAAACAGACAAGACACAGCTGCCGATCGTCAAGGCACCAATTAAAGGAGCATAAAAGCCAGCAGAACAGAAGACAGGGGGCGCTAATACTCCCATGCAAGCCTCAGCTAACTTACATGTCTTCTGTTCTCCAGGCTCGGACGATTGACGATCGGCAGCTCTCAAAGGAACCCACATTGAAGGCACGACTGCACAGTGGACGGATTAGCACTTGGGCACGGAGATCATGCAGAACTGGAAGAAGCATTCCCAGAACTAGCACTCCCATGCCTGGCATCCACCAACAACCGGACCTTGCAGCGAGCACTCCACACACCACTTCTAATAAATTACCCTGCCTTGGCTAAGAAAACTGTCTGTTGTGTGTAGACTAATTAGAGATTACGCCAGCTACAGCTGCGGACTGACTGAATATCCCAGCTCCATCTAAGGCAATTCCACCACCACCCAAGAGAAATACGACCATCTGACCATCCCAGCTCAGACCATTCCATCCCCAACCAAGAGCAAAGACGGACTACTTGTCACATTAATGCTGAAGCTATAATACTTGGTATTTAATGCTAAACTTACATCACATGTCAGGAGTTTGAAGACATCTGATTGGAGGTTGCTGGGTGGGTGTTTGTGGGGAGTGGGGGGCTCTTTGGTTGTGGTTGGGGGGATTTTAATAGTCGGGGCTGTGTGGGTCTGGTTTGGTCTTATTTTGTAGTCGATGTTGGACAACAGAGGAGTAAAGTTACAACATGACATTACTATTTTACCTGGTTGTTCCTGTAAAGCTGCTTTGGAACAATGCACATTGTAAAAAGCGCTATATAAATAAACTTGAATTGAACAAGCGTAATTAGGGACTTAATGGAGCGCTGCGCAGATTGATCGTGTTAAGTAACCCGAGAGCGATTCAAATCCAGACCACTCCGTATGCTTTACAATCACTCTAGCGTAGGTTTATTGTCATATGCCGATTAATCTGCAATGTGCCGCATAAAGACCTTGGCTGCGTCCACATACCCCCACTTGTGTGCATGCGAAGCGAAGGAAGAGCGCAAGTCAGTCCAATGTCTTAAAAAGGCTGAAGGGCAGTGCACTTAACACACGCTAAACCCACACTAGCGTGAATACCCCTGTGGAGCGGTATTGAGGCTAAGCGTATCCCATCATGCATCATGTTCTGGATATAAATCATTAGACTTTTTGCTAAGGTCTCACGAGATGTTGTTGAAAGCTTTCCAGTGCATGTTATAATACTACTTTTTAAGGTTATATCTTTATTTCTTCAACGGGTTTTTTCTTTCGTTTTTGATACAATACAAATAAAGCGCCATAAAAAATAAATCTGACTTGACTATATGATTACATATTACATATAATTTCGTAGTAAAACGTAGTGTTACATATTTTATTGGTGAAAACTCCAAAGTTATGTATTTTGTACTTTTTATCTTTGACTATAAGCAAAACAACTAAAGTCATATACCTGTAAAAACCCAGAAAAAGGAGAAAACACAGAAGACAGACATACCCACATACAAACGCTCCACACACACAATATGCACACATATTTACTAGGGATGAGCGAGTACAGCTTTATCTGTATCTGTTAACCATATGAATTATCTGTATCCGTATCTGTACTCGGACTGGGCGGGGCCTAACCAGGAAGTGGGCGGGATTTAACCCGGAAATTGGGTCGGGTTGTCTTGAGATGGGCGGGGCTTTAACCGGTATGTTATTTTAAGCATGCAATTGATATGGATTGATCAGAAATTGTTATATTTAATGCTGATTAGAAAAATATTTACATGACAGCATCAGCATTGAGCTTCAGATCAATGGTTTTGATCACGATGACAAACGAACTATATACAGAATAAGTTTTGCAACAATGAATACAACACATGCGGTTGCAATTATGAAGTAAAATGTAATGAACAAGAGTTTTCACCTCAACATAACTTTATTTTTTAAACTTTTAATTAAAAACTGGTCAGAGCCAGCTGACGGTTTAAAAAAGACAGGCAGAGACGCAACGCGAGTCGCATTCTACCAAGCACCACGTCTGAACAAACCCCACGTTTACCAAACTCTACTGGTTAATAAGTAAGTACTACAAACCGAAATAAAAAACAAACCTGAAGCTGAAGATACCCTTAACGTTAACGGAAAAGACCCGCGAACCTGAGTGACTGAGGGAGAGACGGAGAGAGAGAGCTGCGAACACAGTCAGCAACACAATACATCTGTATATGTGTAGGGGAGGGGTGCTGTGACTATCACAGAATGCAGACACAGTCAGCTACCCAATGAGGATTTTTATTCAATCCGAGCACAGATATTGACTCTCGTATTACTCATATGATACTCGTACTCGTCAAAAGTGCTTTATGCGTACCGGATACTCGTTTCAGCCGAGTATCCGGCTCAACTCTAGTGTTTACACACATCAACATACAGACACGCACTAACTCACAGTGAAAGCACACATTTAAGATAAAGGAGAGAGAAACACAGGTCAAATACTGCGCTCGAACTGCGCTCGTTAGAATTACAAATGACCTTCTTATTGCTTCAGATAAAGGAAACATCTCACTCTTAGTCCTGCTTGACCTTAGTGCTGCTTTCGATACTGTAGACCATAAAATACTACTAGATCGTTTACACCATTATATCGGTATTCAGGGACAGGCACTGCAATGGTTCAGATCTTACTTAACAGACCGATATCAATACGTCCATTTAAATGGGAAATCGTCAAATCTTACGCAAGTCAATTATGGATTACCACAGGGATCGGTTTTAGGACCCTTGCTTTTCTCCATATACATGCTGCCCCTCGGCAACATTATTAGAAAACATGGAATTAGCTTCCACTGTTATGCAGATGATACTCAGCTATATATCTCATCAAGACCAGATGATTCCTTTAAGCTATCCAAACTGGCAGAGTGCATCGAGGACATAAAACATTGGATGACTAGTAATTTCCTCCTTTTAAACTCTAGCAAAACAGAAATATTACTTATAGCACCAAAATTAAGTAAACCGAATATCTCCGATTACAGCCTGCAAATTGAAAGCTGCACTGTTACTCCAACAAATACAGTTAAAGACCTAGGCGTTATATTAGACGGCAACCTGTCATTTAAAAATCACATCTCAAATATCACAAAAACAGCCTTCTTCCACCTTAGAAATGTTGCCAAATTACGAAATAGTTTATGTGTTGCAGACGCAGAAAAGCTTATTCATGCATTTGTGACCTCACGGCTTGACTATTGTAATGCTCTACTTAGTGGTTGTCCTGTATCATCGATAAACAAACTACAGTTAGTTCAGAATGCAGCTGCCAGAGTTCTTACTAGGTCAAGAAAATACGATCACATAACCCCAGTTTTATCATCGCTTCACTGGCTACCCATTAAGTATCGCATTGATTTTAAAATTATTTTAATTACTTACAAAGCCCTGAACGGTTTAGCACCTACTTACTTAACCGAGCTTTTATCACGTTACAACCCATCACGCTCGCTGAGATCTCAAAACTTAGGACTTTTGACAATACCTAGAATAACAAAATCCACCAAAGGTGGACGAGCTTTCTCATACGTAGCACCTAAACTCTGGAATAGCCTTCCTGATACTATTCGAGGGTCAGACACACTCTCCCAATTTAAATCTAGATTAAAGACACATCTTTTCAGCCAAGCTTTCACTTAATGCATAGTTAATGAACAGCAGCTACGCTAATTATTCTCTTTATTCTCTTTCCGCCTCTGCCTCGGGATGCCCATCCCGAGGTAGGAAGAAGTTCCACCATGTCCAGACGACCGACAGATGCCCATCCCGAGGTAGGAAGAAGTTCCACCATGTCCAGACGACTGACAGATGCCCATCCCCAATTTGAGATTACACCAGATACAGCTGCAGACTGACTGACCATCCCAGCTCCATCTAAGGCAATTCCACCAGCTGCCAAGAGAAATATGACCATCGGACCATCCCAGCTCAGACCACTACATCCCCAGCCAAGAGCAAAGACGGACTATTTGTCTTATTAATGCTGAAGTTACAATATTTGGTATTAAATGCTAAACTAAAATCACATGTCACCAGTCTGAGTGCAGCTATGACACGTCAGAGGGGATCTGGCCCTCCCGGTTGAGCCTGGATTCTCCCGAGGTTTTTGTCTCCATTAATCAATCATTGGAGTTTGGGTTCCTCGCCACAGCAGGGCAGTGTTGGCCTGCTCACCGGGAGACTGCATTCATTCATTTATTTATTTAGAAATTAGATGTTATTTATTAGAATGAACTTACTCGTTGTATAAATACCATGCACTGTGCTGTGTTTTAACTTTTCTGTTGTTCCTGTTTGCCCCTGTAAAGCTGCTTTGAAACAATACACATTGTGAAAAGCGCTATATAAATAAACTTGAATTGAATTGAATTGAAATATTAAACAGACTATACATTTCTAAATTCAATATTAATTATGTAAAACTTCTGAATTCTAAAGCATTTTTGATTATTTATCTCACAATTAGAAACACGTCATTAATTAACGTTATATGTTTGCACTTTCTAAGTGTGTCCCATCGGATTTGAAATACTTAATGCTCACCTGGGATCTGCACGCCCACTAGAACACAAGGGCCAAAAAACAAATGACAAATACCATATCTTATATGAACAAAGAATCTTCATATGAATATTTGGTATCATTTGAAATGTCTTGGTACAATGGTCTCATATCCACGGCAGTAGAGCAGATCATAACATAGGTTTGAGGCTTTAAAGATATTCTGCTCACTGTTGAGGTTGTGTCTTCATGCAAATGCCCACGTGTGGCCTGATCAGATCCAGGACAGAGTCCTTTACAATGTAAATTGTTGTTGTGTGGAGGAAGGGTATTTTTGTCTGAGTATTTAAGGGAAGCTGGCAAAATGTTTTGTTTTTGTATTCTCTGAATTGAATTGTAATTGGCAAAAAACATTTACCTTACTAATATATTGTCATGTTTGAATTTGTTCTGCATTATTCTGAGTTTATAAACTTTAGCAGATCATGCTATATATATTGTTACCGCAAATCTACGTTCAGGTTAGTGGCTATATCTTATGTCTACAGTAGAAAGATAGACAACATGTATAAGAATAAAGTATGAATATGTACAAACAACGTGTGGTGTCTTGCAAGACAGTTCAATAGCAGAAAGAACCGAGACATGCAGTGAAGATGCAGTGACATTGGAAGCATTCCAAGTTTTCCCATCACTGAGAAAATATGTACCATCCCGAGTTTTTTTTAACTGTGAGGGTATCTTTGAATTTCCTGTGACCCTTAGGAACATGCAGATGGTTACGGACTCACACTTTATCAACTTCCTGAAAGTAAGGAGTGCGTGCACTGCGCTTTGTATCAGTATACTGTTTCATTTTGCGTTGCAGCCGTGTAACTTTTGGCGAACCATCGCATCAGTAGGTCCGGCGGGCACAGCTGGGAATGGCAGAACAGAAAGTCTTGTGCAAATTTTCCTAGCGCAATGGAGCTGAAAAGGCACAGTACCAGTTGCAGCATGCGGAGTGGCATGGTGCACTTACAAAAAGTCAGTTACGACAGGTTTCCATGGCTGATGTTGTTGAATAGCCATTTGGCCAATTAAACCTTTCCACAGCACCATTAGCCACAGTGTAGTAGAGAGAGGAACGACAGTGACGAAGGTTCAGTTTTTTCCACAAAAGCAGTAAAGGAAGCAGATGTAAACTGAACAACGTTATCCGTCACTATGCTCAATGGATTGCCATGGCGACTAAATACAGATGACAGAAACGAAAACACAAAATCTGCAGTGACAGTATGAGTAAAGGAAACCTCAGGCCATTTGCTTTAATAATCAACCAATGTGATAGAAACCTGCAATCAGTGTCAAAGGGCCCGACTACATCCACAGCGACTTTCTGCCATGGTCCATCTGGCAGTGGTACCGGCTGAAGTGGAACAGGATGAGACTTTACAGTTTTGTCATTGAGTTGACAGACATTGCAGGAACAGACGAAATCGTGAACCGAAGTCTCCATCCCTGGCCACCAATAGACATCACAGAGACGTTGTTTCGTTCTCATCTCCCCTTGGTGTCCTTCATGTGCTAAAGCGACCGAAATAGGTCGATGAGCAACTGGCGCAATCAGTCGTGAGCCTCAGAAGACAAAGTTGTCCTTTACAGAAAGTTCCAGAGTCAGTATTCAGTGCGTTGGATGAAGGAGGCCAACAGAAATCTGTGCACGAAGATGGCTCTTTGCAGGACTAGCAGCACGACCAACATCAAAATCAGCAGCAGACAGAGAATTACAGGAGGCAGACAGAAAAGCAACATATTCCTCCATATCATCCTCATCATCTTCATGGGCTAAAGCATCAGTGTTGTCTGTTGAAGAAGCAGTTAGGGGCACACGTGACAAATAATAAGCAGGAGTATTGGGAACCTGGACGGTATTCCACATCATAATTAAATGACAATAGATGTGCAGACCATCTTGCTACACGACGTCCAGCACGGCCAACAACTTTAGTGGTAAATTGTCAGGGCCTGGTGATCCGTACGCAGAGTGAACTGGCGGCCCCAGAGGTAAGTACGGCAATTCTTAACGGCCCACACGCATGCAAGTGCTTCTTTTTCTACAGTGGGATATTTACGCTCAGCAGCAGACAGTGTTCCTGAAACAAAGGCTACAGTACGTTCAATGCCATCTGGACTAACCTTGGAGAGCATGGCGCCCAGACCATAATCGGAAGCATCTGTGGAGACAATGGTGTGCATGTAGGGGTCAAATAATCCCAAAGAAGGGCTGTTTGCAAGCAATTGTTTCATTTTGCTCAAGCTTTGTTCAGCTTCCTCTGACAGGCTGAATGTGATGCACATGAGACCGCTCCAACACTGGTTTCAGAGTCGAGTTCCGAGGAGAGCGTGGCACACCGGCAGCATGCGGATGGTGATAACGCCCTGCTTCCGACGCACCATAACCCCTAGTCTTCCATGACTTTTTCGACGGACTCAGGTCCCTCTGGGCAGGTTATGAGACAGGTCGTGGTGACGACTGACGTCTCCCTGCAGGGGTGCGGTACAGGGTGTTGGATCAGGCGGGGCGTTGGACGAACCCCTTGCTGCGCTGGCATATCAATTGACAAGAGTTGTGGGCTGTGCTACTTGCACTGAGCAGGCTACAGCCTCTCATGCGAGACAAGCACGTGCTGGTCCGAGGACAGCACTACAGCTGTAGCGTACACAGATCGTCAGGGTGGCGTTCGCTCACAGCAGCTAACTTCTAACACAACTTCCTCGACGCCTCCTCCGGTGGAGTCAACAGGTGACCCGTTCCCTGCGGGCCACACACACCCCGGGAAAACTGAACTAGACAGCCGACGTGCTTTCTCGCCAGTTTATGCCTCGTGGAGAGTGGCGACTCCACCCCCACGCAGTCCAGCTCATTTGGAGTCTGTTCGGGTAGGCCCAGCTAAACCTGTTCGCCTCCCGTAACACCACCATTTGCCCACTTGGTATTCCCTGCCCTCGGCACGGATATCCTGGCCCACAGCTGACCGCGGGATGAGCGGAAGCACACCTTCCCCCCCAGGAGCCTCCTTGCACAGACGCTGTGCAAGGTCAGGGAGCAGGAGCACCAAGTGTTATTGGTTACACCACAACGGTCTAACCGCATTTGATTTTCCGCATAAATTTATGAAGAAATCCAAGTAAGCCCAAAGGGTTCACATAATTTTTCTTTCAACTGTATTTGTAACATAAGGTAAAGTGATGAATGGCCCTTTTATCCTGACGCAAGCAGGCGCGTCTCATTTTCTTTACAGCTGCAGAATGCCGCTTAGCTGAATCACGTACCGCAGCACAATGCGGCATGGTGGAAGATCGTGTTCTCGCGCATTTTGAATGGCTGCTTGCGCGATGTAAACGCGTAAATCTGAGATTTCTTTTTTTTTAATGTGAAGCAGGTGGCGGGCAGGTGCTGATATCTTAATTTCTGACAATCGTGTAACAACTCCACCGCACGCAGCCACACCCCCCGCACCAGCACCTTCTCCCTGCAATTCCCGTTGCCATTTCACTAGACTTCTGACATTAAAGACTACACTCCCCATATTCCCTTGCACGTGATTAAATTAACATTTTTGGCCCAAATGTGGTGTGTGAATAAATTGCGATTGGTTAAATTAATTAATTATAACAACATGTAATGGATTAGGCTACAAATTGTAATCGCTTCACAGCCCTATAAAATATGAATATCAATTAAATCAAATATAAATGCAAATAGTTATACTATTAACAAATAGCCAGAATGATTAACAAACACAGACCAGAAGTTAACTTAGGGTCATGTGCATGTGTCCGATGAAAAAGTATATTAGTATTAGTATCAATAGGTTAATGCAAACAATTTTAAACCGGAACTGTGTTGCTAAAAACAATGAAACAAATATTATTCAGATATAGTTTTGATAAGGGTTGGATAATTTGGTTTAGTAGGCAATATATGTAAATGATGATAATGTAGACAGAGAAAATTAAAATGTTTAGGGGGAGTTACATGACATAGCATAGATGTGTTTTTAAGGACACATGATTACAGCCACTGGAAATAGGCTAGAAGTTCAGGATCAATATTTTTAGTGTTGTCCAATCTGAAGGGAATAATCTAGTAAAATGCTTGCTGATGAAACAAATGAGGCTAAGTGTTTTCCTGTTTTATTCCTCAATTTATTGAAGATGATGGGGTTGACGGAATTTATAATTTCTCTTAAAAGACAATTGCAGTTTCTTTGTTTTGAGAAAAATGTATTAATTCATTTGTTTAATATACAGGGAAGTAAACATCTACTTACGTTATCGGATACTCTACTCCAAAAAGAACGGACTGGATTGTTGGGACATTCTGTCCAACCAGGGCAATCTGTGGTGAATGTTTCTGGGAAAACAGTCAATTTATAACCTGAAAGAATGGCTAATCAGATGTTGTCTAAATAAAAAAAAGAAAATTTTGCATTGTCAATTTACAAAAAAATGTGCATTAAAATAACAGTTATAAGTGGTACCTTTGCTTCCCTTACTGCTGCACCATTTAAGTCCATCAAACATAAAGCCCACCAACGTATCTTCCAAAGTAATCAAACAATCCCTGTTTTTTGTAAATGCATGGGCCATGTCCTTTGTTCTGCTCCAGAATAGGTTCTGTACATAAATATAATGAATGTGGCCGCCATATTTGTTCAGGTGTATGTGTAAATGTGCGTCACTCACTTTATGACAAGGTATTTTTTGTTGAAATGAGTTTATCAAAGGATTGTAAGCTTCAGGAGGGACACTGCATGGGTCCTTACCTACATACGCTTGTTCAAATGCACTCCATATATCTTCACAGTAATGTACACTGAAAAGAGCAAACACACCTGTTAATCAAACAATCGTTGCCCTATTTAGAGAACATACTTGTGTAGTCTTTATTATGTCATTTGAAATGTGTTGAAACAGTTTAGAGGTGCTAACACATGTGGATTGCCTTCTTTGAACAGGCACAGAGAACATGTTGGTCACTTGCATTAATCAAAAGCTAATTGACGACCGTTGTTAAGAATGCAGACCAGTAATATACTTGCACTACATGCCTAGCAGACAACCCCTGACATCTTCCACAGGCAGAAGTAAATCAAGCAGGATGAATACGCATATTTTTTAATTGAATCTTTGAATTAATCTACTTAACCCTTGCACACTAAGCCTCTCACTGTCTAACAACAGTCACATTCGGACCCACACACCATGACCAGAAAGAACATGTCGGGGCATTTCCTTTAATTAAAAGGTAGTTTATGGCACATTGATAAGAAGGCAGACCCCCAAAGTCTCAAACACTTTCATCATTTGGCAGGTAAAAGTCTTGAACATTGAACCAACTCATTCTTTAATGAAAATGTCATAAACATAACATGCATAAACATATGCATTCACACTGTCTTTGGAGACAGGCAGGCTGGAACCACATTTTACCAACTGGAGTGGGGGTAGAAACTTAGTAGCGACAGTGGGGACACAACAACAGGTCATAAAAACCACAAACCTAAAGATTAATTACCAGGACATTAAAACAAACAAACATTAACTTTGTTTGGAACCCGTTGATAAGAAGACAAAACCCCAAAGTCTCCAACACTTTTCATCATTTTTCAGATAAGTGTCAAAACCAAATCACCCACAGCACATCCTGTCACCAGGTAAAAAGACAGCCAGGGTCAAAGCGAGGTCTTGGTTTGGGGGGTGGAGGGGTTTGTGTGGGTAGGAATGAGGGGGGCAGAGGATTCCCCCAACTTATGTAGAACTTCATTTACATTTTAACAACTGACTACATGCATCACACTTCAACACAGGCAAGTTCTTCTTAAACTTAAACGAAAGTTTGTGAAAGCGTTCGTACGCAGGTTTCACGCACAAATTTGTGCGTACGCATGCTTAGTGAATGAGACCCAATGTTTAAGTAAACCTTGTTGGTTTGCATCAGACTGGTCCATTTATTTTGGTATATTTGTTTCTATAGTATGAATTTAACTAAAAAAGGTTAACCGTGAACAGAGAGAGCTTACATATCAGTTATATTAAGCTTGAACATCGAAAATGGATCGTAATCGGCCCGATCAGATGACAAGAAATCGGTACTCAGTATCGCCTCCAAAAATCCTGATCGGAGCATCCCTAGAAGGTATTGTCATGGTTCTCCCATTTCTGTTCAGGGTTTTCCAGCCTTGGGGTAGAACCATGATAATATCACGTGTTTTGTGTGAGAAGGACATGGCAAGGTATTGCTATTTGATATTGGCTGTCATGCGCCTTCTCATGTCTCGTCTATGGCCCCGCCCCTCTCGTTCCTCGTCAGCTTTCCCTGAGTGCTTAATCCCCAGCACCTGTTACTTGTTAATTATCCTTTGTCTGTCTCCCTTTAAAACATCCTCGTGTTCATTGTCCTGTGCTCGTTCATTGTGGATATACCTGTATGTTCTCTCTTGGCTGTGTGATAGATTAGATTTGCTGTTCCTGAATGTTTATCCTTAGACCTTGTTCCTTGTTCCTGTTTCATTGTCAAGTAAGTGTTAGTTTAGTGTGTGTATCCAGTGTTTATTTTCTAGTCTAGTGAGTCAGTGTCCTTGTTTCTGTATTTAATATTATCCAGTCTTGTTTTGTTTTAACTCTTTTGTAGTGTTCTGTGTTACATTAAATACCTGTGTTAACCCCTCAACCATCTGTCTGCCTGCGTTTGGGTTCTCTCCTTGTCTAACCGTGACAGGTATAGCACATTGAAATACACAGGACCTGTTAAAAATTAAATAGTGAATTCGTTGACTGTATTCTGCATTAATGGAGAACAGCAGTATTTGCAGACAAGAGTTCACTAAGATTGGTAGCATATCACCTCAAGTGGTTAGAACAATGTGAAAAAAAATACCAGCCAAAATGTTTATATGTCACGACTGTAGTATGGTTGGACATTTGTCAATAATAGATTTGTGTGTATGTATGTCTGTATGCACACACAAAAGAGCCCCACCTCCACAACAGAAAACAGACACCGAGATTACAGAGGCAAAGGGATCGGCTAAAATGTTAATGACATTTATTTTAAAGTTAGTGAAGAAACATGCATATATAAACGACAATAGAGTACATCACCAAAATCACAGAGGTCATGTTTATATTTTGTGTGATAAGTCGATAAGTAAATCTCAAGCAGTGTTTGACAGAGAGCCAGTATATCTACATGCAACAGTAAAACTCACCTCCGGAATCTGGAGGGAATATAGGCACACACTTCTAAATATTGCTTAAGAGATCAAGTTTGTCAAAGGTCGTTGTATTCTTGGGCTGAAATTTTGATTACAGTAATCCTTGACTTTGCTGCACATAGATGACGCCATTCATATTAGGGATGCATCGAATGTTCGGCCGAAAATAGCAAAAAAAATGTTCTAAAAATCAATTTTTGACGTGTCATATGATCAAGCAGCGACCACAAAGAGAGAGAGAGAGAGAGAGAGAGAGGGAGAGAGACGCAGAAAACGTGTCAGCAGTCTGTGGAGCATGTACTAAGTGTCAGAGAAAGACGAAACATGGAATTTGCCATGCCGGAGTAAATTTCTGAATGAAAGCATCTTTACCGGTCGGTAATTGTAGACTATTGACCAACCACAATCTACTCATAAGCACAGCACTTTATCCCCCACTAGCATGCACAACCAATAAGAACTCTTACACAGTCACAGCAATACGTACCAATCACTGTACATTGTGTGTACATTTGCTGCTGTATAGTTGTGAAGCTGTATATTAAATCTGGTGTCATTCGTTATAATATAGTCTAGCACTTGTACAGAAATGTTAACTGTGTAAATGTGTACAAGAAATATCTACAGTAAAGTAATTTTTTGTTACTTGCAGTCTGTCATACTTGTCATACTGCCATGTTAGTCGGAACAGCACCCACATTTTTCACCTATGTTTGCACTTATTGTGTATATGGTTAAGTGACAATAAAGGGATTTGATACTTCAGACTGGACCGGACGGTCTGACAGTAGTCCCGCCGCTCAAGACATCCTTCGACATCATATAGTGGTCGCGTGCCATGCATACAGTTCCCTGTACTAAACAACTTGTCAAAGTCTTTTAATCCCGGCCACGAGTGCACCTTCTGAGAAAACAGTGACAGTCAGCTTTTGGAGGCGGAGTTTGGAGGAGAGGGGTGAACTGAAATGGTTGTCAGGTCGTTTATTTATCCAAAATACAATGATAGGGTTTGTATCTACATCTCAGACAGCATACAACACTGAATGATGATGATTACCAACTCACACATTTACATCTGTTCTCTTCTCCCCCACTCCTCTATCTCTCCAACCGAACTCAGAGCACTTCAAAGCTCACCCATGAACTGGATTAGACAAACACCATATCTTATATGAACAAAGAATCTTCATATGCATATTTTGTATCGTTTTAAAAATGTCTCAATTGGTACAATTGTCTCATTTCCACGGCAGGGGAGCAGATCATAACATAGGTTTGAGGCTTTAAGATATTCTGCTCGCTGTTGAGGGTGTGTCTTCATGTAAATGCCCATTTGTGGCCTAATCAGATCCAGGACAGAGTCCTTTACAATGTAAATTGTTGTTGTTTGGAGGAAGGGTATTTTGGTCTGGGTATTTTAAGGGCTGCTGGCAAAATGTTCTGGGGAATTCTTACTAAGATGAACCCATGTTGCTGTGTGTGCCTTCAGTGTATGCCTTGTGTTTTTTCCAATCGCACCTTTTTCTACTGTCAGGAATGCATCTTAAACTCATAGACTAATCTTTGAGGATTTGATGTTTTGTTTTCATATTCTATGAATTGGATTCGAATTATGCTTTCTATTCCTCACTGATAAATTGTTATTTTTGAAATTGTTACGTGGTTTTCTGAATTTTCCGAATTTACTGAACCGGACTATACTTTTTTTTCCCCCTCCCTCATCCCTGTCGCTCCTGGTGCTCCCGTCTCTGTTCTCTTGTCGGTACATACCCCCAGGGGCTGCGGACGCCGAGACTGGCTCCCCGTGGGGTAGGTACAGTCTCGGTAGTACCCCCCGGCCTGTAAGGGGCGATGGCGGTATGTGGTCAGGAAGACGTGACGGGAGCCGTGAGGCGTGGCTGGTGGCTTGATTGATAGTTGGAATCAGCTGTGCGCACACTGGTCCCGCATATCTCACGGAGGAGATTGGGAGCATAAGAGGACAAGCGTCGGGACTGCTGACGAGAGAGGACCAGGCCTGGGTTTTAGTTGTGGTTTGTGTTCATGTATTGTGTTATTCGCCGGCAGTCGTCCGTGAGGGGCTGCCGGCTGTCTTTTTACTTTCTTGTTATTTTATTAAATGTTGATATGTTTGCCGGTTCGCGTCTCCTTCCTTCCTTTTAATTGAACCTTATTACAATTATCTTAAAAGAAAAATTCTGCTTTAACAGAAACAACTTCAAACAAAGCTGGTTAATTTTTGGAACCAACTGTACTTCCTATAAAAGCCCATCTCAGCCATAGGTGCTGGCAACTTTTATGTAAAATCCTAAACTTGAGATAGTAAATTAAATAGAGGTGCACCGATTGACCGGCCAGAGACCGGAATCAGCCGGTTTTCGCACGTCTTGCCGATTTTCAGTTGCCCGCGACGCAGGCAATAACGTCACAGCCGTCAGTACACTCAAAGCCGCAAGCAAACATGTAAACGTGCGTGCACACATCCAGTCTTTCACGACTTGTTTATACTCGTATGTGAGTCCACCGTACCGTGAGTCTCTGCTGACTGACACACATCTCTCATATCGGCTAACTGCACGCCTATGCAATCATCATGTACGGTACATTAAAATTGTGCACTGTAGTTCATCTCTCGTTGCTCCGTCTACTTGGGGTCTGTATGAATAACAGTGATGCTAAAAAACTCTGACACATGCTAAGCTAAACTAATGTTCAAGTCATGACATAAATTCAAGTGCTTGTCTTATGTTAAAGGTAAAAATTAGGTAAATTACATTCAACTGTTATATAAAACTGTTAAAAATATATAATGTGATTCTCTGATTCAGTTCTTTACTAACACAAGAAATGTGATAATACATTTGGTCCGTGAACCTTAGAATAATTAATTTATTAATTATTGTTTTCAAAACAGTAAAAGTAAAAAAACATTCACAATACATTCTATTACATAGCAATAGAACTCCGCCCAAAACACTACAGAAAATGTAATGGTTTCCTTGTTAAAAACATTCACAATACATTCTATTACATAGCAATAGAACACCGCCCAAAACACTACAGAAAATGTAATGGTTTCCTTGTTAATACCATTTTAAACCTTTAGGTTTTTATTTTATTTTATTTATAATAAAATGTAGTGAGTGGTGTGTAATATGAGACATTACATGTTGATCAAGCAGACTGTATATTATAAAAACTACTTTTTCACTACTTCCTTTATCATTGGTCACTATGACCGGTTAACTTTTACATTCGCATACCTGAATATGAATGAATGAAAAGCTTCTATTGTCAATGCAGGCAAAGCAAACAACGCAATTCTTAGAGCACCTCTAACACAAAACACAAGACATAAATAAATATTTTTAATATAATTCGACAAAAATGCCCTCTGGCCGGCGCTTCAGAGCACCAAACACCAGGACTTCCAGACACAGAACAGCTCCTTAAGAGCAATATTCCACTTTCACTACTCCTATAGTGTGCACTATATACATACATACATTCTATAAATATGTAAATTCCTCTGTATACTACCCTGTACAATGTCTATTATAAGTTATTTTCCCCCATTTTCTGTGCAATAGTCTTTTATTTTATACATGCATATTTTAGAATCTTTTAGACTGTAAATCTTATTATATTTGAATTGTCATTGGTGTTGGAAGCTTCTACAGACATTCAACACAAAGAAAATTCCTTGTGTGTGCAGGCATACTTGGCAATAAAGCTCTTCTGATTCTGAAATCCAAATCAGCATGATGACTAATCACTGTAAAATGACAAAAAAGGTAATAGACCACATAAGGGAGATCTTAAACTGCAGAGAGAAGGCAGAGTCACATTTGTATTAGTAACAGTAATTAGTAACAGTTAAAACAAACCGTGAACAGAGTGGGAGCAGTCTCTCATGATTCTTCTAAATCTTATACATAACATTAAACCTTTATCTATGACACTCACTTTGCTTATTTGTACAATCTCCTAGTAGTTTTAACTTTTCATCAAACTTTGCTAGCCTATAATGTACTGTAATATGCAATTATAAGGACATGTTTTGATTTAACAGCTATCACATGGCTCTAGAGTGCAGTGGCGGCTGCTGATCTCTTAAAGAGGGGAAGCTCATTTTCGGCCTAAATCATAAAAATTGTCAATTTATTTATATGTAAATTCTGCCCTACGTTCCTTTTCAAGAAAATGCTCTGTAACCCATGTCAAGAGACATGGCCAGCAGTACATTTTCTTTTTCACAGCACTTCCAGTCAGCCAGCTAACTTTGTCATACCAGGAGAGCTGAAAAGACCTGTTACTTTTCCCTATCTTTTGCACTAAATCAATCTTAGGTGTTGATCTGCCCTGCTGTTTAATTCTAAGTTTCTCCTCGTAAGGAAGACTTTCTAATGGCTTTGCCAAAATCAGGTCGACAATATTAGCACTGTCTGCCATCGTGTGCAGTTTGCTAGATGGCTAGTTCAGACTATATGAATTAATGAACAAACGATCTAATATATATATATATTTAACTCAACGGGAGGAAATGTGGGAATTATGTTAAACTGAAACAATGAATGTGGTGTGAAATTGTGTGAAATATACGATGAAGGTTGCAGCAGTTTGTCTTTCAACTACACATGCAAAATCTGCGATGGGACTGAGTTGGAAATGGAGACACAGAGTGATACGCGTCATAATCTGAAGACCACGCCCACGCCCAGACCAACCGTCTCTTTGCATTGCGAGAAGCTGCCGCCTCCTTGTCATTTATGATTTATAAAAAAAAAAAAAATGTCTAAAAGCTGATACGTGACAATGTGTATAGCAAACAAGCTAAAAAAAAACAAGAAATACGTTTTTATAAGATGTCGACCCCAAAAAAACGAGCGTTTTAGGACATAAAAGTGGATTAAAAAGAGACAGACCCTCCAATCATCACGCAGACGCTCGGAGTCCGGGCCAGCCCACTCCTCCATTCATCCCAGAGACGCTGAGCGTCCGTGGGCGGGACATAATCGCAGCATTATCCAATGACCGTATTGTTTCTAAGCACTGAAAAAAACTGTTTAAAGCAGCCCCATTGAAGTCAATGGACGCTGGGCTTCAACAGAGTAATGCACTGTACGCTACGGGAATGAATGAGAAGGACTTACCGACCTAAGTAGCTGATTCTGAACGAAATTGTTTTCGTTCGAGATGAACGTGTTTAACGCATTTTTAGTCATAATGCCGTCAGTTAATGTAGCAGGGGATGATGAGGGAAGATGAAAAGATCAATTGACAACTTTTTCGTGAATAACGTAATTTAAGGCCTGATCCTTTCGAAAATCATAATCAATGCTCTGACACGGAGCCTTCAAGCCCTGGTCCATTTATCTTGATATTTTTTAAGTTTAAATTTCAGCTCAGTGAAACACTTTAAGCAACAACACTTTTTCAATAAGTTATCTTTCATGTAGATTTGTGCTTCAAATAAAGATCTTTGTGTTGACCAGATTGTTAGTTAATCATTTACAAATACATTTTGCCTATATGGACATTTAACAAAACGTGAACTGGTAAACCAGTTAATGGTAAATGCGTTAAATGCGATGCGGTCAAAAATGTGGGTGCACCTAACTTTTGTGCTGGTGCACCTAAGAAAAAAAGTTAGGCGCACCAGTGCAACCAGTGCAAAAAGTTAGTCTAGAGCCCTGTATCATGCATGTAGAAATATTTAGTCTTTTATTGAACATTTTCAAAAACTTAACATTTAACAACCATCCCATTTTTAGTGCAAAAAAAGGTTCAAAATTGTATCAGAAGTGCAAAACAAGCTGCTCTCACTATGAATTTAAATGGGGGCTATGGATAAACCTTCTTGCTGTCAGCTTTCCACGCACAAACACACACACATTCTTTGTTTCAGTAACAGTACATACTGCTACATTGCACAGAGTGTAAACCTACATATTTAGATATTGTTGTTTAAGTTTTTAGTGGTACGCACCACTTAACAGATATGTATGATTCAAGAGAGTGGTCTTGTGCTACCACCACTCGTCGCCAGAGGCTGCAGTTACTTAATGTTTCGTTTTGGTTTTGTTGTATATTAATTTGATGGACTTAAAGAAATATTGAGGAAAACAAACCAAAAATTTGTCTCGTATACAGTGTACATGTAAAAAATGAACGGTTAATTTGTTTTTCCGTTTTGAAAACAAAAACAAATAAATGAATTATCTGTAGGTAAATGGACCATATTTAAATCTTAAGAGTAGAATTCGTTTATGTTTTTTAGCTTTTTATTGAAGTTAAAGCTAAAATGAACCAACCCACTTCTTTTAATACTACAGACCCAAGATAAAGACAATTTATTTTACATTTCAGAAAATAAGGCAATGTTAGTTTAATGATCAGGAACATACAAGAATAGAGTTAAAGTACCTTATTTATTCATAGGCTTAATCTTTTACAACTTCAGTCAGAGAGTTCTTAAATTGCAGAGTTGTTTAGGTGAGAGAAGATCCTGTAATTTAATGAAGGTGTGAGGACTACATTTAGGGAAATTGTAATGTTCAAAAATGTATCTTAATAAAAAAAAAAATCTGTTATAATGAAAAAAATTGCATTAAAGAAAAGTAAATATGGTTTTATAAATACTGTCAATTATAGGTTGTGGATGAAATCGGCAGGATATGCTTCTAATAAAGTCGGAAACAGGAATCCGCCAAGAAAATTGCAATCGGTGCATCTATAAAATTAAATATTAATTTAATTTCTGAAAGTGTAACACAAATGTTTTTCTTAGCAACCATGCAATTTTTACAGACTTGACAGATGTCTTACTGAGACATTTTCCTCTAATGTCTTGGACCTGACTGGCTAGGAATGTACAGTAGTCTGTTTATCAAGGCTTACCAGAGCTCGACATTAAAGCAGTGCACTGAGTCGATGTTACTAGATACGGAAACGGAATCCTGTTATTTAAAGGGGTCATATGGCATGAATACGTGTTTTTCGGTGTCTTTGGTGTGTTATAAATTGCCAATTAGACAAAAAAATTGAAAAAATTCAAGTCTTAAAAACAAATGATGAATTCTATCTAAAAGCGATTGCTCAACCAGAACTGCCTGAAACTCCTTGTGTAACCACATCCCCACGAATGTACATCATTTTGTGGTATGACTTGACTAAGACCACCCAAATGGAAACGTAAGTTAGGTGGGCGTATTTGTAAATCTCATTGTATCGTCGCTGCCACAGACATGTCGTGGAGACGCTGTTTGTTTCGTTGTGAAAAGAAAGCCTCTTTGTTTGACCTTCTAAAAGAGGAGACAACTAAAAATGAATGGTTACACTTTATTTACAACAATGTTCCAGAAAAGTACAATCCGAATATTCAAATTTGTGCAGCGCATTGAACCGAAGTTTGCATCACGAACCTGGAAGAAATCAAGACCGGCATGCACGAAAGTTTTGGTAAAAAGTGGGGCAATTCCAACCATTACAACTTCGCATGACAGGCGCTTCAGATTCACAGCCTGTAAGTATATTGTCATTGTAAAAGACTTTGCTACAGACTAATTCGGTTGAGTTTGTCGTGTGCAAATGCAGACATGCCCGCAACGTGAAAAGTCCTCATAATCATTAATTATGTTCCAACTAGAAGCAACAAAGGTAATGTTTATAGTGGGATTTATTGTCTTTGCTGTGTCGTGACGAGACGTGGCGTAACACTGGTTGATCAAGAAGGGCCAATGCATTTGTGTTATTTATTATGTTACTATTCCCTGCTGTAATGCGAGCTTGTCTCTATTTTAAACAAACTCTGTATGATGTATATGGTTGATTGTTAATAGCCGTTATAACGTCTTATATAAAAGGTAAAACCGTAAGCTATAGTATTTAGCTATTTAACATATTTTTTTTATAAAACCTTACCAATCCTTTACATCCTGTTCAAGTCGTGCTGGCAAAGTTAATGTATCGGCTTGATCATCTTCATTTTCCGTATCAGATTCGGGCTTGTATTGATACAAGGATGTACCCATGACATTTTATCACATGTAAGTACAATTGCTTTGGAACCTGATCTTCCGAATATGGTAAGAGGCGTTACATTTCCACGCTCTAGTATTCGACCAATCACTACGCACTAATCAACTGGCCAATCATAGCACACGACGCTTTTCAGAGCGATGAGCTTTGTCAAAAAATAAGAGTGTTTCAGAGAAGCGGGGCAAAGCCAGGTGAACGCTTCCAAAACATCAACACTAAAAACAAGCGATAGAAATCTACGATGCTACAAATGGCATAAGATGTATGCAGGTGTCACAGGATTAGCTCAGATACAATAAACATACTGCTCTCTGTGCTATGCTCGATTACTTCCAGATTAACGGTCACATGACATGACTCATTGCTGAAACCTAGGATTCTTAAAGGGGCCATGGCCAATAAAACAAAGGATCACATAAATAATGCAAATAAATATTTATATATAAACATATTTATGTGATAACGGAACAACGTGTATACACATTACATAACATCTTAAACAAACCATAATATTTGTTTTAGACATGTCATTTGACCCAGTACTCGAGTTGTAAAAAAAATCAGAGGGGATGGTAAATTGGATTTAACGTTTAGGGACAGATCATTTGTGCTGATAATAGCGCATATGCTGGGAGACCAACGGTGTACCATTGTGATATTGATTCACTTCCAGAACAAAAATTTACAGATAATTCCCCTTTATCCCCTTGTCATCCAAGAGGTTCATGTCTTTCTTTCTTCAGTTGTAATGAATTTATGCTTTTTGAGGAAACCATTTCAGAAATTTTCTCCATATAGCGGACTTCTATGATTCCCGCGAGTTGGAACTTCCTAAATGCAGTTTAAATGCAGCTTCAAATGGCTCTAAACAATCCCAGCCTAGGAATAGGTTCTTATCTAGCGAAACAATCAGTTATTATTAAAAATATCAACGACTGCTTCTCTAGCCCCACCCTCTGGTTCGCGCATGAGAGAACTGAAGTAACACAAGTGGTGTGGAACCAGATAGAGTGAGCAAGCAATAAACAAACGATTCACGAGTACAACACAGAATTTAAGCATCTGTCACTGTTACTCAGGGGCGCAGATGGGATTTTTTAACTTGGGGGATCAAGCTGTTAGCAAATGATTTCCTTTTAGTTATTTATTTTGCATACTTTGGGCTTTAACTAGTGCTCAAGCAGTTACAATGGTAACTGGTTTGCACTCAAATGAACTGTGTTAATTCAAAATTTGCCTTGATCTGTCCAATCACTTAATAGTAATGCTCTCCACGTTTTGCTTTGTTTGCTAAGTGCAAGACTAGCTATACAAATAAATAGCAAAACTGATCCGCCACATCTGGGAAAAGTCAACAGGCATAGGATCCTTAAATTGTTTGGTTTTTGAAAAAAAGAGTTGATTGTTTTCTATTTAATGCCTTGTGTGACAGTTATGCAGACCATTTATTTCAGTTCACCAACACATCAAAAATACCAGCTCAGCCATAGACGATGGCATTTGATCACAATGGTTATCGCTACTACAGGCACATTTGAGGCCGCTAATAGCTAGACATATAGGACCCCGGGGGCGGGATCAGGAGTCGTAGCAGGCTAGCAGAAGCACACACAAAAGCTGTGTCCCAATTGAGCGGCTGCAGCCTTAAAGGTCCGGAACTTGAAAACTAGGACTTTGTCTTTAAAGCACACAGCCTCAAAGGTCCAAGAACCGAACTGAAATTAGACAGATTTCCTAATTGTGTGGCGACACAGCAAAGATATTTCTGACTTTTTTAACCAAATACAGAGCCAACAAAATGTTATTTTATTTTAGAGAATATTACACGTTAATGTAGATTAAAACAGCCCAACAGTATAATCAATTAAGCAACCTTTCTAATTTAAAACACATTAATGCACCAATAATGTTAAGGAACAACATCATATATAATATTAAATCACAAAAATGAACTGTTTTTGTGAATAACATACTTTTATTTAAGTTTTTCAATGATTATTAAAAAAATTTAAGCCATAACAGGCACGCAATGAATGTCAGGATAACCAAAGCTGTGAAGGATACATTCATTCTATCCTTAAAACCCAGCGGATATAAGGTCACATTTTGGGGCTGCTTTTGAAGCAACCTTTGAATCCGGAAAGCCTTACAAGCCTTCAGTCGTGCTGCTGTGACACAATTGGTCTTAAATGCCTTCGCAACACCCGAATTGGGACACAGCTACAGAGAGCACAGAGAACGTAAACGTTGGTGGCAGCGACATAGTGTGTGTTTATTTACAACAGAACAGCGTGTATTGAGAATGTGGAAACAAAGTAATGATGACCAGTAGATTATTATTAAGCGTCATACCCGACCCGATTCTGAAGGCAAAATAAGAGGCTCATTGATAATTTGTAGTATCATGGGTATCGTGTTGTTATACTTATTTCATGTCTTGACAACATGTACAAAAAAGAAATGGAAATGGAAACAGCTTTATTAGGTTTTCACTTGTATAACAGTATGTGACAGTTCAATTCATAATATGACTGCAAGTCTGGATGATAAACCTATGAACCATAACACATAGTGTTGCTTTGTGTCGTAGTGAGTAAAATTTTGACTGTATTATTTGTGTCCCATTCAAAAAATTGCTCTTGAGGAATTTTATGTTCATTGTCCCCCCCCCTTACTGTTAAATGAGATTAACACCCATGGTTCTGACCAACATGGAGAAATATATTTGGAATAATGCTTATAACCAAACCAAACTCAACACCCATTGACTCCCATAATAGGAAAAAAAATAATGGTAGTCAAAAATGCCACAGAACTGTATGCTGTCCTACATTCTTTAAAATGTCTTTTGTGTTCAACAGAACACACAAAAAAACACGATGGGTGTCAGTGGGTGTTGATATTTGATTAGAAGCATTATTATAAATAAATTTCCCTTTGTTTTCCAGAACAAAGACATTTATACACATTTGGAACACTTCGAAAGTGAGTAAATGATGACAGAATTTTCATTTTTGGGTGAAGTATACCTTTAATCTTCCCGACCTCGGCTGGTAAGGAGGGTTCGTTTACCGGACCTCAAGGTCTTTTAGTTATAATACCTTTAGACAGAATAAAATAAAAAAGCACTGTGTTCTCTCGTACATTTGAAAACTATTCGAACACAGCACGTCTCTTGTCATTGTGCTAAATAGTTAAAGAACAATTGATTTTTTCCGAGGCTAAATCTCTGACAAATGTCAAACATCGAACCAGCTTTACATCGGCAGACTTGTCACTGTTTTGACTTAAGACACAAAACTTTATAAAGTATTCTGAACCGCAGCCGTACATATTTCAATACCTTTGAGTTCCTAAATGTAAACGTGCTTTGTTGTGTTTAACAGAATAGAGTACAGAAATGGCTGTATAATATTAGGTTTGTAGGCTACTTGATAAATATGGATAAATTGCTCACCTCGAGGCGGATGTGTAGGGGTCCACATAGCTCTGGCATCTGCTCATAACAGTTTCCTTCAGGTCATGTTCTGTTTTAATAGTACAAATTAAGACAACCACAAAAATAATCGCAAACGCGAGAATCGTAACTGTACCGGCTATCACATAAAGATTCCTTTTCGATTTTCCATGTGCAGTATTTACACCTGCCTCGTATTCCATGTTTTACCAGGGCTTCTGCACTAACATTAGCTTCTGTTGAGCGCAACTGACGTCATTTAAAAGTCGCCAAGGGTAATGTTGTGTTCAGACCAAACGCGAATGGCGCGTCAAGCGCGAGTGATTTACATGTTAAGTCAATGCAAAGACGCGATAGACCTACTTGCGGCGCGAATCGCGCGAATGAGGCGGCGCGAATGGCGCGAATTGCGCGAATGGCGCGAATTGCGCGAACGACGCGAATGACGCGAATCGCGCGAACTGAGCGTTTAGCGTGATTCGCGAGAGTTGAAAAATCTGAACTTTGGCGAAAATTCGCGCCGCGTTAACCAATCAGGAGCTTGCTCTGTCAGTCAGGTGACTATGATGTTGCGAGGGGAGGCAGAAATCCCAAACAACAATGGAGGACAAAATCATCGTTGCTGTATGTGGATATCTGGAGCTGTATACATCTTACTTTTATCGAAACAGAAATAAAAAAGATCTTGCTTGGAAGAAAGTGAGTGAGGAGGTCGGACAATCTGGCAAGTTGTCAAAAACGATCTTTACACAATTTAAGCAATATATATATATGGGACTGGATCCGGCTGGCAGAACCCCCTCCCATGACGCGAATTCGCGTCTGCAATGAAGAGAATTTGACGCGCGAATGAAGCGAGTAAACTAAAATGTTCAAGCGTCCAACTACGCGCGAATAGCGCGATTTATTCGCGTCATTCGCGTTTGGTCTGAACACAACATAAAGCCTACAGTACAAAGTTTAAAGACATGTGCAAAGAGCGTTTTAGCTTGACAAGCCCTTATTTTGAGTGTCACATTTCATAAAATGGCGATGGCGATCAGTGTATATCTTGCTTAAATTTTCTTTATTAATAACGCTGGTTTACAAAATATTTAATTACATAACTGTGCTATTTCAGTGTGTTATTGTTTGTCATTAACAACACAGGTTGATGATTTTTAATCCTACCATTACGAAAATAAACCATGTTTTGTGTAGTAAAAGTGTAGCCAACCATGTTTTCGGTGTATTGATTACAAATAGAAAAACTATGGTAGTCTTTATTTTAAAACAAAATAACCATTGTTTTAAAAAATGTTGTAAACCCCAATTTAATCAATACAAACCCATGGATACTACACTTCCAACAAAAAAACACAGTTCATTTTCGTAAGGGGTTGAATAAAGTTTTAAACTGCAAAATAAATAAATGACGTCACGTTTTACCCAGAGCTGTTGAAAACAGAGTTATGACAGAAAAAAGAGTGCAGAATGCGGAAGTATCTCATGGAGCGACCAATAGTTCCCAAACACCCTTCACGTTAGAATTAAAGGGTCATTTGGCGCGAATGTGTTTTTCTGTGTCTTTGGTATGTTATGATTTGCCCATGCATGTATTACACACGTAAAATTACTGCAGCCATGTTGCGGAGACGCTGCGTGGTTCGTTGAGAAAAGATAGACTCTTTGTTTGCCCTGCCTAAAGATAAGACAACTAAAAACTAATGATTTAATTTTATTTACAACACTTCCAGAAAAGTACACTCGAATTTTGTCAAGTTTGTGCAACGCATTTCATCGACGATTGATTCACGTATGGAAGCATATTGGTTGCTATATTCAATTTGAAATGCAATATGCAAAATGGCAATGCAGTATGTAAAATGAAAATGCAATTATTAATCTGAACTGTGGGCCACGCCCCTCCAGCCTGGATACACCAGGATGATTGCACCAGGTGAAGGTGATTTACTAATCAATTTGGGGTTGTAGTCACACGCAAGCACGCACGCACGCACACACGCACATACACACACACACACACACACAATCTCTAACGAGCAGCAGTGGGAGCAAGCTGCATGAGAGGTCAATGAGATCTGGGGCCCGTTTCAATAAGGATTTTCAACCAACACCGAGTTTAAATCTGAACTCTGAGTTGATTTACTCAGAAAATCGCTACTCTGAGTTTTCAGTTTCAGACCAGCTGATTTGAGTTAGTTCATTCCACTCTGAGAAAGTTCACCCTAGGTTACGCGCATGCACCATGGCTATAAAAAGCATCTTCAATTGAGTGCACGATTCACCATGCCAACGGCACGTGACAAAAAGCGCTCTGTTTATTTCTCACCAATCGAATTGGATTTTCCTGTTACAAGCGTATGGTGAATATGAGCACCTATTTAGAAAAAAAGAGCAACACAGCCGCATAAAGCAAAAGAAAGAGAGTTGGCGTGGGAGAAAATTGCTTCACGTGTTAATGCGCAAGTTTATATGTCAATCACTTTTATATTTATTTAGTTGAATCTGTGAAAATGGGAATTATATTTAACTCTCTCTCTCTCGCTCTCTCTCTCGCTCTCATGTAGGTGCAATCCTTCTGCAATAAAAAGATCTAGGCAGCAGCTGAATATGAAATACAATAACATCATTCATTCAGGAAAGTTTAAAGAAATAAAATGCTCTTTCTAGTAGGATGCCTGATTGGGAAATGTTAAATATACTATTTAAACTGGCCTTAAAAGTTTAGATAAAACGTCCAAACCATGCATCACAATTCTCTACCGACATAAATGTAACTCTCTGCGAATTAATGCAGCTTCCTCAACTACGGGTTCCTGAATAAACGGACATGCCATTTTAAAGTCTGTGTGACTAAATAGAACGCAATTAGGAACACGAATCAATAAACAAATGGCGTATGCAATTTCAACACCGCTCGCGCTTCGAAAAGGGGTGGAGATTGTAACAAACCCTGGGTTTTGCGGAATAAAACCTACTCCCGACCAGGATAGGTTCACGGAGTATGTTACTCTGGTTACTCAGTGAGTATAAGATACCTCAATTTCTGAAATGGGCTTGATTACCCCGCGGTCGCGGGTTTGACATACCTCGCGTTCTTAAACCAAAATCCCTGAGTATTCCGTTTTCTGGGGTTGACTAACTCCGAGTTTGCTCTTACCCTGCTTTCTGAAACGGGCCCCTGTCAGTTTAGACTGAAACACCAAGACTGTTTGTGCAAAACAAAGCTTTCAAGGAAGACGCAGCCGGTGAGCTCTTTGCTATTCTTGTATGTAACTGGGCCTTGTTGTTGCATTGTTGTAGTCCATTGTTTGTAAGTCATTTAAATGATTTGATTGTGAGCTATACAAGTTAATGGCTAAAACCATGTTGGATAAATATATCTAAAAATTATTTCATGGTAGTTAAATGCAGTTAAAACTAATCCCTTTTAAAATCATGTGAGCTGATTGCAATTCAAATGTTATGTACTTAGATGTATCTTAAAAGCTGTTAATTTATTGCATAGTTAAAATCATGAGGTCAAGTCAAATTCCATACTGAGAGAATATTGCAGGTGTTTTCTGCATTTAAATTAAGAGATTGTGAGATTATTTGCTACCTATTAACAAGGCTTATTTCTGGGTATTGAGAACTTAATTTGTTTCATTGAATGTATTTATTTTGTTTCATTTTTTAAAATGGTATTTTGTTTGTGTTTAAAGGTTTTTTCACCTGGCTATTCACATTGCATCAATCTTCTTAATAAAGGAAAGAAAAAGAAAGAAAGAAAAAGTGTGATGAGTGGAATCCTGTAAAGTCGTCCTGAGATTAGCTGCCTTATCAAGTGGGGAGTTATGACCTTGAAACTTGACCTTGAAAAACCGGTGCGTGACGCGACCGGCCAGGCCTGGAAACCCAGAAGCCTGGTGAAATACTGAACGTCACCTTACTCCATGCTTGACTCAAAATCACTAGAGCAGCTTAAAGCCAACAGAACAACGGCGAAGCGTCAATTCTCCCGGCTGGCCAACAAGGTTGTGAGGATGCATGCAATATTGCCTGAAGAGGAGCTTAGAGACAGTTTCAAAAGGCTTACAATTCAGGCCAACAGAGTCATGGAGGCAAATGATGATGTGGAGGCCCAGTGTATTGTAGAAGTGGAGTTGTATAAAGGTGCTACAGTTCCTGTGCTGAGTGAGCAACAAAATGCTGATGTTGAAAAAACGGCAAGTGAGTGTGAAACAAAACTGAAAGATGTGGAAAACCTTGTCCAAAAGGCACTCTGGGCTAACTTTGGAGAAGAGGAACTGACTATGGCGGTAAAAGCTGCAGAGGGTAACGTACAGTTGTGTTCAAAATTATTCAACCCCCAATGCTGTAAATGGTTTTAGGGAATTTAGTGTACATTTGTAATTGTATTCAGAATGAAATCCTACAAGGACTTCTTAATAAAGAACCATATGCAACTAAAATGACATCAATTAGTTTTGTAATACAGTAGTAAATGTTTCTTTTGTGAATTCTTCATTGACATAATTATTCAACCCCTTAAAGACTACCACTCTGAAGAACAGAGGTTCAATGAAGTGTTTTCAATCAGGTATTGATTGAAAACCTGATTGCCTGGTCGTGGCAGAAAGAAGATGCTGACTTTGACTGCTGTGCGCTACCTGAAGCGTAGAGTGGAGAAAAGTCCCCGTGTGACTGCTGAGGAACTGAGAAAAGATTTGTCAGATGTGGGTACTGAAGTTTCTGCTCAGACAATACGGCGCACCCTGCGTAATGAAGGCCTCCATGCCAGAACTCCCAGGCGCACCCCCTTGCTGTCCCCAAAGAATAAGAAGTGTCGACTGCAGTATGCCAAAAGTCATGTGGACAAACCACAGAAGTTTTGGGATAGTGTTCTGTGGACTTATGAAACAAAATTAGAACTGTTTGGGCCCATGGATCAAAGCTATGTTTGGAGGAGGCCTATGAAGAAAAGAACACCTTGCCTACTGTGAAGCATGGCGGGGGGTCAATCATGCTTTGGGGCTGTTTTGCTTCTGCAGGGACTGGGAAGCTTCAGCGTGTGCCAGGTACCATGAATTCTCTTCAGTACCAGGAGATATTGGATTTGATGCAGTCCGTCACAAACCTGAGGCTTGGAAGACGTTGGACCTTTCAACGGGACAATGATCCCAAGCATACCTCCAAGTCCACTAGAGCATGGTTGGAGATTAAAGGCTGGAATTTTTGAAGTGGCCATGGCAGTCACCAGACTTAAATCCGATTGAGAACCTCTGGTGGGACTTAAAGAAAGCAGTTGCAGTGCGCAAGCCTAAGAATGTGACTGAACTGGAGGCTTTTGCCCATGATGAATGGGCGAAGATACCCGTAGATCGCTGCAAGACACTTGTGTCAAGCTATGCTTCACGTTTAAAAGCTGTTATAACTGTAAAAGGATGTTGTACTAAGTACTAAGATTGAATGTCACTTGGGGGTTGAATAAAACTGATAATGATGTGAGCTCAGAAAAGACATTTGTGGTTATTTCATTATAAATGTTATGTTATATTTGTCTGACCTACACGTGCCTCTTTGATTTAATTGTAAGCAGGATGACTGAATGATCATAATCAATGTCAAACCGACCAAAACAATCAATTTCAGTGGGGGTTGAATAATTCTGAACACAATTGTAGAGTGTCTGGCGTCCTTCAAGCTCAGCAGAGGCAAAGAGGCTTTCGACTTCATGTTCGACTACCTGGAAAGACTGGTTGAAAAGGCAAAAGAGCTACACAAGCAGTGGAAGTGTTGGGACCCTCCTGCTGAGCAGAAAGACTTCCAGTGGCGCATATGACAGCTTGACCAGGCTATTCCCAAGTTAATGTCAAGAAAAGCACAATTTATTGAAATTATTTAAAACAGCAGACGACATCTTTCGTGTGCTGGAGAATTGGTTCGGATGCCAAACTGTGATCGCCATTGAAATAGTCGAGGAACTGCAGAAGCTTCAAGCTGTCAAAAGCTACCAGCCAAAGGAAATTGTTGAGCTCATTCAAGCTGTTGATAAAGCTCTTGAAGACCTAAGTGACCTTGGAAAACACTGGTGCTTTGACAAGTCCATTGAAAGCAAACTCCCTGATGTACTGAAGAAAGAGTGGCTTCTTTATGTATCTGAAAACGGCAGTGCTGATCCAGACAAGCACTTTGATGGTCTTCTAGCTTTCCTTAAGAGTCATGAAAGCATCTATGAGCAGCTGGACCAATTGAGGGATGAAGACCCACCAAGAAATGAAATTCGGCCTGAGCAAAGGCAAGCCAGAACCAGGGCCTTAAACCAGTCAAGCAGCCATCTTTACGGATGTGTCGTTTGTGGCAACATCAAGCATGAGAGAAAACACTACTTCTTCAAAAAGTTGCGCACGCTCAGACTCACAGAAAAGAAGGATGCAGTAAGGAAACTGGGAGCCTGCGGGAAATGTTTGGAGGTTCATGATGATAAGGACCACTGTAAAACGTCCTTCTTGTGTAGAAATCCTGAATGTGAAGGTAGGCGGGCCGCAGAACACCACTTCTACCTATGTCCCAGTGCTGAAGCATTCAGAGGCAGCACAACCTGGAGGAAAAGCAAAGGCAGCATGGTGGGAGGTGGAACCACAAGGAACTACACTGAGGTGCAAGAAGAATTCTTCAGCAAACTTCGCCTGAGTTAGCCCAGCAATGCCAAGATGTATTGTGCAACAGAGTGTCCAGAACCTGCCATGCTGCAAAGAGTCACTGAAGTCTTCTGAAAGGAGGTGACTTAGTAGAGTGGCCTGTCATCATGATGCTACTGGAGGTTAAGGCCAATGCTGGACAAATGATTGGTACCTTGGATTGACCTAGCTTCAGACACCAATTACATCACCCACGAGGCAGCAGGTCGACTCAATCTAAGAAGTGAAGGAATCACACTCGTGGTCCATGGTGTAGGAGGAATGAAAGTCTTCAGTGAGAGCCCACACTGGCATGCCAATTACCCCTGGGTGGAAGATCCAGCTGTGTTGCCAAGCAACAGGAATGCAGTCGAGGCCACCTTCCTAAGGACAGAGAGGCAGCTGGCGAAGGAACCAGAATGGAAGGCTGCCAACGTTGCTCGAGTTCACGATATAGTTAACCGCCGGGCCGCAATGAAGATTTCTAAGGACGCCTTACATTCGTGGACCGGACCAGTTTGGTACATCAGCCATCTCATCGCACCCAATCCACACTCGGTTACGACTCCTGTAAGACTTGTCTGGAACAGCAGTCAGAAGTATGAGTCTTAATGATCTCCTGCTAAAAGGCCCATATTCCTGTATCCAATCCGTGCTGTACTTCTGAGGTTCCGGAGGGGAGCCTTTGCTGCTTTGGGAGACATTAAGAAAATGTACAATTCAGTATGGCTTGAAGACTGAGAAGCACATTTGCATAGGTTTCTATGGCGTGACTCAGAAGAAGAGGACCTGGGCGAATACGTAGTAACAAGAGTCAACATTCGAGACAAACCTGCGGGCTGTATTGCTCAACTCGCCATGAGAGAGACAGCTAATCTTCCACGGTTTAGCCATCTTGAGGAAGAGTGCCGAGTAGTGCAAGAAGAAAGCTATGTCGATGACCTCCTGACCTCCCATGACAAATTGGACAAGCTCAAAATCATTACAGAAAATGTGGAGCAGATTCTGAAAGAAAGGAGTTTCGAGTTGAAGCCATGGGTTTTCTCTGGCCAAAGGAGGGAGGAGTCGGCTGGAAGACAGCAACAGGAGACAACTACAAAGATGGTGGTCCTGCCAAACCAGCTCAAAGACGAGGACAATAAAGCTCTTGGCCTTGGCTACACATTGGAGGATGACAAGCTTCACATCGTGGTTGAGATAAACTTCTCAAAAAGAAAGAGAAAAATGAGACTTGGAAAAAATCTTGTTCTGAGAGACCAGACACCAGACCCACTGACACGACGGGAGTTGCTCAGTCAAGTTTCTGGGCTGTATGACCCAATTGGTCTGATGACGCCTGCAAAGCAGAAAGGGGCCATCTTGGTTCAAAGAGCATTCCAAGAGGCCAAACCTAAAGGTAGCACCACCAAAGACACAATGGATCTTGCGCTGTCAGACAAGCTCAGAGAATATGCCATCAGCCTCTTTGAGGAATACGTTCAGCTAAGAAAGGTCAAGTTTCCTAGGGCCTTGACCCCTAAGGGTACTTCTACCATACCTGATGCAATCACCTTCTCTGATGGCAGTGAACATGCCTAAGACCACAAGGGGGAAGCAGTGAAGGCGGAGCTTTGTGGAGTAGTCTTCGCTACCCGCTTAAAGAAGTACTTTGAGAAACATGGCCGCATCCAAGTCAAGCAGTTGTACCACTTTGTTGACAGTCAAACAGTGCTTGCTGCAATCCAGTGCAAGAGTTATGGTTTCCAGACTTTCTTTGCCAACAGAATTGGAGAGATCCAAGGCAGCACAGGACTTGAAGACTGCAGGTGGATCCCTGGACCTCTGAACATTGCTGACATCATCACTCGAGGGGCTGGTCCGAAAGACTTGGAAAAAGAGTCAGCGTGGCAGCAGGGGCCAAAGTTCCTGTGTCTACCAGCTGATGAGTGGCCAATCAAGTCTGCAAAGGATGTGTTGGCAATTGCCCGAGAGAGCATTGGTAAGATGCAGAAGAAATCATTCGTTGCTGCACTTACAAGAGCTCAGGTAAAGAAAGAGCCGCCAGATCAAGACCTCAGGGATCGGTTTTAGGACCCTTGCTTTTCTCCATATGTAACAAAGTCAAGCCAGTGAAGTGCTGAGCAAGTATGTAAACCTCACTCCTCTGCCTCAAGGACTCTCTAGCGACAGACACTAGAGACTGCGGTCTTTAGTCTCCTCGCTAGAGCGCCCGACTCCCATGCGAAGCCCGCCTGGAGCAGGTGTGGTTCGTTCCATCACATTGGTGCCGTGACCCGGATTGGGAGTGAGGTTTAGAGGGGTGAATGTAAAGAAAGAGCCGCCAGATCAAGACCTCAGGGATCGGTTTTAGGACCCTTGCTTTTCTCCATATGTAACAAAGTCAAGCCAGTGAAGTGCTGAGCAAGTATGTAAGCCTCACTCCTCTGCCTCAAAATTATTCAACCCCCACTGAAATTGATTGTTTTGGTCGGTTTGACATTGATTATGATCATTCAGTCATCCTGCTTACAATTAAATCAAAGAGGCACGTGTAGGTCAGACAAATATAACATAACATTTATAATGAAATAACCACAAATGTCTTTTCTGAGCTCACATCATTATCAGTTTTATTCAACCCCCAAGTGACATTCAATCTTAGTACTTAGTACAACATCCTTTTACAGTTATAACCGCTTTTAAACGTGAAGCATAGCTTGACACAAGTGTCTTGCAGCTATCTACGGGTATCTTCGCCCATTCATCATGGGCAAAAGCCTCCAGTTCAGTCACATTCTTAGGCTTGCGCACTGCAACTGCTTTCTTTAAGTCCCACCAGAGGTTCTCAATCGCATTTAAGTCTGGCGATGGCCACTTCAAAATGTTCCAGCCTTTAATCTGCAACCATGCTCTAGTGGACTTGGAGGTATGCTTGGGATCATTGTCCTGTTGAAAGGTCCAACATCTTCCAAGCCTCAGGTTTGTGACGGACTGCATCACATTGTCATCCAATATCTCCTGGTACTGAAGAGAATTCATGGTACCTTGCACACGCTGAAGCTTCCCAGTACCTGCAGAAGCAAAACAGCCCCAAAGCATGATTGACCCCCCGCCATGCTTCACAGTAGGCAAGGTGTTCTTTTCTTCATAGGCCTTGTTCAAACATAGCGTTGATCCATGGGCCCAAACAGTTCTAATTTTGTTTCATCAGTCCACAGAACACTATCCCAAAACTTCTGTGGTTTGTCCACATGACTTTTGGCATACTGCAGTCGACTCTTCTTATTCTTTGGGGACAGCAAGGGGGTGCGCGTGGGAGTTCTGGCATGGAGGCCTTCATTACGCAGGGTGCGCCGTATTGTCTGAGCAGAAACTTCAGTACCCACATCTGACAAATCTTTTCTCAGTTCCTCAGCAGTCACACGGGGACTTTTCTCCACTCTACGCTTCAGGTAGCGCACAGGAGTCGAAGTCAGCATCTTCTTTCTGCCACGACCAGGTAGCGTTTCAACAGTGCCCTTTGCCTTGAATTTGCGAATGATGCTTCCTATGGTGTCTCTTGGTATGTTTAACATCTTTGCAATCTTCTTATAGCCATTGCCCTTCCTGTGAAGAGTAATCACCTGTTCTCTTGTCTTCCTGGACCATTCTCTTGACCTCACCATGTTTGCAACCACACCAGTAAATGTCTAGAAGGAGCTGAGTATCACAGTCATTTTAAAGCTGCCTAATTGGTGCTTATTAGGCTTTATTGCTGCTCCCTGATATCCACAGGTGTTTTCAATACCTGATTGAAAACACTTCATTGAACCTCTGTTCTTCAGAGTGGTAGTCTTTAAGGGGTTGAATAATTATGTCAATGAAGAATTCACAGAAGAAACATTTACTACTGTATTACAAAACTAATTGATGTCATTTTAGTTGCATATGGTTCTTTAAGAAGTCCTTGTAGGATTTCATTCTGAATTCAATTACAAATGTACACTAAATTCCCTAAAACCATTTACAGCATTGGGGATTGAATAATTTTGAACACAACTGTATATGAACGGTGTTAAAATGTTTGTCAACTTTGGACTGCCAAAATTCTTTCATGCATCTCTTTTTTAAGGAGATACATGTTCCCTCTGTAACATTTTGTATGACCAATGAAATCACGATTAAAAGACAAAACAAACAGTTTTCAATTGTCTTCCTTTTTGATAACATTGAAAATGCGTTATGAGTTATGAAAATACAAAAGATGACTTATTTTGTATCAGGCTATTTAACAGACCATTCTGGAATATGTAAACGACACTGGCCCAGACGCCTTCTCTATTTCGATTCAAGTCTAAATATTCTATTCAATGTATGTTTTTCCAACCTTTGTGTAGTGTTAAAAAGCTGGAACAAGAAGCACTTCATTTATTTGAAAGATATACTGCAGGTATGTTTCCAATAGATCTTTGGTTGGTGGCCTCATAACCATAAAAGAGGTCATTTCATGAAAAACAGACTTTTTCCATGTTTAAATGCTAAAATCGGGTCTCTTGTGCACCTGCCAACTCAGAAAACGTGAAAAAATTAACTTTTTTATGTGAGCTTATCACAGCAAGCCTTTGAGAAAACGAGCGCTTCAGAAATCGCGCTCTTACTGACGTAAGTAGTCGATCTTATTATAATAGTTCCGCCCTTTGTCTGAATGTGTCTGTCGCTACCCGATGCGTCCCAGCAACACGATTTGTTCCGCGCATGCGCAAAAGTGCGTCTACTTCCGGACGAAATAATTTACGGCAAACACGATTTGTTCCGCGCATGCGTGAAACTCCGTCAACTTCTGTTCGAAACAATTTACGGCAGTTTTTATAAAAAAGCTGTTTGTCCATACCAGAAATATTTTTTTAAAATAAACTCTGTAAAAAAAAAGAGCGATTAACATCAAAAGACATTAAACATATTACAAATTATAATGGTTTGGTGAAACGTACGGAGGGATACACAAAGAATCCTGTAAAGAGTGGAAAGTAGTTTTTCTCTAATAATCCTTATGTTGCTTTTTATTATATTTTTCATTCCAAGAAAATACAATATGACAAAATATTATATGTCAGGAGTGAGAAACTGATTTTTATATACAAATACTTCTTTATTTATAGAAAAACTATAAAACTTAAAATTAATGTTTATTAGTGATTCTCTTAAAACCTTTTTTTGGCAAAATATGTCAAGGTTAATATGTGGCACAAATTGATAACCTAATTAAATAATTGAAATCCTTACATGGTTACCCTTGACAAGCAGGACTTTCAGAATTTATCCAATTTATTTTTACATTTGTTCCTTTATTTTCTTTAGTCATTCACTAAATCTCAACCTCCCACCCAGCTACTTAAATTGCTGATTGAGGAACAGGGCATTGACCTAACTTTTCTAATATTTAAAAAAATGTCTGCATTTAAGAAACACACAGAAAAATTTATTTATGTATTTATTATATTTATTAACACGTTTGGTTATTCCAAACAACCACCCACTCACTCAACCTAACGACGCTCCGAAGGACAGTCAGGAATCCCAGATAGCAAAAATCATCTGGGCCAGATCTGGCTCAGACCCTTCATAAGTTCTGGGCCAGATGTGTAAAATGGACCTGGGCCGGTGTCTTTTAGCACAACGGGCCAATAGCGGCACAGGTCCGTTTTCCTCATCTGGGCCAGCACTGGGCCAACTCTGGAACAGCTCTGGTTTTTCTATAGTATTTCGGTCCAAATGCGGGAAAGATCTGGTCCAGATGCGGAACAGAGCTGGTCTGGAGCTGGCCCAGTGCTGGTTCAGATGAGGAAAACGGACCTGTGCCGCTATTGGCCCGTTGTGCTAAAAGACACCGGCCCAGGTGCGTTTTACACATCTGGCCCAGAACTTATGAATTGTATTGAATTGAAAATGATTGTACTTAAAAATATTCACAGTAAAACACCACATCATAATTCAGTGTTATCCATTACTTTAATGTAAACATACATTCATAATAAAATTGCACAATACAGTAAATTGATTTATTCAAGGGCTTTGTCTGTTGATCCTTCTTTCATTTATTTAGCATATTTAAACAATTACATTAATACACAAAACAATACACAAAACAGTGGTATTGTCCATCTTGTCTTTCATTTGGATAGTTTCTGCACAAATAACTTAAACAGTCATGTCTTACTATTTACTAAGCTTACATGAGAACATTTGGAAACTGTTTTAGCAATGTTTCAAGGATATGCTATTGTCAGTATATTTCATTCTAATAAAACAATATTTAAAGTACCATTTACCCAAATCTTGCCGTTCAAACTGTAAATTAAAAACAAATGAAAGGACTTGCAAACTATTCAAATACCATATAAACATACATACACACTGTCCGTGTGGTCCAGTTTAAATTTACTTTGCAGAATCTGGAAACTGTTAAAGATTGAATCTATTGAAGAAAATGGGCCTGGTTATTTCAGATAACAAATGTTTACAAAAAGTATTTTATAATGAATTATAACTACATTCATAAAAGTAAGCCAGTTTAAACGTTTACATACACCTGATTCTTAATACAGTTTGATGTCATCTTAATTAATGACACCTTTTGTGATAGCTGTTGAAGAGTTGTTTGATCTGAGCTAATCAATTGTCCACTGGTCTTCTGAGAAATCCTCCAGATCCTCCACAACCTTTGTTTTTCAGTGTCTTCTACATATTTGATCTCTGTCCACTAATGATTGTATGATGTTTGGATTAATCTTTTCACACAGGAATATTAAGAGACTAATACACAACTATTACAAAATATACAAACATTCCCTGACGCTCAAGAAGTCCACACAATATATTTAAAGTTAGGTGGGTGTAAATCTCTGAAAATGATAATTTGTCAAACTTTTTTTGTCAATTGGATTTTGTCCTTCCGAAACATTTTATAGCTTTTGGAAGGCGTTACTAAATATATATATATATATATTTTAAATGATTTCAACAAAATAAAACAATTGAAACTGGTCACCCTACCTAAAGGTTTACATGCACCCGACTTTTGAATGTAGTGTTGACTTCTTGAGTATCATGGAATGTTTGTATATTTTGTAACAGTTGTGTATGAGTCTCTCAATTCTCCTTAGAATAAAAAGATGAATCTCATCATTCAGTCACTGATGAAAAAGGGTCAATAATGCAGAAGATGCTGAAAAAGCAGGAGTGACACCATTAAACTGTCCACAGGTGTTCAGAAAAATCCTTAAGACAACAGTTTGATCAACAACTATTACAAGACATAAAAAATTTCACTGATGGTTCAGGTAACATTGTAAAGTATTAGGAACCAGTCGTGCAGGTATGTTTAGTCTTGAACTGGCTTACTTTTATAAATGTAGATAATTATGTGTTAAAAACTTTATGAAAATGTCTGTTACGTGAAATAACAGGGCAGTAATAATTCAAAAACGAACTTACTTTTCATAAATTTCCAACGTTTTCTCTGCAGGGGGTTTGAAAGTTTTGACAACAACTCTACAGTATATAGGATTTTAAACTTATTTAATTTTGATTCCAGCAACATTTAAAAAATATAGGGGACATATTTCTCAAAAAGAAAAACAGTTCTCAGAACAATCAGTACCAGTCGAAAGTTTGGAAACACATGACTGAAATGATTTTAAATATCTTAAAAATGTTTGAAACAACTTTTCCAGATAAAAATATAATTGTACCAACATCAATTTCTTTAGAAAACAAAAACTGTATTTATATACATATACACATACACACATAGAGGCTAAAATATAAGGTAGTGTTGATTTATATTAGATGCTTTTAGTCACAACATAATTGATAGTTACAAATGTGTAGTTCCATGGTTTTAATGAGTTAACTATTACTATAAAAGGTGATAAAACATAAGCGTTTGCAAATTTGAATCAGTACTGTGTATTTAAAAGAATTATGAAACAAAGATTGATCAACAAGGCCCAAAACTGATTGGCAGCTAAAATCCTATACAGAAAACAGCAGCTAGAGGTCTGGGCATCTCTACTGTCCCGGTCAATACTATGACCCTGATGGACTTACTAGTTTGAAGAATGGATGTTAATACAGGTGTTGGCCTCCTCAGCTCCAAATCACTCAAAGTGCTTACGTCAACCATCATTGCTGCTTCATTGGTGATGGAAAATGTGTAAACTTTGTTGGCTTAAGTTGGTTCTGGGTCTTTTGAAAATTCAAGTAGTTGTTTTCCAAGTACAATGCAAACCCTCCGTCTGACTCCAGAAATCAGTATAGGTAATTCCTCGTCTCTAAAAAAAAATTGTGAGAAAAAAATCCTTACAGTATTTTATATTTTTTTGACAATCACCAAAACAAACTGTTTTTGGCTTTAAATTGTTTAATATACAGTAGAGAAAGCACTATTGTGTCCCCTGTAAATATTGGGTAAAGTTATTACACACTCAAATGCCACAAATATAAAAAATAAGAGACCCAATTTGAAGAAATCCCTCTAGTTCTAAACCAAAGTGTGAAAGCAAAACATTATTAGATTAGAGACTAAACTTGCTAGATAAAATACTAATAATTTAATACAAGTACATTCATATTGCCTATGTTTAATGAAAATCTTTTGTAATGAAGAGGGGCATGTACAGAAGAGTGGTCCTGCAATTACACAACCAGCAACAGAGACCATAACAGTAAATTCAGTGGAGTTCATGTCATCCATACATAGTTGTCATAACTTATTATGAACTAGTGTTATTTGAATTTGACATTTTAAATGATAGAAAACTGATTCAAGGTCTATATGAAATGACATGAAACTACAGTGATGTTCATAAATGTCACGAAGACAACCAGAAATATCACCTTCTAACAACATTAAAGAAAGAAACGACACAAATCGAAGTTGGTGGCGTGTGAATGCACAAACTATATGGTTACATTACACCCATATATTATGTATGTATTTGTTTTAGTGTTTAGGGTACACACATAAGAGGCATACTACTCAAAAGTGTGAAAATGTTTGAATATCCATTTCTCTAGAAACCTACAAGCCACAATTAGCCCTAACAAAAAGAGAACAATAAAACAACTACATCAAAGAAACTCACCCTTTGCCGGCGCTCTTGTGGAACCTGAAGTGAAGACAGATATTCATGTTATATAATGTTCCTAGACAATTTCTCAAGTCATTTATTCAATTAACTTTAAGTAGTGGTCAGGAGAACAGACATTTGTGTGTTTGTATTTTAATAATAATGAAACTAAATCAAACATAACAATGTAATTTGGGAATAAAATTAAGTTTTCTATGAAAGGACAAAAATTTGCGATTGGAAGTGATTTCCAGCAACATGTATTATTTTCATAAGGGCAATATGTTAATAACCTTATTAAATGTAAATGGACATCTGTATTTTATGTCAAATACATATATTTAATCAATTAATTCAGCAAAAAGAATAATGAAGTAGTATAGACAGTAATATATTATCAACATCAAAAAAGCCATCTTTACAATGCAGAAGTTGAATCTGTTTTGGCTCATTTCAAAGACTTTTTATCCCATTATAAGAAACGAGTCATGCTTACATCTGTCTGGACTCTGTTGTTAAACTTCTGATTGGTCATTAGCTCAAGCACTGTCTCTCACGTGTTATAATACTCAACGCTGCAATCAAAACACGGAAAATAAATCTATTTTCATTAACGTTACTTTGAATGATCAACATTCCATTTTCTACCTCTTATCCGAACTACCTCGGGTCACGGGGAGCCTGCGCCTATCTCAGGAGTCATCGGGCATCAAGGCAGGATACACCCTGGATGGAGTGCCAACCCATCGCAGGGCACACACACTCATTCATTCACTCACGCACTCACACCCTACGGACAATTTTTCCAGAGATCCCAATCAACCTACCATGCATGTCTTTGGACCAGGAGAGGAAACCGGAGTACCCGGAGGAAACCCCCGAGGCACGGAGTGTGCAAACTCCACACACACAAGTCGGAAGCGGGAATCTCAACTTTAGCAGAGAAATTTGATAGAAGTTGTTCAAATTTTCCAATAATATTCTTACAGACCTGGGCCATCTTCATGTTAGCATGCTCTGATAACATACGAGTTAGCACCCGAGTTATACCGGACTAACGCAGGAAAACTCACAACAATTTTAAGTTAAGCAGTAACGTTATACAACGTAATAAATGAAGAATTAATTCATTAATAGAACAGTTTGACAACACGCTGTGTGACTTACCTTACTGCCCACCCAGCAAAAAGTCGTCGAAAACAACGTCGAAATGTGGTTGAAAAGTGAAAGGTGAAACGACGTCTTTTTCGCGTCGTGATAAGACGTCTTTTTCCGGTCTTTGAGAAGACGTCTTTTTCGGGTTGTTGAAAGACGTCTATAAAATGTTTTGTCTTTTTCCAGACTTGAATTTAACTTAATTTTAAGCATAAAATCATTTATATGTATTCAATATATATCTCAAAATAAGACAACTGACTAAAAGTACTACGAAACATTTATTGTCAGTTACATAACATACAAATGATCGAAACATTTGAATAACAAAATGTAATAAGAACACTTTAGTTTGCACGGTGCCCGGTATCGCCAGATCGCCCAGGCGCCGTGTCGTCTCCCATGGCTTTGACTATGATGTGATCGGTGGCCTTGCTGTTTCACATTTTGACTGCATCTGCAATGACAAAGAAAAACACATTTGTTCTCAGTTTGTTACTCAAAAGGAATAATTAATTTGTTGTAAAGATGGTTCAGTTCGCATATAGCCTAAATGAAATGCCTCGATTCACAGTTTAGGAATATAGATTTACGTCGCCTTCCGTACAATAACATTGGACCCGAAAAAGGTATTTTACATTATACGACAGCGGCCTTTAACATTATACGGTTCAGATGTAAACAGCACATAAAAGACAGTAAACCATGTGTGAGCAGTTAATGCAGTAGCATACATTTAACGGAAAAGACGGTCCATCAACTGTTGTGTGAAAGCGTGAAAGCAACTCCCCTCACTGTCTGTGTCCTTATTCGATGATTATTACTATGATTATTATTACTTTCTTCATAATATGTAATTTTCTTTTGTTGTAAGCTTATGCTTTAGGTTGAGTTTAAATAAAACGGCTAAGTAAAAAGCTTTTACCTCAGAAAAACGGCTGTAGTGTGGTCCACTCAGAAGTGAGTCGGGTGCACTGCGCGTGACGGTCACAGACCAGTTTATATTCCAGGTTCCGCGGGGTTGGCACGAGCAAGCAGCCAAGAAGTACTAATATATATTTTTATATATGACATTTTTAATGTGTATCTATGGAAACATAACTTGCGTTATACTACCTTATGACAAAAAAGTAGATAGATTAGAAAAAATTTGCAGTGCGGCTCCGTAAGCCTAGGCTAACTATAGTGGTGTGTGTGGCTCTTTGCTAAAAAGTACACTTTCAAAATATACTTAAATTGCTCTTTTCCGCACACTAAATTTATAGTTGTATTCTAAAAAATAGCCTTTAGTATTTAAGCCTCCTCAGAGACAAACTCTTAAGTTGAAATCGTTGCTATAGTAATAGTTCCGCTCTATCTAGTCATAGTTGATGTAGCGGAGCTATCCTGCTCCGGGAGAAGTTATAGTTCACACTTCCTGTTTATTGATTTATGTGCTTTTAACATACTATTTATGTAGGCATATTTAAAATGTATTTAATTACCACCTGTAACTAAGTGCTAACTAAATAAAATTTGATCACATTTCATATTCGTGGTGTCTTAAAACAGGGCCGGCCCAGCCTGTGTTTGTGCCCTAGACATTTTAGATTGGCTGAGTACACTTATGTTTTTAAGATTATCTTAAGTAGTAATACATTTAATACAAATTGTATAATTACTAAAAAGTATAAAATAGTGTACAAAAGGAGAGCACTATAAGTACATAATGTAAGTGTACTTTTTATCATCTGACTAGGCTAGATATAAATTTAATTAATACATTTTAAATTATGTTTTTTTTTAGCATTCAGTAAATAATGTTTAGTTTTTATCACATACATTTCTTGATATTGTGGTATCGTAAATACTCAATGAGTCCTTTGCCCGGCTGTATAATTGTCTTATGTTCATTTTATAGATATGACCTTAAATAAAAATTGATTTCCTTAAGATGACGAAAACATTTATAATTATTAAATATGAGATTAAAAATCTTACCTTTTTTTCAATGAGATGTGCAGTGAAGAACCTTCTCACCCAATGATCTTTTTCTTCAATGGCATCAAAATTTACTTGTTGCAGAATGAAGTCATTGTTTATGAAATTTGAAATGAATATTGTTTAAGATCAAGTTTTCATTTTCTCAAATCCACTGCAATCGTGGCCATGTCACAAACCTTATTCAAAATTTCTCCCCTTGTGTTCAGCAGAACAAAGACATTAACACAGGTTTTGGACAATTAGTAAATTATGACAGAATCATAATTTTTGGATTAACCATTCTGAATTTGCCTCAAAGAAGCTTATTTTGTAGTTTCATCTAAACATAGAACCCAGTTTATTGTTAAGTTCCATTAATGTGCAGCAACTAAAGATTCAGGAGATGGCTTTTGGATGAGAAAATATCATTTTTGTGCTTTGGTCAACTTTGTCAATATTGATTGACAATGATGATCAGGCATAACATTAATGCTTGTTTTTGGCGCTGTAAAAGCTGTAATTTTGTATAACAAAAACCGGAAAAAACTAATGCACGCTGTAAATTGCAGAGAACGGTGGCGTGATAAATAAGGGAAACTCTCACGAATGCAACATTATGAGCAACTATTAACAACAAATCGACCAACCTTAAGAATCGTCTGAAAGGTGTGTGCATCATGAAGAAGCGGGGAAAACACTTTATAAAATTGAATTAGCAGTCACAACGTTATTTTTATGGATATTTTATATTGAATGTATTACGGCTTCCGTTATAAGCACGGCTCAATATATAAACATTTGAGTGCTTTAGCCACATTGTTGAACTAGTTAAATTATATCTTAAGAAATAGTCGCAACACACGTTTTTATCAAGAAACTACTGCAATGTGATTTTCTTTTCATGTCAATATTAGTAAAATACGTCAATTTTTGGGGCTAATTTCGAACAAATTTCGACGGACCAAAAAAAGACCAAATTTCGACGTAGATTTTTGGGCTAATTTCGACCCAATTTCGACGGACCAAAAAAAGACTACATTTCGACGTCGATTTTTGGGCTAATTTCGACCAAATTTCGACGGACCAAAAAAAGACCAAATTTCGACGTCGATTTTTGGGCTAAAAGACGGCCAGGACGGGCCGACTTGATTTAGCCCCAAAAAAGACGTCCAAATGACGTCTAGTGCTGGGTGGGTGAAGTTTATGAGGAATAACGTTACCGCTGTGGGCTGCCGCCACTTCACTTCAGAAAACTTCGCGCGTTCGGTTACACACATACGGGCCGCATCTGCTGAACGACTGTCGTTCTCCCCACTGAAACCGGACTCAGTCTGGATCTGTACTAATGCAGTGAAACGGATGCGACTGTAACGCGGATTTGCCGGTTTGAAAACGGATCCGGCTCGGAGTCCCCTGCTATCTGGGATCTCTCCTTTTCAGATAAATTTCTGAAGTCGTTCATAAAACACAAACGAATCCATAGCGCTGTCAACCATTTTTGTACTTTCCAATATCGCCACTAACAGACTGTCGTAAAACATCTGCGATAACAGGAAGTGGCGAAATTAGAACGCATCGAGTCGACTGTCGTAAAAACGCGAATTACCGGAAGTAGACGCACTTTCGCGCATGCGCGGAACAAATCATGTTTCCGGGACGGATCTGGTAGCGACAGTGTCCACACGTTGCGCCGCCGCCATTTTGTTTTCACATGTGTGAAGTTCCAACACCATGGCAAAATTAGCAAAGCTTACGAACTGTTGTGTTGTTGGCTGCACAGAACAATGTTCACAGACTCACAGGAGACAATAGAGCAATGGATTTATTTAGTTTTCAATGGAAATCATCAACACTGAACGAGGCAAAGCTGCAAATAAAGATATTGTAAGTAACGGTATTTTTTAAGTAAACCCCAGGGACTTGCAGCAACTTAAAAGTAGATAAAATGTCACTGTGACACATTTGTCCGTTCACTATTAGATAGCAGTGTGTGTGGCTTGTAAACATGCGACGGGATTGTTCTGTGTAACGTTCATTTGATTTAGAGAAATAGCGATGCCTTTGTCTTGAGTATCTTCACTTCAGAAAACGTCTCCGGTTACTTTCGTAACCTCGGTTCCCTGAGAAGCGGGAACGAGACATTGCGGAGCACCGCATATGAAACTCCTTCCCTTTTTCACTTTTCCTGAAGTCTTATTTGATAACGCCTGTAAAAAAACTGGCCAATTGTCGCAAGAATGCAACAGTATGCAAATACTGACGAATCCAGACAGTATAAATACAGTGCAAGTGACGACAATCCTCAGAATCTACGAGAGAATAGCCGATAGCCCTAGTCGAATGAGCTCTGATACCGAAGGGGCAGTTCTGTCCCTGACTCTCATACGCTAAGGTAATATCGTCCACCACCCAGTAAGAGAGGCTCTGCTTTGATACAGCCCGACCTTTAGTTCCCCCACCAAAACAGACGAAGAGCTGTTCAGACTGCCGAAAGCCGGCCGTGCGATCGATGTAAGCCCGTAAAACCCTTACCGGGCAGACCGCTCTCTGAGCGTTACCATTCTGCAAGTCTGGCGAGTTGGAAAACAAAGCGGGCAAAGAAATGACCTGTGCTCTAAATGGGGTAGACATAAACTTTGGTACATAACCCGATTTCGGCCGGAGAGTGACGTTGCAGTCGCCGGTTCCAAAACGAATGAAATCAGCGCCGACTGAGAGCGCTTGTAGATCCCCTATGCGCTTAGCCGAAGCAAGGGCAAGAAGGAGAACAGTTTTTAGAGTGAGCTCTCTTATGGAAGCCGTGTCCAAAGGCTCAAATGGGGGAGAAGAGAGAGCCTTCAACACCAGCGCTAAGTCCCAAGGCGGCACCGAAGGGGATCGCGTGGGAAAAAGTCTCCTCGCTCCTCTTAGGAATCTGACCACCTGCATGTGCCGTCCAATCGATTGCCCATCAACCGGGGAACGAAACGAGGCGATAGCAACCACATAAACCTTCAGTGTTGACGGGAGTCCGCCGTTGTCCAGCCTGTGCTGCAGGAAGCATAAAATATCCGACACTGGGCAGGACATCGGGTCGATATTGTTACTACTGCACCATGTTACAAACACCCCCCATTTGAGAGCGTATAAACGCCTGGTGGAAGGCGCACGACACTCCGAAATAGTGTCAAGTACACGCTTTAAAACCCCCGAAGAGGCCAGGCATGAAGGCTCCACAGCTGCGGGCTGGGGTGAAATATCGTGCCGTTCGCTTGGGACAACAGGTCTCTCCTGAGGGGAATCCTCCACGGCGGTGCCGTTAACAATTCGCTCAGGTCCGGAAACCACGGTTGATTCGGCCAAAACAGAGCGACGAGGATCACTGTCGCCGTCTCCTCTCTGATTTTGCACAGCACCAGGGGCAAGATCTTCTCCGGAGGAAACGCGTAAAGCCGAACGTCCGGCCAACGCACCGTCAGAGCGTCGCTCCCCATGGGGGAGTGGGTCAGCGAGAAATACAGCGGGCAGTGCGCGTTCTCCCTCGTCGTGAATAGATCCACTTCCGCCTTCCCAAAGCGCTCCCAAAGTGACCGCACTGAGTCGGGATGAAGCCTCCATTCCCCGTGCGGAAGACCTTCCCTCGAAAGCATGTCCGCTCCGCAGTTCAGAAGACCGGGGATATGCGCTGCCCTGACAGAGAGTAGATGCCGATCTGCCCACAGTAGGAGACTCGCAGCCTGTTTGAAAAGAGTTCCTGAGTGGAGTCCTCCCTGGCAATTTATGTACGAAACCACGGACATGTTGTCGGTGCGAATCAGGACATGTTTCTTCTCCAGCCTCGACTGGAAAGTATGGAGAGCTAGAGACACCGCCTTCAGCTCCAAACGTTTTTTATTTTCCCTTTTCTCAGTGACTGTGTCCAAAGGCCGGATGCCGGCATGCCCTCGCACACCGCGTCCCATCCGGAGGATGACGCATCCGTCGTAACGACTATGCGTCTCGTAACCAGCCCCAAGGGAACTCCCCGACTGAACATGCCCGGGTCGCGCCACGGGCTCAGTGCACTGAGGCAACTGAGTGTAACCGGGACTCGCACTCGATCCGAGGACCATGCTTTCCATGGAACCCGAGCCTTCAGCCAAAACTGTAGCGGTCGCATGTGCAGAAGACCCAGGTGGCAGACCGCCGAGGCTGACGCCATGAGACCCAAAAGCCTCTGAAACACTCTCAGGGGAACAGACCGACCCGGCCTGAGCAAATGTAGAGCTGAAGAGATGGACTCCGTCCGCTCTAGAGAGAGGCGAGCGCGCATTTCCACTGAGTCGAAACATACCCCCAGATACGTTATTGACTGACTCGGAGTGAGCTTGCTCTTCTGCATGTTCACGCGCAGCCCCAGGGATGTCAAGTGACGAAGCAGCATCTGCGTATGACCGGATAGCGCCTCCCGTGAATTGGCTAAAATCAACCAATCGTCCAGATAATTCAGAATGCGCATACCGCTCGCTCTGAGAGGGGAAAGCGGCGCGTCCACGCACTTCGAGAATGTGCGCGGAGCTAATGCCAGTCCGAACGGGAGTACAGCAAATTGGTATGCTGAACCCGCGAAAGCGAATCGCAGGAACTTTCGGTGACGCTTGTCTATCTGAACATGAAAATACGCATCCTTCAGATCCACGGATGCAAACCAGTCCCCGGGACGCACTTGTGCCAGGATCTGTTTTAGAGTTGTCATTCTGAACGCTCGCTTGTTAAGGGCTCGGTTGACGGGTCTCAAGTCCAGAATCGGACGCAGACCACCATCTCTCTTGGGGACTACAAAATACCGGCTCTAAAACCGCTTTCTCGCTCGTTCGGAGGGACGCGCTCGATCGCTCCTTTCGTGAGTAGGCTGCAAATTTCCTGTCTCAACACAGGCGCATTTTGCGCTGACGTAAGCGATGGAACCACACCGCTGAAGCGGGGAGGTCTGCGTCTGAACTGCAGGGTGTACCCGTGTTCTACCACATTTACTAGCCAATGAGAAATGCCCAGAATGGCTTTCCACGCGTCCGTGGAAATGGCTCGTGCGTGAGACTCCAGCCGTCTCTCGCCCACGGGAAAGACCGTGGACGAGGGAAGGCTGGTTATGGCCGGGATTAACTGCGGCTTCGTGCTGCACCGTGGCAGGGCAAGGAACGCAGTATTGGCTGGGTGAGGGGGAAAGAGCTCCTTTTGTGAACAGGTATGTGTTTTTATTGCATTTACACAAACATTTACAACATTGCAATGTTCGCCCGCAACCGCGGGAGAAGACTGATGCAAACAGCGGCGTTTGGGGGCCGCCGGGACGCTCACGAACTCTCCCCTCCTCTTTATAGGTCCGTCAGGACGACGGCTTGGCAGAAGATGACGCTCCGCCGTCGTGGCGTGGCGTCCTCTCTCCGGCCCGTACCTCTTCTTAGGTGGGCCCGACCATTGTTTAGGCCAAGCATCCGGCTCACGACCTCGAGAAGCCGGAGCGGAAGCAGCGTGCTGTTTGGCCGGCCTCTGCGTGGAGTGTGGCGCGGATGAAGAACGGGCTCTCGGAGACGGTTGATAAGGGCGTCGCGGGAGCACGCGACTCATGGCCTTGGCGCGCTTTTGCGCCTCCCCGAAGCACTCAACCACTGACTCCACGACGTCACCAAAGAGGCCGGAGGGAGTGATCGGGGCGTTGAGAAGAGACTTACGATCAGCGTCTTTTAGGTCCGCCAACGTAAGCCACAGATGACGGTGGAGGACGACCATAAATCCCATGGATCGGCCGATAGCTTGTGCGGTCCGCTTCGTAGCCAGCAGAGCGAAGTCGGTCGCTGCCCTCAGATCCCTCGTGGCGTCCGCCTCCAGGCTGCCGCTATCCAGCGACTGAAGGATCTTAGCCTGCAGCACCGCCATTGCGTGCAAAGCGGAAGCGGCTTCCCCTGTGGATGCGTAAGCCTTACCGGCGAGATGGGCGGTAAACCTGCACGGCTTCAACGGCAGGCCTGGGTCCGAGCCCAACGAGGTGGTTGAAGGGCACAAATGAGCGGCGAGGGTCTCCTCGACGGTTGGCATGTGCACGTAACCGTGGGCCTCCGCTCCGACCACGTGCGCGAACATGGACTGCGAAGCAGCGTGAACGCGCGCCGACTGAGGAGCAGACCACGATTTCACCACGTGCTCGTGGACATCTGGGAAAAATGCCGCACTCCTCTTTGATGTGGCCTGACGGCGGCCCGCCTGAAGGTACCACGAGTCGAGCTTACTTTTTGCCGGCTCCTCAGGTGAACTCCAGGTGATGTTGAGCTCGCTGACGGCCTTCTCGAGGACCCTTATGAACTCCTCGTGGAGGTCCGGGGTGCTCTCTAGGTCGGTGCGATCCCGCTCCGATCCTGCCCAGTCCTTGTCCGAAGCTGAGATGGACATGGAGTCATCGTCCTCCTCATCGCCGAAGGAAATGGCGCCCGCGACGGAAGGCGGGGGACGAAGACTCTCGTCGACGTAGAGGACTGGGGAATGGGATGACGGCAGAGGACGGCGGCCCGGAGCCGTGTCGTCGCCGCTCCCCCTTGGAATGGGTAGACTCACCAGCGACTCGTTGGTGGCAGTGAGCCTCGACCCTATTATTCCACAAGCGATGTTCCTGCGAGTTCTCAAGACACGCGCCGGCAGGTCCGCACAGTGCGCGCAATCGGACTCGCAGAAAGCAGCCTCCGCATGAGCCAGGCCCAGGCAGGCAATGCAGTGCTCGTGCGTATCCTGCGGGTCAATGGGACCCGCGCAAAGACAACAGAAGGAGGCCATCGGATGCGGTGAAGAAGTATCCAGTTGCGTCTTCAACGATGGCAGCGTGAAAAAGAAGATTCTGAGGATTGTCGTCACATGCACTGTATTTATACTGTCTGGATTCGTCAGTATTTGCATACTGTTGCATTCTTGCGACAATTGGCCATTTTTTTTACTGGTGTTATACAATAAGACTTCAGGAAAAGTGAAAAAGGGGAGGAGTTTCATATGCGGTTCTCCGCAATGTCGAAGTGACCGCTCTCGAAAGGGAACTGTGTGATTGGTTTGTAAACACGCATTGTTCTCTCTCCCAACAGGGACCGGAGGGCCTTCGCGAATGGCCCCCGGGGGTAACAGGTGTGCTTATCGAAAACAATGTTTTTGGTGTTCAAGGACGAGAAGTTGTTTCTCATTCGCTTTATCTGACCATACTTTATTGTTTTGTAGCTGGAAGCACAGGCTCACACAGCACGTTTTCTGCTGAAAAGGGGGCGGAGACTAGCAGCTCTCTTGCATTTAAAGAGACACACACACCAAAAGCACAAAAGACTCCTGGATGTGGCCATCTGTCCTCACTTGTAAGATCAGCGCCAAAGACTCCTAATCGTCGCTGTCTGTCCTCACATGTAAAATCAGCGCCAAAGACTCGTCTCCAAATCTCTCCTGCCTCTAATGTCAGCTTAGCTCCAAAGACTCCAGTATCCAGTATTAACATAGAAACATTTATGTATTTTATACATCGGACACACAGTACCAGATCTTTCCATTTTTTTATATGGCATCGCAATTAATTCAATTTTTTGAACTGTTTGGTGTTTCCTTGCATAATAGGCATGTAACTTCAGTTTCTTTTCTCTCTTACCCCATTATTTAATTATGGAAATAAACCTATTATAAGACATACAGTACCTTTATTTTACCTGCATCATATCAGTCATTTTTTCACAGGTGTGAGAGAGGTCTGGAAGGAGAAAAACGTAAATGTTCTCCATGCAAAAATAGGCCCATTCAAATTGTTCTATGCTGATATACATCGGACTGTACCCACAATGGAACTGAAAAGTGAGGTAGACTTGGTACAACTTAAAGGATGTTATTAATAATTTATTCACAAATCTTTACTTTGAAAATTCATGTACCAGTATTACTGTTGTATTGCTTAAAAGTGATTATGAGCTTGTATTCTATACAGTATGTGAGGTCTGAAAAAATACAGATTATCTTTTCTGTTATTTTGATATTTTTCTCCAGTATTAATTTTCTACTGATGAATGCAAATAGAAATAATGTTTTTGTTTGTTACAAGTTCACAGAAAAAAAAACATAATTTTACCTAAACACAGATAGAATTCAGATAGACTGAAAATGGCCTTAGAAATAATATATGTATATATATATATATATATATATATTATAATATTATCTATATATCAGGTCATGAATGCTTTTATCTACATCTTGGTAAAAAAATTAATGAGTTCACAGGATAGAGCTGCCAGCATTGACAGTTATGAGATGAGTAATATCTGGATACACAAGCGGCAAAAGTTAAGGTTGGTGAATAGCATGTCTTCTTTTACATTTTATTCAAGCAGAAACATTAAAAACATGAATTAGAGAAATGTAATCATTGATTGGTTGATGGATGGCGGGAGGACCTAAAGATCCAAGGTGTGAAAGATCTAAGGATGCAAATTGCACCTTGCATCCTGGAGAAAACAGGCAAGCACTCTGGCCTCGCATCTAGCTTCTAATTATGTATTGACTGTAATGTATTAAAAGTAAATGTTGTGCATCTTACACTCTTATCTACCCTGATGCTATTGTTCATCAGATAACTTAAAAGACTTATGTTACTTCTGTGGGGAACAGAATACTTGAAGTGACTGGGTAAGTATAGACGTTCTTCCGTTTCAAACATACAGTTGAAAGAAAAAGTATGTGAACCCTTTGGGCTTACTTGGATTTCTTCATAAATTGGTCAAAAATTGTGTTATGATCTTCATCTAAGTCACAACAATAGAGAAACACAGTCTGCTTAAACTAATATCACACAAACATTATACGTTTTCATGTTTTTATTCAACACAACATGTAAACACTCATAGTGCAGGGTGGAAAAAGTATGTGAAACCCTAGGCTAATGACTTCTCCAAGAGCTAATTGGAGCCAGGAGTCAGCCAACCTGGGGTCCAATCAATGTGATGAGATTGGATGCGTTGATTAAAGCTGGCCTGTCCAATAAAAAACACACACCAGTTTTGAGTTTGCTGTTCTGAAGAAGCGTTGTCTAATGTGAACCATGCCTCGCACAAAAGAGCTCTCAGAAGACCTACGATCAAGAATTGTTGACTTACATAAAGCTGGAAAGGGCTACAAAAGTATATCTAAAAGCCTTGATGTCCATTTGTCCACGGTAAGACAGATTTTCTACAAATGGAGAAAGTTCAGCACTGTTGCTACACTCCCTAGGCGTGGTCGTCCTGTAAAGATGACTGCAAGAGCACAGCGCAGAATGCTCATTGAGGTGAAGAAGAATCCTTGAGTGTCAGCTAAACACTTACAGAAATCTCTGGCACATGCTAACATTTTTGTTGACAAATCTACAATAAGGAAAACATTAAACAAAAATGGACTTCATTGGAGGACACCACGGAGGAAGCCGCTGCTGTCCAAAAAAAACATTGCAGCACGTTTGAAGTTTGCAAAAGAGCACCTGGATGTTCCACAGCACTACTGGCAAAACATTCTGTGGACAGATGAAACCAAAATTGAGTTGTTTGGAAAGAACACACAACGCTATGTGTGGAGAACAAAAGGCACAGCACACCAACATCAAAACCTCATCCCAACTGTTAAACCCAAAGGTTCACATACTTTTTCCACCCTGCACTATGAATGTTTACATGTTGTGTTGAATAAAAACATGAAAATGTATAATGTTTGTGCGGTATTAGTTTAAGCAGACTGTGTTTCTCTATTGTTGTGACTTAGATGAAGATCAGAACACATTTTATGACCAATTTATGAAGAAATCCAAGTAAGCCCAAAGGGTTCACATACTTTTTCTTTCAACTGTAATTAAAAATTTTCTTCTGTATCAAACTAATTTTTTAATAGCAAAAATTGCTTTTAGAGTAATGAATAATTTGTAATGTAAGCTTGTTTACATTTTAAAATTGATTTAATTGCCAATATGTTTAGATTGGATGTGATGTGTGGCCACGGTGGTTCCACATTGTATGTGTAAAAACATCAATGAAGGTGTCAAGCTTCATCTGCCCAACTTGTTGGAAGTAACTTGTAAAAGCATTATGATAATATTTTTCTACATTTAAATAAGTCTAAAATGTTTTCAAGACCCTGAGTAATATACAGTAAGTGGTGTTTATTGTCTCAAATTTAGATTTTTTGGAAATGCATTTGTTAATAAATGATTATTGTTACACTACAAAAGAGACAACAATTATTCAGCTATCAATAAAGAGTTGTCTTGAAAGCCAACGGAAACAATGTGTTCAGAATCCATCAGTTCAAGTGGCCCCTTACGAAACAAAAAATATGTTGGAATACAGTTAAAAATCCTGTATAATTCTATTTATATTTGAATTTCACATTTGCATATATTGAAATTATACTATGCTTATATTTTTCAATGAATGAAAAATAGAAATAGTTAATGAAAATTCTAATTTAGTAATATTTTGTTGTTATATTATTATATTTTCAAATATATATAGTAAGACACGATGAGATATATATTGAAGATACAGTCAAAGGCTTTTAAAGACACAACCTCTTCATAAAGATGTGTCGGGATCTTATATGTGACGTGCCTGTGATAGTATTAAAGTGAGATTAAAAGAGGAGTACATTTTTAGCGGGTATATTGGTTATTGTTGTGGAAATTATACTCCCTATAATAAACCCACTGTGTTAAAGCTACAGTCAAATGCTTTTTAAGACACAACCTCTATATAAAGATGTGTCGGTATCTTATATGTGACGTGCCTGTGATAATATTAAAGTGAGATTTAGAGGGGAGTACATTTTTAAGCGGGTATATTGGTTATTGTTGTGGAAATTATACTCCACATAATAAACCTACTGTGTTGAAGGTACAGTCAAATGTTTTTTAAGACACAACCTCTACACTCACCTAAAGGATTATTAGGAACACCATACTAATACTGTGTTTGACCCCCTTTCGCCTTCAGAACTGCCTTAATTCTACGTGGCATTGATTCAACAAGGTGCTGAAAGCATTCTTTAGAAATGTTGGCCCATATTGATAGGATAGCATCTTGCAGTTGATGGAGATTTGTGGGATGCACAAAGCTCCCGTTCCACCACATCCCAAAGATGCTCTATTGGGTTGAGATCTGGTGACTGTGGGGGCCATTTTAGTACATTGACTCATTGTCATGTTCAAGAAACCAATTTGAAATGATTCAAGCTTTGTGACATCGTGCATTATCCTGCTGGAAGTAGCCATCAGAGGATGGGTACATGGTGGTCATAAAGGGATGAACATGGTCAGAAACAATGCTCAGGTAGGCTGTGGTATTTAAACGATACCCAGTGGCACTAAGGGGCCATAAGTGTGCCAAGAAAACATCCCTCACACCATTACACCACCACCATAATTGCATTTATGAGAAATTGAACAGGTGTTCCTAATAATCCTTTAGGTGAGTGTAAAGATGTGTCAGTCTCTTATATGTGACGTGCCTGTGATAATATTAAAGTGAGAGTCAGAGGGGAGTACATTTTTAGCGGGTATATTGGTTATTGTTGTGGAAATTATACTCCCCATAAAAAACCCACTGTGTTGAAGAGGTGTGAAAGATGTTGCCACGGAATTTGAACTTGCTGAGCTACAGGCACCTATGCACAAAAAACACAGGCTTTTATGAAATTATGCAAGATAAACTCTAAAGCCATCTGTTTTTCCACACTGTGAAAATTAGGGGGTTGAGTTAGTTAATGTTTAATGTAAATAAACAGAAGATACACTAGGTGATGTCAGTCAGAGTTGAAAGAGCCTCACATACTTACTTCCTGTTACGGTCTTTCAGTAAATTATGGCTTGTACAACAGTACGTGAACATTATCTGTTAGCAAGGTGGGTAGTCCTATATCATTTAAAAACACCAAACAAACAAGTTCAGGTATGGTGAATGAATTGTTCTTCCTACGCTTCTTTAAATAACAATGCCATAGTAATTGTATCATAAAATACTACATGTAGATTTAAAATAGTGCTAAATGTCCCTTTAAAGACATTTAGTACACAATGGACTCACCAGAAAGAGACATTTCAACAGGACTGTCACAGGCTGTATTTGAGGACTGGTGGTTGCTTGAAGGGGTATCAGACACATCACTTTGACCTTAATAAAGAACATACAGTAATACTAGTCTTGTGTTGTGACATATTTTGAAAAAGTAACACAAATCCAGTAAAATCATATTCATGTAGAATACATGAAAATACTTAGTTAAGTGGTAGTTAATACAAAACGTAATAAATTCTGTCATTGATTACTCACCCTCATGTCATTTTTTTAATCATACAAAACAAATATAAATAGGAACGTTTTCTTCGCACACATCTTTTGAAGTATGAATGTTTGCTTTCAAACAGCATCGTCCACAAACGCATTAGAGGGCAACATTTCAGTATTAATGCAGGGTAGTGAGTAAGGAAATAATGCTTTAGTTTCAGTTTGTGTGCAGGAAACATGTCTTTCCTTGTCTCTAGATAGTCTTGGATCAGAGGTACTGATATTTTAGGGGCACAGATCACCTCCACTACCTCTTTCATCTGAACAGCAAGTTGCCAAACTGGGTCCTCTGTATCTGTGATCTTCTCACAAATTATAACTGGAAGAAGCCTCAGCAAACACCAGTTTTCTGTTGCCTGGCCACCTAGTTTTGTACCCTTTTCAGAAACTTCGGAGGGTGTAGAATTACTTTCAGATCTTTTGTAGGTAAACTGCCTTATCCTACGATTAAGCTCTGAATATGTGAAGAACTTCTTCACCTTGACAAAATAGTTTAGGTAAATGGCAAGGTCAGAAGCTGCTACACCCTCAAACAAATCATGGCCAATACAAGATTGCAGGCCTGGCTGACAGACGTGAAAAAAATTGAAGACGGAGTTAAATTTTAAACCTTTGACTTCACTTACATCATAATTCTGCAGCTCTGCAACAGCGAAGAAAGTCTGAAATGACTGTACAAATGGACCACTTCTTCAACAAAATAATGAATTCTAGGGACGTTCCTAACAAAAAGACAAACATTTGTTATTAGGGCCACTGTGCATTAAAAGCACCTTATAATAATTTGAATAATAGATAAAAAGGTTTTCCTCATCTTCATGTAAAAATAGGGGTATTTCAATTGCATCTGCTTCGTCCGCGATAAAAAACGTGAATGCGATATCTTCCATTCCTCACGTTTACAAGAACACAAAAAAGCGAGATTTGGGAAGTGGCCGCTTTACAAGCTGTTTTTGACTCCTCCCCTTACTGCAGCCACCTACTCTCGTCTTTATTTCAGGCAAGCAAATGCGCATCTCAAACTAGCCTAATAAAACACCTTTTATACAGACACGCAGTTTACAGAGTTGTGCGTACCCATGCTTCGTGAATGAGACCCATTCCCAAATAGAAAACGTCATCTGGCCCAGTTGCGAGCCACATCTCCGAAATTCTTCTGGCTAACATACCGCACGGAATGACGGCGATGACTCAGTCTGAGTGTGGCAGGCAGAAGTCAGCCATAACAGGGCCAGATATGGGCCACTTCTCAAAAAGGGCATGGAACAGGTCCTGTCACTTTCACAACTGTCTGGGCCAGACATGGCCAATGCCCTTTCTGAGAAGTCATCACCGTCATTCTATGTGGAAGTGTGTCTGACATCAATTAATTAACCTAAAATAAGAAAATACTCAAATAGGTGAAATTTATTAAATATCAAAATCTGACAATGACGATCATTTATATTATATAAGAATTTATCATATAAATAACAAATTATACAAAATATCTAGTTATGTATCATAGGTTAGTTCTTATATTATATAGACAAATTATATATAAATACTTCCAGTACAGTTACAATAGAACACAGTAAAATCATACATACAGTATATATTTTTTTTGGACTGATAAAAATCTAATAGAAATCAGTCCAACAACCAGAACAGGAGACGGGAAAAGATAGGGATAGTTCTCTCTTTGTTTTGCTGAACAAAAATCTGAATATTTTCAATTATTTATGTAAATGAACAGTCAGTAAGTTAACAAAAACATTTGGAAGGGTCCAGAAACCCTTTAGGGTGAGTAAAGGGTGACAGTTATTTGGGTGAGCTGTCCCTTTAAATCTTCTCTCTTGCTCGACGACCTCCATCTTTGTCTGTGGCAAGCTGCAGCCATCTCTTGCCCCAATGCTCAACCTCTTGGTCTGTAGCAGTTGCCGTTAGTCTATTTCGTCTGACTGCAGCTACGACACATGTGAACAGTGATTATTATTTATTTAAAATCTAACATTAATAGGGTAAACATTTTAGATCACACCAAACAACATTGATAAATCATAGAACCTATTTTCATAAAGACTTACCATTGATTACAGTTTTTAAAGTGGTGTCCTGGAATGCCGCCTTGCCATTAATACCCCTCCAGTTTGTCTGACGGGCTATATCGTTTGTTAGCAGGAAGCTCATGATTCTCCAGATGCTGTCTTTGATTGTGGTGCCACCTCTCATGGCTAGGGTTTTTATCTGTAAAATCAAAAGGTATGGACAAATGAGGAAACAAGTCAAATCTTTGTTAGCTTTTTCCTGTTGAAATGACAGGAGTTCAATGTGAATGGATTAAAGTATCAGTAATTTTTTTTATTTGATTTGGAATTTGTTTTAAAATTGACATTTTCCATTTCAAAATTCCTTACTTTTCCAGACTCAAACATGCAGACTTCCCTGAATATTTTTCAGACCATATTTAACGTCTTAAAAAAGTAGTGGTTTTAAAAATCAAACTGTTCACATGTATATTATTATAATATTTTGCCAAATAATCAGTGGACTGTTGTTTGCCTCATGCAAATGAACACCAAACCAAGACATGTTTAATGCACAACATTTCGTGGAATTTAGTGGAATGTTAAAAATGTGTCAAACTAAATATCGGCAAAACTTCAACCCACAGCAACAGAAGGATTGGCGAATTATATTTAATTAATTAATGAACATGAAAAGAGAACAAAAGTCCATTAACTTGACTTATTTCAAAATGTGTTTCATTCAATCTGGGCCGTCACAGGATTTTAAAAATTCCGAGGTCGAAAAACTGACTTTGTCCCAAACAAGAAAAATATTTTCTTGAGCTTCATATGTGTATTTTAGCAAATTAGATAACAATAGTTAAAACCATGCCTTTTTATGTTTATCAGTGATCAGTCACATGGTAAATTGTTATTTTTATACAAATATTACCAGACTGAATTACAATCAATCTTCAAGAGCATTTGCGTTTGGAATGACAAATGTAAGAGCAATTCCATTTACTTTTTGTGTAGCTACAGACATAGATATCAAATTACAAAGATACATATAGAAAGACAATTAAAATTTTATTAATTAGTTTATTAATAGGTTTGAAATATTTGCAAATAATATTGTTCTTTTAATAGGCTAATGCCCCTGATTTAATGCCATGCAGTTTAGGATGAACTAGTGAAGGTCTGGTCATGTTTTTGTCTCCTTTCAGCATTTTTTAGTTTACATAATAGGATATTACAATTGGCCATTAAGTCATGTTCATTATTTAATCGTTGACATGCGTCAAGCACGCTCAAATTGGGAGTGCAAACTCCCGAGTGCTCTGGAAAGCAATATTTGTGCATATCCGATTAAAATCTAATTTAAATAATTGATTGACCACAATATGTACAACAACTGTACAGATCCAATGTGTTTGTCCCGTAGCGCTCTCTGGTTTATGCAATATCTGATTTGGTTTCTATGGCAATGACATTGCATTGATAGGAAGTGTTGAACGTCATTCGTCGCTGTGCAGACATCGCAGTACCAAAAGACTGATCCACAGCACACTTCTCTGTGACTGATATCATACTGCTTCATAGGTGATGTCATATGGTGATGTCATACGCTGAGCAGTCTGGACAGTATCAACAATATGATGATGTGTAATGGATTACTGTGAATGAACCTGCTGCTGAATCGTATGAGGCAGTATGGTTATGAGAAACCAAACAAATTTACTGTTACCTTACGTAAAAAACACAGTAGGGCCTTGCAAAGTTTTTCAATAAGTGCATAGCAATTATCATTGATTGTCTTATCTTAAATCATAGGTCCACACTGCTGTTGGAAGAGTGGTTGAGTGTCTGGAGCTTACCCTAAGGGAACAGTTTCCTCCAGCTAAAACAGTGCTCCACGCCTATCTCCATTTTGAGGCACTCACAAAACACGAGTATGAATACTCTTGTGTGACACGTGGGGATCATCCAGCCATTGTAATCATGGATCTCCACAGAAAAGGAGCATTCAACATCTCATGTAAATTAATGTCAAATTTATTTATACAGCACTATTTAACTCAACCGAGGTTGACCAATATGCACAATAAAACAGATTCAAGGTAAGTGTGCTACCATGGACCAAATTGATTTGCTTGGGGCAAATAATGCTTTCAGGTCATTTGACACAGCATATGCATGTGTTTCCACAGCAGTCTTTAATTATAGATAATATTACTAATATTTTGGCTTTCTTTGTTATGAGTGAGTGACATCAAACCACCGGCAAAGAATTTTAACGGCTACGTGGATATGGAAGACTTTTGGGAGACACTAGCCCTGCAAATGATTGGTCGTGGCTTTGTAAAAAGTAAGTCTCTTCTTTGATATGCCTCCTATTGACATGTGTTATGCTGTTTGCTGTTAACATTTTTTTCCTGTTGTTATTTAAGGACAGAGCGACAACCCATTCACTGTTCACCCCAATTACCAATTCTGGGCACCATGGATTGGAAGACATACACTCAAGTCAAATCAGTGTCTCAACACAGAGTTTGAGAAGATCTACCAACCCAAAGAAGCTGAGATCACTAGCGCCATGTTTATCTTTGTCAGGTAGTATTGTAAGATTATTTTTTTTGCCACTGCATTTTGATTTTTAGGTATCAGTGATAAGAAAGCTGTGCAAGGAATGCGGCATTGATTCCATTGGCTCAAAAACAGACCTCCTTGAAAGACTTTCATTGGAAATGAAAACGAGACAGACTTATGACAAAGTGTTTGAAAAGATTTGGGGTGCCTCTGGTGAGAAACAAACAATTGTGCTTTGTATGTTTGTGACTGCCACATTTGGGGTGTTAAACTTCTGTAACTGCTGGCTTACATTGATTTAATAATAAAATATTATTCCTGAAATAGATGTTATAATATAATTATTATCAATAATAATAATAATCTTTGTTTCAGGAGGATGGGCTGTGGTAATGTGCCCTTGTGGCATTGTGTACAGCATAAAATGCTGTTTGCGTGCAGAGAGTCCGAGAGACTTTGCAGATATCCTCCTCTCATGGAAGCACATACCAAATGTTGTAATCTATGATTTTGCACGTGGACTGGCCACACACACCAATCTTCGCTCCCCAGAGGTGCTAACCTTCACACCACACGAAGGTCGTCTAGCTGACCCAACAGAAAGCAACATAAAGATGGCAAAGGAGGGAAAGTTCAAGATCTCCCTACCATGGCGTGATATAAAAAAACAAGTCCCCGACAGCCATGGCCATCCAATTACAGGCTCAGCAGAGCACTATGTCCTTAATGACAAATTTCATGAAGACCATTCGAAAGATCAACAAGATGCTCTCCGCAAGATTAGTCTTGTAGCCCAACTTGCTGGTAAAGTAAACAGCCAGGTTGTGGAGCAGTTTTTTAGCAAATTAAAGAAAAACAACTACTTCCTGAATATGACCCTTCCATCAACACACATCTTCCTCATGAGAAGTATCATCCACCACCGACAACAGTCGGAAGAATTTGAAAAGGACTAGATGCCTTCAAGAGAGTCTTTGGCACAGAAGTTGTGCTGAACATCAATCACCAGGCTGTTCTTGGTAATGTTTGGATGACTTCCATATGACTTTAGTATTGGTTATAAACATAACTTGTACCGATATTGTCAAGTACCAATACTTTGTGTTTATGCAATCAAGCTACTTTAGATATGTCACCTCCACTTCCACTCAGCCTCATGTTTCAGAAGACCAATTGACCAGTAAGTAATCAAACCACTTTTTGGCAATTAGTATGTCAATATTAAAGGGTTAGTTCTCCCCAACTTAAAAAAAAATGTAATTTTTTACTTGCCCACATGATGTTCTACACGTTTTGAGACCTCTCGGTGTCTTCGGAACACAAATAAAGATATTTTCGATGACTTCTGTGAGCTTTTCAGTTCTCCTCATGGACATATTGGTAATACTTCCTGTAAAGGCCCAGAAAAGTCCTAGGGACATTGTTAAGATGCTCGAGACAAAATTTGGATTTTGGGGTGAACTAACCCTTTTAGCATTGCAAAGTACAATGTAACATTTCCTTATTTGCATGTGGCCCATTCTTTTCTAATATCAACCTTGTTAACCCTAGCCATATTTTTTTTTTATCAAACACATCCACTTGATTTTGCAGACATCTGCTTTTTCATTATCGTATTGTATTTATCATATTGCATGTGTATTATACTTGATCTAGTTTTACATGACTTACAGATGTTTCTGGCTCAGAGGCAACGGTAGATGTGCCACCTTTACCAGAGTCTGTTCCCCCTTTAACAGGAAAAGGTATAAATAAAGCCTTTGCACTAACTAACCAAACATTTTCCATTGCAGTTCATTAGGCGTGACAGGGTTTGTTTCATTGTATTCCCTTAATAGTGAAGGATTTAATCATTTAATTAGTTATGTAATTACATTTAATCATTTAATTAGTTTTGTCTTATATAGAGGTGAAGTCATAATATTGTGAGTGTTTTAATACATACATTTGATACCCAAGCTATGCTGAAAATGAAGTGCTTGCCGCAAAGGAATGTGAGTTTGTGGGGGAGAAGGGGCATCTTCGGCTGCAGTTGTTTAGGGGGTTGGGGGAGGTTTTTGGAATGTTGTTTCAGAAGTGTTTTGCAGGAACGAGATAAGGCAGAAGTTGGTGATTGGTGGAACGAAGGAAGATCCTGGCCCCCAGCAGAAGAAAGATCGGCGTGAAATAACAATAAATGCTGTGAATATGTGCTGTGGCGGTTGTTGTTCCTGGGAAGGACAGAGGAGTGTTGTCCAGCAACCCAGCGCGCTGTATTTTTGTTAATCTGATTAATAAACCTCAGTTTGATTAGAAATCGCCTCTCTCCAATTTTTGGACATGCAGGACATTTTTTAAAGTCCAACAGTAGCCTCTGCAAATGGGATCATGGAGGATCTTATGATTTTAGAGGATGCAGATGAAAATTCAACCCAACCTTGGAAGCTGCCTCATAATCCTCTACAAGACAAATTGGTAGATGTTCATGTCTTCACTTACAATTTTAAAATACTGTCCATAATAGCCTGTTTTATTTAACATTTACAATTTGTACAAAAACGGAAACATCCTTTTATCAGGTCAAGTTGCCTTTCTAAACAATTTACGAAGCATTTCTGTTAATGCCTTGCTTTCTTTTGACCTTTGCAGCTCAGATACATACTGGACACGAGGCGGCTGGCTGATGAGGTCATTGTGAAGGAGGGAGCGACATGCCTCACAAGAGCAGATTTTTGGACTTTAGGTTTGAGATGGGACATGTAGTCAGATGTTAGTAAAGTTTGCATTTGGATAGTTTTAATGAAGCAAAAAGTAAAACATTGGGTGCAATGTATGCTTTTGGTTTTATTTGTGCATGTATATTTTTCATATTTTCAACAGATTGGAAATGCCTGCATGAAAATCATCTATGAAGATGCTCGAGCACATGTATACATCTTTTTCTAGTGAAATCTTTATGGCACTCTCACAGGGCAAAGACATATACATTGCCGACCTGTATCTTGTTCCAACATGGAAAAATGATAAAGATCCCCAAGCGTACTTACCTGTGAGTATCGGATGCAAAAATCATACTACTTGACACAGTAAGTCTGAAGTAATATAACATGTTCTGTATTGGTGTTGTGTGTTTTTTATGAGTGATGCTGACATGAAGGATGCCCTTGTGGCACGTTCCTATGGCATATAATGTAGTCATGCGGTTGCATTGTTCCAGTGTTCAGATTGTTAATGGCAGGTTGTCCGATTTCCGAATTACACTTGTTTGGACCGACTCAGGCCGAGGGCCGAAACAACCTTGTAGCAAATCAGCAGAAAGGTGCACAGTTCACAGGACGGACATTAGTCGAAAGATTGGGGTAGGGTTTGTCTGTTTTTGTGATTTGAACTTGACCAACGGCTAAGATAAAATATAACAACAGGCAAAGCCTGACAGAACCTCCTCCCCATCCAAAAACCTACCCACGAGAGTGGAGGGACTGATCAATGAGAGAGCGATCCAAAATGTCCCGAGCAGGGATCCAGCATCTCTCCTCCGGACTGTAACCCTCCCAGTCTACCAGGTATTGGTGACCTCTACCCCGCCGTCTCACATCGAGAAGTCGACGCACCGTATAGGTCGGCGACCCCTCGATGAGTCTAGGAGGCGGAGGAGCAGAGGTCGAGGGCTGAAGGGGGGAACGAACAACAGGCTTGATCTTGGCCACATGAAATGTAGGGTGAACACGATTAAGAGAGGGAGGCAATTTGAGGCGAACTGACACAGGATTAACAATCTTTGTGATGGGGAAAGGGCCGATAAACTTGGGGCCCAGCTTACGTGCGGGGACATTAAGGGGAAGGTCAGCTGTAGACAACCAAACCCTTTGACCGCACACGTAAGAGGGCGCCTTGGAGCGATGGCGATTAGCTGATGTTTGGTAGCGTCTACGAGCGAGAATGAGAGCCCGTCTAGCAATCCTCCAGGTGCCAATGCACCGATTAACAAAGCCCTGAGCAGATGGAACGGAGGCGTCAGCCTCTTGGGATGGAAATAACGGGGGTTGGTAACCTAGGCAGCACTGGAAGGGCGACAAACCCATATACGAAATCGGAAGGGAGTTGTGAGCATACTCGACCATTGTCAACATAGAACTCCAAGACAATGGCTCAGAAGAAGCAACGCAACGCAGGACCCTCTCGAGATCTTGATTCGCCCGTTCGGACTGGCCATTAGACTTTGGATGGTAACCAGAGGATAAACTGGCAGTGGCCCCCAGGAGACGACAAAACTCTGCCCAAAACTTAGAAACAAACATGGGGCCCCTGTCAGAAACCACATACACGGGAAGGCCATGGATACGGAAAACGTCCTTAAGGACGATGCTAGCAGTTACTTTAGCAGACGGAAGTTTTGGGAGGGGAATAAAATGTACCGCCTTCGAGAACCTGTCCACCACAGTGAGGACCACGGAATTGCCGCAGGACGGAGGAAGTCCCGTGACGAAGTCCAAGGCAATGTGGGACCAGGGTCTCGAAGGGGTGGGTAACGGATGCAGGAGTCCCGCTGGGGGACGATTGGAAGATTTTTTAGTCGCACAGACTGGGCATGCCGAGACGAACTCGTGAGCGTCCTGCGCCATGGAAGACCACCAAAACCGTTGCTTAATAAGAGACAAGGTGCGAGCACCTCCTGGGTGACAAGCTAGTTTGGTGGAATGACCCCACTGGAGAACACCATCCGGGGGAGTAACACCGACAAGAGCTTTGTGAACCAAGGATTCCACCACCGATCGGGGGAAACAACGGACACCGGGAAGGAGGAAGAAGCCTCGACCTTGAACTGACGCGAAAGTGCGTCCGGCTTGCCATTTTTACTCCCTTTTACTCCATTTTAAAAAAAAAGAGCCCAGCGAGCCTGCCGAGAGTTCAGACGCTTAACCGAACGGACGTATTCAAGGTTCTTATGGTCGGTCCAAACCAACGTGGAGGTGAGCTCTATCAAGGGAAGAGCGACCTGACCAAACCCCCGGTTGAACCGTCTGTAAAAATTGGCAAACCCTTGCGATTTTCCGGGGTAGGCCAATCAGCAACTGCTTTTACCTTACTAGGGTCCATCCGAATACCCTCGGGCGACAGGATAAAACCCAGAAACGCAACCGACCGTGCGTGCGTGAAACACACACTTCTCCATCTTAGCGAACAGGCGATTCTCAAGTAACCGACTTAAGACCCGCCGGACGTGCTGGACATGGTCCTGTTCATTCTGCGAGAAAATGAAATGTCGTCGAGGTAGACGAAAACGAACCGGTCGACCATGTCCCTCAGCACGTCATTGACGAGTCTCTGGAAAACCGCCGGAGCGTTTCGACAGGCCAAAAGGCATCACACGATACTCAAAGTGGCCTGTGGGAGTGTTAAAGGCGGTCTTCCACTCGTCCCCCTCCCTTATCTTGACCAGGTGATAAGCATTGCGTAAGTCTAACTTCGTAAAGATGGTAGCACCCTGCAAGAGACCGAAAGCTGACGACATCAACGGCAAAGGATGGGATACACGATAGGAGCGGAGGGAGATTGAATCAGGAGAAACTGAAGCTTCTCCGTGTGATTTCTGGACGTGGTGAGCGAAACAGGTTCAGTAGTAGAAGAAATGTTGGTGAGAGGCGTGCCGCAGAGCGTCTCAGGCGCAATGGACTGAGCGAGAGGTACTATGGGAATCCTCAACCTCTTAGCCAGCTCAATGTCAATAAAATCACCCTCCGCTGCAGAGTCAATGAGGGCAATAACCGAGTGGCTAACTCCCCTCCACTGAATTCAATTCAATTCAATTCAAGTTTATTTATATAGCGCTTTTCACAATGTGTATTGTTTCAAAGCAGCTTTACAGGGGCAAACAGGAAAAACAGAAAAGTTAAAACACAGCGCAGTGCATGGTATTTATACAACGAGTAAGTTCATTCTAATAAATAACATCTAATTTCTAAATAAATAAATAAATAAATGAATGAATACAGTCTCCCGGTGAGCAGGCCAACACTGCCCTGCTGTGGCGAGGAACCCAAACTCCAATGATTGATTAATGGAGAAAAAAACCTCGGGAGAAACCAGGCTCAACCGGGAGGGCCAGATCCCCTCTGACGTGTCATAGCTGCACTCAGACTGCTGACGTGTGGTTTAGGTTTAGCATTTAATACCAAATATTGTAACTTCAGCATTAATAAGACAAATAGTCCGTCTTTGCTCTTGGTTGGGGATGTAGTGGTCTGAGCTGGGATGGTCCGATGGTCATATTTCTCTTGGCAGCTGGTGGAATTGCCTTAGATGGAGCTGGGATGGTCAGTCAGTCTGCAGCTGTATCTGGTGTAATCTCAATTTGGGGATGGGCATCTGTCGGTCGTCTGGACATGGTGGAACTTCTTCCTACCTCGGGATGGGCATTCCGAGGCAGAGGCGGAAAGAGAATAAAGAGAATAATTAGCGTAGCTGCTGTTCATTAACTATGCATTAAGTGAAAGCTTGGCTGAAAAGATGTGTCTTTAATCTAGATTTAAATTGGGAGAGTGTGTCTGACCCTCGAATAGTATCAGGAAGGCTATTCCAGAGTTTAGGTGCTACGTATGAGAAAGCTCGTCCACCTTTGGTGGATTTTGTTATTCTAGGTATTGTCAAAAGTCCTAAGTTTTGAGATCTCAGCGAGCGTGATGGGTTGTAACGTGATAAAAGCTTGGTTAAGTAAGTAGGTGCTAATCCGTTCAGGGCTTTGTAAGTAATTAAAATAATTTTTAAATCAATGCGATACTTAATGGGTAGCCAGTAAAGCGATGATAAAACTGGGGTTATGTGATCGTATTTTCTTGACCTAGTAAGAACTCTGGCAGCTGCATTCTGAACTAACTGTAGTTTGTTTATCGATGATACAGGACAACCACTAAGTAGAGCATTACAATAGTCAAGCCGTTAGGTCACAAATGCATGAATAAGCTTTTCTGCGTCTGCAACACATAAACTATTTCGTAATTTGGCAACATTTCTAAGGTGGAAGAAGGCTGTTTTTGTGATATTTGAGATGTGATTTTTAAATGACAGGTTGCCGTCTAATATAACGACTAGGTCTTTAACTGTATTTGTTGGAGTAACAGTGCAGCTTTCAATTTGCAGGCTGTAATCGGAGATATTCGGTTTACTTAATTTTGGTGCTATAAGTAATATTTCTGTTTTGCTAGAGTTTAAAAGGAGGAAATTACTAGTCATCCAATGTTTTATGTCCTCGATGCACTCTGCCAGTTTGGATAGCTTAAAGGAATCATCTGGTCTTGATGAGATATATAGCTGAGTATCATCTGCATAACAGTGGAAGCTAATTCCATGTTTTCTAATAATGTTGCCGAGGGGCAGCATGTATATGGAGAAAAGCAAGGGTCCTAAAACCGATCCCTGAGGTAATCCATAATTGACTTGCGTAAGATTTGACGATTTCCCATTTAAATGGACGTATTGATATCGGTCTGTTAAGTAAGATCTGAACCATTGCAGTGCCTGTCCCTGAATACCGATATAATGGTGTAACAATCTAGTAGTATTTTATGGTCTACAGTATCGAAAGCAGCACTAAGGTCAAGCAGGACTAAGAGTGAGATGTTTCCTTTATCTGAAGCAATAAGAAGGTCATTTGTAATTCTTACGAGCGCAGTTTCAGTGCTGTGATGCGGTCTAAAGCCAGACTGAAACTTTTCGTGCATGTCATTATTTTGTAGGAAGGTACACAGTTGAGTTGACACTACTTTTTCTAGTATTTTAGACAAGTACGGGAGATTTGAAATCGGTCTATAGCTTCCAAGTTCATTTGGGTCTAAATTTGGTTTTTTGATAAGAGGCTTAATTACAGCCAGTTTAAAGGGTCCTGGGACATGTCCTAGATTAATAGACGAGTTGATTATGTTACAAATGGGCTCAATTACAGCAGGTAGTAACTCTTTTAATAAAGTAGTCGGAATGGGGTCTAATAAGCATGTCGTCGGTTTGGATGTTGCAATAATTTTAATTAAATCTTCCTGATTTATAGGAGAAAAACACTCCTTCAAAGAAACAAATCATTCTTCCTGAATGACTGCAGGAAGAACAGTCCGGCTGTGAGAAAGGGGACCTGTAGAGCAAACGCTTACCCCCCGAGAAGACAAGCTGACTGGACGATTCTTAATAAGTGGACAACCAGCCACTAATTGCTCAGGATCACCACAATAGAGGCAGAAATTGTTGGCCCGGCGTCGACGACGTTCCTGATTGGAGAGCCGGGCACGGCTGATCTGCATAGGCTCCTCCTGGGGCGGAGAAAGTGAAGGCATCCCTGAACGCGCTAGAGGACTCCCCGTCCACTGTTTCCCTCCCGCGTCGTTGAGTACGGAGTCCCAGCCGAAAATCGACCTGAAGGGCGAGCTGTATCAGTCCGTCGAGCGTCGGAGGAAGCTCCATAGAATGGATCTCGTCCAGCACACGATCCGCTAATCTGTGCAAGAACCGATCCCAAAGAGCCTTGTCATTCCAGCCGCAAGATGAAGCCAACATACGGAACTCAATGGAGTAATCAGAGACCGTCCTGCAACCCTGTTGTAAGAGGGACAACGACCGAGCTGCCTCGCTGTTAAGTGCAGACCGGTCGAACACCTTCCTAAGCTCCTGGGAGAACAACTCAAAAGAAGCACAGCAGGCATGCTTATTGTCCAAGAGCGCCGTACCCCATTCCCTGGCGACACCCTTCAGCTGCATGACCACGAATGGAGAAGGTCAGAGAACATTGTGAGAGAAATGAGCGACAGGAAGTGGGCTCACCGGCGTAGGGAACTGGAGGATTGAGACAAGGCTCCGATCGGCGGGAAGAGACTGCATCTGTCTCGACCGGTGACAGCTGAAGGCACTAGCTGAAGCTGCCGCTTGTATAGACTGGGTCTGGTCAAGGTGATGAGCGATAGCAGCGAGTTGTTGGGAGAGAGTAGAGATGCCCACACGAATCTCCGCTACCTCCTGTTGCTGATGTCCTAAAAGCACTCCCTGGCTGGCGACGGCATGGCGAACATCAGCCTCTTCTGCGGAGTCCATCTTTGGTGGCAATGTACTGTCACGGTACGCTAAAGGACTCAGATGCAGGTGAGTCACAACCAGTTTATTTGCACAACGTTAACAAGTTCAAACAATAAATCGGCAGGGCACTCCTGACGGGAACAAAGTAGACACGGCCGGCAGTAACCTCCGTGAGAGAGAAGACACGCAGGGAAATCCAAACCGAAACACAAGTACTCCATAATATAAGACTCCGTGAGTGAATAATCCAACTGAAATCCAAATAAGGAACACGAGAACCAAAAGAGAGCCGTAAGGGAAAAATAAGTCCAAACCGGCTCACAGGCTGCCTCGATCCTATGTAGGAATAGAAGAACAGGTAAACTCCAGGTACAAACAGCAAAACACGGTACAAACAATTTACATCGCCACACGGAGAGAATGGCAAAACGAGCTGAAATAGAGGGAACACAAATGAGGAGCAGGTGAGGGAAATCAACAACACTAAGAGCCTAAATGGGGTACCAGACGTGAGACAAAGGCAAAAGACAAAACACAGCAAACTGGATAAGAATAAACCCAAAATAAATAAACAACAGGCAAAGCCTGACACTTTCTGCTTTTCATAGCAATGAGCATAATGTCAACTTGTCATGTCAAATGACAACTTGTTTGATAATTTTAAGTTTGGTCTTGATATATTAAACCAACAAAGCAAAATCATGACTCTGTGAATGAGGTTCTTTGGGAGAGCGTTTCAATTTATGGCCATATACAGTAGTCAACATTTGGATGCAAAAAGTGAATCAAAGTTTTCTGAAGACTAGAACGTTCTTGTTTTCGGACAACTTTGATTCACTTTTTTCATCCAAATGTTGACTACTGTATTACACTATTACATAAGCCTTTTTTTTAAAATACCCCCATTTTTCTTTTTTTTACATACCCCCATGGCTTTTTATGTTAATTTGTGTGTTTTACCTAAATCTTAGGAGTATTGCACATCGTCTCGATCCTGGACAGTGGACAGAAGTCACAGGATTGGATATTGTTTCAGCTCCGTAAATAAATTTCTTATTTCTGTTTTCAAATTGTTTTATTTTTATCCTAGGGCTTTCCTCAACAGAGCAGCATCCATGATTGTGGGATTTTTATGCTCATGGTAAGCTATATTAATAAAGTTCTTTTCACTTTTTTTTGGGAAATAAATTTTTTCAATTTTTCAGTATGCCCTCTACACTGTGCTGAACACTCGATTTAGTTTCACTCAGGTGAGATTTTGTATTTCATTGCTAAAAAGTCATACTTTATTGCTTGTCATTGAATATTAATAATAGAGACACAAATACTAATCCAGTCATATTTCGCATTCTTTTAGCTTGACGTGCCTGTAATCAGAGAGTGGTGGTGTCTACATCTCATTGAGCGGTTTGAGACAGAGGGGTGCGTGTACTATTTTCTGTACTATTAGTCTTGTATTTTATTTTCAATGGAAATTCCTTGCCGATAGAAATAACTGACCAAACTGAGGTATTACTGCACAAAAAACAAAAGCTCCAATTGTGTAGGATGCCTTACACACAGGGGCGTAGTTTATGGGGGGGATGGGGGGGAGGTAACCCCCCCAATATTCAAATTCATCAGTTACAACCCCTCCAATAATTCAACATGAAAATCACAGTAGATCAAATGAAAAATTTGTAGAATTACTTTATTTTGTGACAATAATTTTGTTCCTAATCAAATATGAGTTTGTCATAATAAATTAGACAAAAAATACTCCCCCTCCATTGAACCGATTGGTAACGCCCAACCACTTTCACCCAAACAACTCGAGTGGTGTTTGAATGGGAGAGCACACGGGTAACTTAACGTGCGCCAAAAATGAAGAGAAGCGCTGCACAGCGGAATATATTTAACTGCTGGTCAGAGAGGGATGCAAAAAAAAATTAAGCATGTACTGAGAATGAGGTGTGAGAATATTGTGTAATAATAGCTAAGTACACACCATATATGTTAGCTAGCTAATCCATTGAAATGTATTTAGCTATAAACATCAGTATAACAAGTTACCAAAGCAGCCATCTGTTTTGCTAGTTCATTTTTCAATAGTGTCTGTAATTGTCAATGACAAAAGCATTCACATTGATGTTTGTTTTCTTCCTAAAATAATCTGATTTTTGAACGAATTGGATTAATGAATAATTTAAGTGGCTCACTCATTAAAACAGGGAATCGCTGCTGCCTACTGGCGCTTTCAATACTTCATTTCTTCCTTTTTATAATCTCTTCTGTTAGAATTTTACACGGATTAGAGGATTATACACGAATTTCACAACGTTATGAGGTGTATAATCTCTTAACAAGTTTTTTTAAACAGATTCGAGGTAAATATAGCAGAAGGGTAAAAAAGTCAGCAGAGGGAGAGGAGGAGCAGGTGATCAGGTAAGGAAGATGCAATTCAATCAATAAAATAAAATAGGAAACGGTATAGAAAAACAGCAGCTTTGTAAAGTTAGACTAAACATTAATGTCTTTAATGTTTTAAATACTCCAGTAAACAGCTTTATACTTAATCAAGTTTATCATTCCGGCTTTTCTCTATCACAGTGAGGAACAGAAGAGAAGACAACAGACAGGCAGCTCTTTCAGACAAAAGGGTAAGAAAACAGGGAGGGGTACAGAAATGTTCAAAAATGTTTGATCATCAGATTATTATACATTTTTAAAAGTATGCTGTGATTTTTATGATTTTTATTTAATGAGGATTACTTGGTCAATTAAAAATATTCAAATGTATTTTTTTTAAATAGATATTTAGAATAGATGGTATACAGTGTGGTTTAATAATTTGTTAGTTTTTGGTGTTTTAGTTTTAGGTCTTAGTGGTTTTGTTCTTATATCAGATCCAATGTGAAAGTAGCAGCAGATTAAATACGTCTTCCAGATGTAAACACACACATCAAATAGACGTCTCCGTGATGTTCGTGTGCTATCTGGGACGTTCTTGCTTACACAAGACGCTAAAGGTGTTAAAAGAGTGTGTTTGTGTGTGTGTGTGTGTGTGTGTCATTACTGTGTGATGACCTAATGTCCCATACCAGTAGATTTTGATCTTTTGGGGACAATTTGAAAGTCCCCATGAGGAAAAACTGATTATGAATCATACAGAATGATATTTATTGAAAACGTAAAAATGCAGAAAGGTTTGTGTGATTGTTAGGTTTAGGTGTTGGAGTAGGGTTAGGGGATAGAATATATCATAAGCCTGATCTAAAAACAATGGATGTATATGGAATGTCCCCATAAAACATTAGACCAGTGTGTGTGTGTGTCAGACGACACTTCCCTTTTCTTCGAGGCATTCACTAAGGAATTAACAATATAACATAACCAAAATAGATCATGCAATAAGAAAATGGATGTAGGATGTACATCACCTGGTTAATTGAACAATTTTGTGAGTATATATAAATGCAGCCTGTATATCAGTATTGTCAAGAGTTTTCCTACTTATTTTAATTATGTATTATTTACTTATTTTTATGTAAAGCACTTTGAATTACCATTGTGTATGAAATGTGCTATATACAGTTGAAAGAAAAAGTATGTGAACCCTTTGGGCTTACTTGGATTTCTTCATAAATTGGTCATAAAATGTGTTCTGATCTTCATCTAAGTCACAACAATAGTGAAACACAGTCTGCTTAAACTAATACCGCACAAAAATTATACGTTTTCATGTTTTTATTGAACACAACATGTAAACATTCTTAGTTCAGGGTGGAAAAAGTATGTGAACCTTTGGGTTTAATAACTGGTTGACCCTCCTTTGGCAGCAATAACCTAAACCAAACGTTTCCTATAGTTGCAGATCAGACCTGCACAACCGTCAGGAGAAATTTTGTACCATTCCTCTTTACAAAAGTGTTTCAGTTCAGCAATATTCTTGGGATGTCTGGTGTGAATCGGTCTCTTGAGGTCATGCCGCAGCATCTCAATCGGGTTGAGGTCAGGACTCTGACTGGGCCACTCCAGAAGGCGTATTTTCTTCTGTTGAAGCCATTCTGTTGTTGATTTACTTCTATGCTTTGGGTCGTTGTCCTGTTGCATCGTCCATCCTCTGTTAAGCTTCAGTTGGCGGACAGATGGTCTTAAGTTTTCCTGCAAAATGTCTTGATAAACTTTGGAATTCATTTTTCCATCGATGACAGTAATCCGTCCAGGGCCTGAGGCAGCAAAGCAGCCCCAAACCATGATGCCCCCTCCACCATATTTCACAGTTGGGATGAGGTTTTGATGTTGGTGTGCTGTGCCTTTTGTTCTCCACACATAGCGTTGTGTGTTCTTTCCAAACAACTCAATTTTTGTTTCATCTGTCCACAGAATGTTTTGTATGTTTTCAGTAGTGCTGTGGAACATCCAGGTGCTCTTTTGCAAACTTCAAACGTGCTGCAATGTTTTTTTTGGACAGCAGTGGCTTCCTCCGTGGTGTCCTCCCATGAATTAATGTTTTCCTTATTGTAGATTTGTCAACAAAAATGTTAGCATGTGCCAGAGATTTCTGTAAGTTTTTAGCTGACACTCTAGGATTCTTCTTCACCTCATTGAGCATTCTACGCTGTGCTCTTGCAGTCATCTTTACAGGACGACCACGAGTGTAGCAACAGTGCTGAACTTTCTCCATTTGTAGACAATCTGTCTTACCGTGGACACATGGACATCAAGGCTTTTAGATATACTTTTGTAGCCCTTTCCAGCTTTATCTAAGTCAACAATTCTTGATCGTAGGTCTTCTGAGAGCTCTTTTGTGCGAGGCATGGTTCACATCAGACAACGCTTCTTCAGAACAGCAAACTCAAAACTGGTTTGTGTTTTTTATTGGACAGGCCAGCTTTAATCAACACATCCAATCTCATCACATTGATTGGACCCCAGGTTGGCTGACTCCTGGCTCCAATAAGCTCTTGGAGAAGTCATTAGCCTAGGGTTTCACATACTTTTTCCACCCTGCACTATGAATGTTTACATGTTGTGTTCAATAAAAACATGAAAACGTATAATGTTTGTGCGGTATTAGTTTAAGCAGACTGTGTTTCTCTATTGTTGAGACTTAGATGAAGATCACAACACATTTTATGACCAATTTATGAAGAAATCCAAGTAAGCCAATAGGGTTCACATACTTTTTCTTTCAACTGTATATACACTTGCCTTCCCTTACCTTACTGGGGTAAAAATCAGATTTTTTTTAGGTATGGGAAAAGGTTTGCCCACTGGAACGAGGGTGCAAGGTGGCTGACTGAAGGGACATTAAAACCTCTTTACCGGGATTTTCCAGGGCTAACTTATGACCTGCCACAACATGTTGTTGTTGAGAGGAACCGCAAGTCATGCAACCAACCGTTGGTGGACTTCATTGTAGCAACCAGAGGAACAGATAACCACATTCAGGTACATGGTTCACGAATGCATTTAACATATTTACTCAACATAAATGACTTACAGTGACAATGTTTTAATGACATTCTCAATTTTCTCTACACAGTCCATCATAAATGGCCAAAAGAAGTCAAAGTGGCTCAAAATGTTTTCCAATCCTTCTGCCAAGACCATGCTTGTACCGGTATACCTTGAAGATCAGGACCAAATAGATGACGTCTACATTCACCTCACTTCAGTTCTAGACAGGAGACCCACACACACTCACAGTGACGCAGTCAAGTTTGTTATGGATGTCCTTTTTCCAGAGGTGGGTCCTATGTTAGCTTGGTAACCCTAACTCTAACCTTAACTTGGTTGGGGTGTGATCCATCTTAACTAGTCCATCATCTGTGCTCTTGCTGCTTTGGAAAATCTCACCATGCTGGGGGCTGAGAATAAATTTTTACGAGGGCCTGTCATTGACATAATGTATGTGTAACACATCTCCATAAAAGGGAAGGAAGGAGGCGGGAACCGGCAAACATTTAACATTTAATAAAGTAATATAACAGCCGGCGGCCCCTCACGGACGACCGCCGGCGAACAAAACATAATATAAATACAAACATAACACAAGTTCGGGCCCAGTCCTCTCTCTTCGACGGTCCGGTCGCTCGTTCCTTTTATATGCTCCCATCTCCTACGTGATTCGAGGCCGATGTGCGCACAGCTGGCGCTAATTCACAATTACTCACCGGACTCGAACCACGGTCTCGCCCCGCCTACTCTACTACAGTATGTTATGATGCTATGAAGGAGAAATTGTTAAGCATGACATCCTGCCATTATTTCCAATAACAATTTTGTCTACAACTTTACATGTTCATTTGTCAGTGAGCGGGAGGAGTTTGACAGGAGGATTGGACATTTTTTAAAGAAGAGTGGCAACACATGGGAATCGTTATCGTTTTTGACCATGGTATCAATAAATATTGTTCACAAGAACCTTGTCATTTCTTTCTTTTATGAAGCGGTAAATTGAGCTTTTTTTCATTAAATAGTATGCAGTACACACATATAAAAATTGTATTGATGGCAGACATGGTTTATATGATCACACTTAATGTCTGATGAGCTAAATATGGTTAGTATTTGAATGTAACTTTATAACATGCCTATGCATTCACAACAAACACTCAAGTCTTATGTATATATATTTGTATTTAACTAGGCCACAGTATATTATATATTATTTTTGTACTCTACATCTGAACCAACTGTGTGTATTATTAATTTTTCAATTCACAAAAACACTTAAACTGCAGTTGCAATTACAAATCAATTGTCTCCTGTAAGGTATGTATTAAGACCATTAGTAGATATAGCAGTTTGATTCATATTTTATTTTGTCAATCAACTCCCCCTATTGGAGAAATAAGGAACAGCAGGGGCGTAAAACTGCCTGGGGCGCAAAACTGCCTGGGGCGTAAAACTGCATGCTCCAGGTCTGCAGACTCCCCATATAGGATCAGTCTGCGCAGCACTATGTAGAGTCGAACACGGTCTATTTTTCTTACAATATGACAACGTGTAGCCGCTGCACTAGATTACTATGTCTAATGAACCTGCTGCTGAAGCATATGAGGCTGGTATGCACAGCTTTTTACTAGGGTTGCAAGGTGTACAAGTGCTACGGCATCATCGCAATGCTAAAGCTTCAAAATACCTGCGATGCATCTCAATTTTTTATTGGTAGTATCGTAGTATCGCAAGTACTGTTGCACATGCGCACACTGTAAAAAGTGCTTCACTCACGCCCACTTGCGGGGCGGTCACTTGCTGCCATGCTGGCCTCTAAGGGTGGGGATGTCTGCTGCTGCAGGACATAGATGAAGGCACGGGCCCTTATGGGGCGGTCGCTTGCTGCTATGCTGGCCTCTAAGGGAGTGAAGTCTGCTGCTGCAGAACGTGGATGGAGATACAGGCCGGTGTGGGGCGGTTGCTGCCGCTATGCTGTGGTAGGTTGATGCTAGATGATCTGGTCCGTCCGAATGTAGCTTTTGAAAGCCTCTGATGTCCAGCGACCAAGAGCTTGGATTTGCGGCTGGGAGAGACCTTTCTGGGCGGCTGTGGTAGCTGCGCCGATGCGAAAGGAATGGCTCGAGAAATGTTCTTTGGGGATGCCGGATTAGCGCAATACTGATTTAAGATGATTTTGGAACCAGAAACGTGAGTCTGGATGACGGGAGTCATCTATGAAGAGAGGGTCCGATGGGAATTTTGCCTGTGATCTCCTGAAATGTAGGTAGGCAAGGAGGGTTTGGTAAGGCTGGATGGGTGATTGAAGGTTGAATATGAAGATGACATGGCCTCTTTTGAATTGATCCGTCTTACTTTGCTTGATGTGGAAGGAGATTGTTTCTGCATCGAGCACTGCCAAGTCGGAGATGGTGGGGTGGACTGAAGGGTTGAAGCTGGATGTTGTGGTCATTTCGGAGCATCTGAGAAATCCGAAAAAAGCCAGAGTGAACATGGCGTCGAGTGTGCGGGCGGTGTGCGTGGAGTGGTAACCTCTGCGGAGGGTAGAAATGCATTTGGTTAATATATCCAAAGTTATGGGTTGTCTTTTGTCTGGTGAGGCGGGTTGAGCTCTTTGAATTCCTTTGATGAGCATGGAGGTTTGAGGACTGGATATAGCTGGGCAGGTTGAGTTAAAAATAAGTTTGTGGAAGAATTGAATTCCGCTTAGGTACACTTTAATTGGGCAGGCTTGCAGGTTTTTGTTGATATTTAGGATGGATATGAAAGAGGTGATGGTTAGCAGAGAGAATAGAAGGGAAAACTATTCGAGCGGAATGAGGCTGTTAATGCTTGGGAACGGGAAATTGTGGGGGGGACAGGTCGAATATGAGTCGTTTTTTGCCTGAGAATTTTCTTGTAGCTACACCGATGGGGCTGATGCGGAAGGTTTTAAAGGGGGGAGCGGAGAAGGGGCCGATCATGAAGTTTGAGTCAATTTCATTTTTGATTAGAAGATCGACCGTTTCGGGTTCGGCAAGCGCGGACTGCAGGTTGGGGCAGACTAGGCTTACGGAAGGTAGACTCTCGATACCGGGGTTGAAGCCGTTTGAGAGACCGGACAGAACGTAATCAGTAAAGCGTCCGTCGGGGTGAAGAGACAGTTCAATGGACAAACTTAAAACATTCACTGGAGTCGATAAATACTGTTTACGATTTTTATTTGAAGCTTTGGAGACTTGGCACACGATGTAGGCGTGCGCGCCACCGCAGAAGCTGCAAATGTGCAGGAAGCGGCGACGCTGGCGTGAGCAGGCGCCGATGTTAAATTTCCTGCATGGTTCGCTTCCTGATGCCTGTCGGCGATCGGAATCGGGCAGAGGTGGGTTGGCAGGATATGATGGAAAGCGTGGGACGTAGCCTGTGGATTTGATGCGAGGTGAGTCCGGGCATGGGGGGGAGGATGAGTGAACCAACGGGCAAGAAGTGGTGTTGTGGGCGACAGATCTGCAGACCGCACATGAAAAATTCGTGCAACCGAGAAAAACTCGGTTTTGAAGCTCAGTGTCCAGTGCCCCCCAGTAAGACCACTGGTTCCACTGAGCTACGCGGATGGCACATTTGGCAGAAAATAAACGATGATAAGTATAAAAATGGGTTCCAAGAAAGCGCGAGCTCCGCGACTATTGCGAGGTAGTCGGTGAGCTTGCGCCTCCTATGAGGGAATGCCGTGCTGATTATTTCGAGATAGCGAGAAAAGGCTACAGTGAATTCTGGGATACACGTAATTTATAATTTATACACATAAACAGTGCAGTGCCAATACATAACAAGATTTGCCTGTTTACTCAATGTAGGCTAACGTCAGCCACAGCCACCACCAGTGTTTTAATGTTAAGCTAACTTTGAAATTCTTAAGCTATTTATCTGGTCGTGATACTCAAAAGATTACCTCAAATGCAAATAGCCTGTTTACATATAATAAAGGGCTAATATAATACAGCTAGGTTACTCCATAGTACGGCCAGCCATGTACGAATCCAGTTGTGTGTTACGAGATAGAGACTCTGACAATTCATAGTATATTTTCTTTTGAAGCCAAATCACGTTACAAACACCAGGTTAAGTAAATTATTATTTCTCTTTTGATGCCAGGTTAGGGTTACACCTAGAGATGCGCAGATAAGCTAAATTGTCAGCCGCATCCGCTGCTTCAAATAAATTATCCACCCGCCACCCGCCCGCATGTATCATTTTCTCTGATACAGATTTTCGCACCTGACCCGGACCCGATCGTCACTTTAATTACTCAGTACATTTTCTAACACTGTCTTTGTCTGCAAATGCTTAAATATAATCTTTGGATTTAGCACACACATGATTGGATTGGATTGGATTGGATTCAATTTATCGTCATTACACATGTACAAGTGCAATGCAACGAAATGTATCAAGAAGGAAATACAGCATAACATGAGGAAGGTGGGGAGAAAAACAAGCACACAGTACACATAGACAAGACTTGCAACAGGGTAAGTAATCCAGATCCAGGGCCAAGCTGGCGGGTCAAAGCTACGGAGGTTTGGAATCGGTCAGAGTCTGTGTTTGTGTGTGTGTCTGTATGAGGGATAAGGTCCAAAAGTCTGTGTGTGTGTGTATGATGGGGGAGGGAACGCAAGAGCGTCTCGCCACATTGCCCTTCAGGGTTGTTTCTCCAGTATCGGCCTCGACCAATGCCAATCCTGGTACAGGGGGGCCGAAAAGATAAGATTGCAGTTGTTTCGTCTTGAGGCGAGTAAACCGCATTCCAATTCCATGGCTACTCTCTTTGTCCATTTTGGTCTCTAGCATCATCAATTTTCCTTTCCATACCCGTGAGCTTTTCAAGATATAATCCATATTGCGATTAATAGTCTCAGTCTCAGTGCTGACTGCTCTTCCCACGGCCTCCGTCAAAACAGCTGTTCCCGTTTTAAGAATTTTTCGATAACCCAGGGCAAAGCATAATTCAATCAGCATAATACCTGTTATCATGGTTCCGAAAAGGTAGATATCTTCAATGTCCTCCACGGAAAGAGCCGCCAGACACACGATCCGCCATCTCTCCCACACGTCCATCGTGTAGCCAGCTGCGAACGTTCCATCAGGGCATTCAGGTTCACCCGAATTTTTGTTTCTCGTCGAGAAAATGGTGTCAATTGCGCTAATGGACCAGATCCATAATTTCCAAGTTTCGAGAGCAGTGCAGAGAGAGTCTCTCAATAGATGAGACGAGACAAGACAGGAGACAAAGCAGGGAAGATATGGCAAGGACGGGGAGAGAGAAAATGCGACCGCCTCCGATGAGAGCCAAACGAGAAGGTGAGAATGATGTACCATATAAGAGGTACCAGTCTTATGGCTTTCATATACATTCAGTGCCTCACAGTCGTTGCATATTACATACCAAGCACTTGATTCATCCTCGAAACCACTTCGCTAAAACGCTCCCACACGGTAATTTTCTTTCCTGACCTTGTTTTGTTTTTAATTCTCCCTTTATAAATTTCTCTTGGGTCTGTTTTTACAATTAATCAGAATGTATTTTTTATTACCCGACCCACCCTACCCGCTGATCATCCGCAGCGCCCGCGGATTTAACCACCATCCCCGCATCATTATTACACACTGACTTTCTATCATGGTCTATGGATCCCCTGAAGTTGCCTCGGCCACCCCCAGGACACCCCATGTGAAAAACTGTAGCTCCGCCACGTCTTCCCAGAAAAGATTCTGAATTTGTCTTTTGCACAGAACAGAAAAGTGCATTCAAAGCCCTGAAACAAGAACTTGCAAAAGCAGGGACTTTAGCTTATTTCGACAAAGATACTCCAACCCGGGTTGTAGCTGACGCCAGCCCTGTGGGATTGGGTGCTGTACTGATACAGAGTCAAAAAGCACAAATGGTGCCAATTTGTTGGGTTGGAGACCAAGTTCTGTTGAGGCAGGACAAGATTGACAAGTTTACCACACCGTTTAATGCAACACCCCACACAGTGGTCAGCAAAGCTGGGAACCAAGTAGGGGTGTGCGATATGACGATATTAGATTGCGAACGATTAAAATGACTGCACGATCCACTTTTTCGGGAAAATCGTTAAATCGTCCTATATAGTAGTGTTCTATAGAATTCGTCAACATACTTGCGATAGATTGCTCCATGTAAACAAGCTCGTATACGTTGCTTGTGAATTCAGTAAGATTAAGTGACGCGGTCGCATTTTACCTGGCCAAAGACATGATTCCCATAAAGACTGTGGAAAATGAGGGCTTTAAAAAACTGCTCAAAGTCGTAGATCCACGTTACGAAATGACCAGCCAAAAATATTTATCCTCCACGCCCATTCCACAGCTTTACTCCGAGTGCCGCAACAAGATGAAAAACAAAATTCAAAATGTAAAGTTTTTTGCTAACAGCTGATTTATGGTCTTGCACTTGCATTAAATATTAACTTGATTAAAATATTCTTCAAAATATAAATGGTAAAGAGTATATTTTTATATGGGGACTTAGTTTGTCTGTATTGAAGCCCCTTTAATTTGAAAAATAGTCTTAAAACCAACTTGAAGAAGAACCGCGATAAAATCGTGAATCGTGATCTATCTGGAAAAAATCGTGATTTGAATTTTTTTTCTAGATCGCCCACCCCTAGAACCAAGTAATTGTTAAATCGCCTACGGGAGCTCAATACACTCGCAACACAGTGTTTGTGAAGAAATATGTAGATCGAGAGACGGAAAGCAACCAGGATAGCAAGAACGTGGGTAGTGGTTACTGCGCTATGAATGCAGAACAACAGACATTACCTGAGGACACAGAGAGACATGTGCCTAATGTGGTGTTTAACCAAAACACTAGAGTTGAGCCGGATACTCGGCTGAAACGAGTATCCGGTACGCATAAACCACTTTTGACGAGTACGAGTATCATATGAGTAATACGAGAGTCAATATCTGTGCTCGGATTGAATAAAATCCTCATTGGGTAGCTGACTGTGTCTGCGTTCTGTGATAGGCTAGTCACAGCCCCCCTCCCCTACACACATACAGATGTATTTAGTTGCTGACTGTGTCCGCAGCTCTCTCTCTCTGTCTCTCCCTCAGTCACTCAGGTTTGCGCGTCTTTTCCGTTAACGTTTAGGTCTCTTCAGCTTCAGGTTTGTTTTTAACTTCGGTTTGTAGTACTTACTTATTAACCAGTAGAGTTTTGATAAACGTGGGGTTTGTTCAGACGTGGTGCTGGTAGAATGAACTCTTGTTAATTACATTTTACTTCATAATTGCAACCGCATGTGTTGTATTCATTGTTGCAAAACTTATTCTGTATATAGTTCGTTTGTTATCGTGATCAAAACCATTGATCTGAAGCTCAATGCTGATGCTGTCATGTAAATATTTTTCTAATCAGCATTAAATATAACAATTTCTGATCAACCCATATTAATTGCATGCTTAAAATAACATATCGGTTAAAGCCCCGCCCATATCGAGACAACCCGACACAATTTCCGGGTTAAATCACGCCCACTTTCGGGTTAGGCCCCGCCCATCGAGTACAGATACGGATACAGATAATTCATATGGTTAACAGATACAGATACAGATAATGCTGTACTCGCTCATCCCTACAAAACACTATATGTGTCAAGCCCCAAAGGGAAAAGAAATTGCCTCAAAGATTTGCTGACTTTGTAATTGGTTGATATACAACACTGTTATTGACCTGTTAATTGTTAAGAAACTATGTTAGAAATGTGACAATTCTAAGTTAAAGGAGTATGTTATTTGTTCTACCAAATGCAGCAAACACTTTATCTAAAGGAGTTAAAGTTGAATTGTTTTAGTTCTTTATCCGACTTTGGGGGGATGTCATGTACTGGAATGATGTTCTGTACCTTTAAGAAAAGTTCTAGGCATCTTGGGAAACGGGATGTATAAGTCGCTGTTCAGAATGTCAGCATGCGTGGTGCTGAGTGGATTTGATAAATGTGTAAATAAAAACGAGTACACAACAAGCCACTTAATTTTATTTGTTTTAAACTAAAACGTATCAATACACTTCCTCTTTTCTTAAAATATATCAGTTTTTTTAAAAAACTGATATATTTTAAACAAAACTATTGCAATTTATTTGGGTTGTTCTTTGTATGTGGTTATTGTGTACACATTTTTTTTATAAAAGTGAGTTGACATACACAATTTATTAGAGCAGCTGTCGATGTGTCGGGTGTGTTCATAAAACGTAAATATTTTAAGTTGGCATTATCCCTTTTTCACTGGCGGGGTGCTTCAGGGAGATGCAGCATCTTCCTCTGCATTTCAACCGTTTGTTCGCTGCAGCGGATCTGAATTTCACGGACTAATTAACACGGTAAATTGAGCAAATTTAGCCGAATGATTGGTACTGTAAAGTCACGCGAAATCGTTTAGTCCACTAGGGAGCTGAGGTTAGGTTTGCAAATTGTACTAAATTACGCTAGCTAACGTTAGCTATCCTGAACACATGGCATGCTAAGTTGGCTGCACAGTGCTGAACTAATATTTGACTAACTTAAAATACTATTTGTCATAAAACGGTAAGGTAAAAGTCCTAGACAAAATACGTTAACATTAGTACTACGCTAGTTTAAGTTAACGCTAACGTGACATTATTGTTCAAATTAAAGCCAAAGCAGTCTTAAAACGCACATGACTACAGCACTTATTTAATTTCATATTAACAACACGGTCTCCGGTTGGGGATGCAGCTGTCGTGGGGGCTCGCTTTATCAGCAGTGGAGATGCTAGTACATTTGAATGTATGGCGCTAGCAGCACCTGCTAACATAATCGCCACTGTAACAACATTTCGGATGGACGAGTTTAAAAACGGAGATACGTAGGTAATAATTAGTTGCACAAATGCCCTCACTTAAATTTCATGTGTGATCGAAATGGTCACAATTTTGAGCCTTTGGGCAATAGTTGTGCGGGCATTAAGGGGAAGTTAGCTGTGGTGTTTTGTGGACAGCAGGCTAAACAAGCTATAGCCACGTGCCTTTAACAGGACATAGGAAAGAGAGATCAAGTTAGTATACACTTTTGGATAACTAAAGCAGATGCACAGATTAAACTCTAGATATGAATGCTTAGTCTGTCTAATTTGAGAGATTTGATCCACGTTTTTTAATGCTGCATAGTTAATTAATGACCGATTTCTTAAATCAAGTTAAACCACAGATTTTTAACCTTATTCGAACATGCATTTTCTTTGTCTTTAGATACCAAAGAGCTTTTGTGACTTTGGCTCTTCAAGCTTCACATCCAGAAAAACTTCAGAATATATACAATTACAGCTATAACTATTCCCAGGTAAGTAAAACATTGGTCAAATTGCAAACAATAGTGTGGGCACCTTACAATTACATTTCTAAAGACGTTTTTATGTATCAACCAACAATAAAAGGCAGATCACCTTTCTGTCTCCTCCCTACAAAAAATGGTAAAAATCACCAAATACAGCAGTTTCTTATTATCAGGCTGTCAGTTGCCACTAACGTTTACTCAACTTTTTTTCTGTAATAATTTAAGATCCTGATATGTAATGAGTAAAATCCTTATGTACTGTACAATTTAAAAACTTCCAGGCTTTAAAAAGTGTATTATAAAAATTGAATTGGAGAAAGGTCAATTAAATGTGGCTTCAGCAGAAAACCACAACACTGACGCACGCCTCCACGTAAGGGAGGCTATAATTCACAGGTGACCAAAATGTAAAGCACCATTACAATTAATAAAATTACTGATTTCTTTTTTATTTGATCTTTATGAAAACATTTGGAATAATGTAAGTACAAAACTCAAAGTATATTACTGTTTTTTTGTAGACATTTTAATACAACAAATGTACATATTGGTTAAAATTTATTTCTGTGGGTTAATAGTCTTGGCATGAACCTGAGGGTTTTCATTTTTGTATCATTCTTATCCTTAACATTTGTAAAGAAATGATGTGGTTTCAGTATTGTAACTGAAAAGTTAACCTAAGATGTCATTACTTGGCCTTTCATTTCCTCTCTTATTTCTGTTGGCACAGGTAAAAATGAGTAAAATGTTTCTCCGAACATTCAGTGAAGTAAAACTTCCTCTGTGTACTCCAGGACTGTTCTTTTTGTTAATAGACATGCTGGCGGCATATGTATGTAAGTGCATAAGTGATGCAATTGTGACTTGCTTCTACGCTGTCTCTTTAAACATCAAAGGTCTACTAAAACATGTTTAAGAAAGCATTTGAGGTGAGAAATAGACAATGATGTAATAGACGCTTGATTCATATTGATGAACACAGCCTACTTGGACAGTTAAATCTCAATTTTGTGAATTGTCCCCTTTTTGGAGAAAACAACATGCAAAAATGTTTTTTTCTATATATATTGTATACTCACTCTATATGGCATTGTCATAGTAGACTTCAATCTGGTCACATTCTCTAGTTACAGTATCCGTCTAGTATCCACCACCTTTAGCAACAAAAGTACAATTTTGACTTTGTGTCTTATGTCTTCTACCTGTCTGCTATATTCATCTTATGCATTTGGTCAGACAAACATGTAATGATTGTTTTTTGTCTCCACTAATAGAATCGTGATGAATCAGAGGTGCACGCTGAGCTTGGCAGTTGCCCATTGAAAATGTATATGTGCCATCAGCCCGACACGATTGGGATTGTAATAGAAGGACAGCCCGTGGTCCGAGGTGTGCCAAACCTGTCAAAAATATGCTGCCTCCTCTTTGGACTCACCTATGCCCTTGACCTCAAATATCCTGCAAAACTGGTATATACTTTTGAGATATATCAGAGGCTGTTTGTGGGATTGGACCCCATGCGTCCGAAGACATCATCCAAGTACACAAATCTCCTCACAAAATTGAATTTGATGATTTCTCAACGGCATCTGGCATTGTTTGCCATCATTTGAAAAAATGCAATTACTATGGTAGGTGAGTTTACCAAATACCAACTTAAACGTTTTAAACCTCAAGACTCATTTGACAAGCTGCTCAGGTAATATAATTTCCATGGTTATTTTCGTTTTGTGTTCATTGTTCAGTGCCTTAATTAATGTGGACTTTGGACTGTGTTATGTGCCGATCATTACCTCATGAGGTATACAGTATACTCAACCTAACAGTGTTGTGTGCAAAATTTGGGAGTTCTTAAATAATAATGGATGTTCGAAATATATAAATACTGTAATCATTTTTGATATTGCAGTTCCAGTTTACTGTTCAGAACAGGTTGAAATTACACTTATAAAGTGTTTGTTTTATATTATTGTGTACATGTGCAATTTTGTATTCACTGTTACAATTGACATTGTTTGACATTAAATAAATATTATTGTCTTCAATTTATCTTCCCATCTTTTTCTTCTTCAATTAAATTTGTAACTGTTATTGACAAAGTCTGTTTATGTAAAGTTAATCATTGAAGTGCCTAGAATATAGACATTTATATATTTTTTTCTGAGGTTATAGCCAGGACTCAATTAAAATGTTTTTTTCAAATATGATTAGGTTAATTTTATTTAAAACAAAGTTCATAAAACCTCATTAAAATGGGTACAGGTTACTTGTAGCAACCCATAAATAAGTTACCTTAACCAAAAAAAGTAGTTTTATCGGACTGATTAATACTCGTAATATTAGCTCAACTTGATTTTGTTGCGTTGGTATTAAGTCATTTTACAGTGTTTATTATACTTAAAAAATGCTTGAAGTTGAATCAACGTAAAACATCCAATGCAGCCACTTGCCTCACTTTTTATAAGTTAGATCTAGGTATTACTTTTTACAGTGCATTAACATTTACATCTGCCTTTTTGCGTTGCTTCTCTACTAAATGAATCCGTGTTTTGAACAACTCCGATGAGATAATTCAGATTTAGTGAGTCATTCATCAAGACATCAGCTGTTTTGAACAAATTGATTGAATGATTCAGTAACTCTGACAGCATTTCTGCCACCTCCTCGACTGGAGTGTGGGCCAGAGATTAGCCATATTGGGTTGCTCCAATATTCATTCTATTATAATATTAAAAACATATGTAAATCTCTTCTGTGGTGTTTTTATGTGTTAAGTTGGTTTTAACATGGACATTATCCAAATGTTATCCAACCACGCTTTTGTTTTTCCTCATCTGATCTCTTCTTTCCTTGTCCATAAACTACACCATTTTTACAGGTCTCTTCATTTTTCATTTGGATAAATAAGCAATTTAATTTAAGTAATTAATTGCTTAAGGATTTATTTATGTTTGTAATTATTTGTAAGTATTTATTTATGAAAGGTGATTAGAAAGTTGAATTGTGCCAAGGTCTATCTGCTAAAACCACGTTATTTAAATGATCTTTTGAATAATTATCATGGATTTTAGTTAATAATATTGTAAAGGGTAAATATAAATAATAAAAAAACGTAAATAAACTGCTGAAAATAAGCTCAATATTAATGCTACGTATTTAAAAAGCACGATATAAAACACTGTCAATTGAAAAACAAAGCAAGGTTAATGTTAATGTTACATTAGCTTCTCAACAATTAACATGTTTAATTGTACATGAAAGTTAGCTGTGCCTGGTATTCAGTCCCGTGGGATCATGGGATATAGAGCAACTCAACTGTTTTTTATATTTAATGACATTAATTGTTGTTGTACATGCCCTGCTTTTTGTTTTTAGGTGTACAACCTTTTTAAATGCTGCTAATGTTATGTAGATACATGATAATAAACCCTCCTGACCATTTTGTGTATGTGTATACATATATATATATTTATATAAATATATATCCAGTTTGTCTTTAAGGCCGCCATGTTTACTACCCCTGACCTCTTGACGTGGTGACGAAGTAATCGGTTTAAAGCGTTTACATGGCAGCGTAAAAAAATTGTTTGGTTTATAGAAAGGTTTATACTACCCCTCTCAAATCTATTTGAATTTCATTCGGTTTGGGCATTTTTCATATTCTGATTGAGGTGTTTATATGGAGCATTTTCATTCGGATTGGGCTTTTAAACCGATTACAATGCTCCATTTAAATGCACCTAGTGCTAACCAAAGAGCCACTGAAAACATCTGAACGTTGTGTCAGTGAATTGAGAAAATACTCACAATTTATAGCCTCTGCATCCTCTATGATCAGAGGTTGTGGGTAAGTCCTTTCTCTGCTGATAGCTGTGAGAAGTAGAAACGTCAATGTTTAGTATCTTTCCAGCATATGAGCGAGTAAGCACAGAAATACAGTTTACTAAATCATTCATCCTCGGAGCTTTCCTGTAGCTCAGTGGTAAGAGCATTGCGTTAACAACGCAAGGTTGTGGTTTGTTCCCAGGGGATTGCAAATACCTATGTAAAATGTATAGGATAAAGCAATGTAAGTCGCTTTGGATAAAAGCGTCTGCCAAATGCCTAAATGTAAATGTTAATGTAAGTTAAAGATCTCTCTGACAGGGGATTCGGCCAAACGTTCCCAACAGACTTTCAAAGTACGTTTGGGTCTGCCAAGTCTGTCCAGCTTCCTCCCCCGCGACGGATCCAACTCAACACCAGGTGGTGATCAGTTGACAGCTCCGCCCCTCTCTTCACCAGAGTGTCCAAGACATACGGCCAGAGGTCTGATGAAACAACCAAAAAGTCGATCATCGACCTCCGGCCTAGGGTGTCCTGGTGCCATGTGCACTGACGGACACCCTTATGCTTGAACATGGTGTTCGTTATGGACAAGCTGTAGCTAGCACAGAAGTCCAATAACAGAACACCATCTAGTATCTGCAGTAATGCGGTCGCTGTATCAGTCCGTCGTGAGGAAGAAGGAGCTGAGCCGCAAGGCGAAGCTCCTGATTTACCGGTCAATCTACGTTCCTACTCTCACCTATGGTCATGAGCTGTGGGTCATGACCGAAAGGACAAGATCCCGGATACAGACGGCCGAAATGAGCTTTCTCCTCGGGGTGGCTGGGCGATCCCTTAGAGATAGGGTGAGAAGGAGGGTCACTCAGGAGGAGCTCAGAGTAGAGCCGCTGCTCCTCCACATCAAGAGGGGCCAGCTGAGGTGGCTCGGGCATCTTTTCCGGATGCCCCCTGGACGCCTTCCCGGAAAGGTGTTCCGGGCATGTCCCACCTGGCGGAGACCCCGGGGAAGACCTAGGACACGCTGGAGGCTATGTCTCCCGGCTGGCCTGGGAACGCCTCCGTGTCCCCCCGGAAGAGCTGGAGGAAGTGTCTAGGGAGAGGGAAGTCTGGGCATCCCTGCTTAGACTGGTGCCCCCGCGACCCGTCCCCGGATGAAGCGGAAAAAAATGGATGGATGGATGGAATATATATATATATATATAAGTATATCTAGCTATTACAATTACATTGCTGACTATTCTATTCAAGAACTGTTTGGAAAATGTAAACACAAAGTTTTTCGGTTTCATAAAATAAGTAAATAAAGTGATATATAGGCTATGTAATGCGGTCAGAATTTAAGAATCTGAGTATTTTGTAACGGCTTAGAACTCTGCTCAACCAATCAGAGAACTGAGCGTTTTATAATGTCACATATAGTCTACTCTAAAACAGTCACAGTCACCAGCTAGAGTGGACTCCTATATCCACTAGAGGACACTCCCCTCATCCCCTGGAATATCATTGCACACTACATTTTTCATAACCCATTGCCTGAGCTCATTGAACACTGATCATCCTCACCTGTTTGTTGTTAACCGTCACTTCTGTCTTTAATAGCCTGGTTCAATCACTCTGTCTTGCAAAGTCTTGTTAGTGTCAGCTGCATTTCTGAGCGTTATTTCTGTTTTGGCTATCAGTGGTTTGACCTTATTTACCATTTGGATTCTGATTATTTTCTGCCTGCCTCGACTATTGCCTATTACCCCGTTTGTGATTGTTTGCTGTCTGCCCTGGATTGATTGCCTGTTTATACCTATTCTTCCTGCTAATAAAGCTGCATTTAGATCCACACCTGTTGAGCCTCGGAGCAGTTCATGACAAAAACCCACATGTTCTCGTTTTTAATTATTCCTAATTCAATTTTGTTACATCCTTCCTGGCCAATGCTTTTTTAAGCAATTCCCTGGTCTGCTGTAGGCTGTACAGTAAAAATGTATGAGAAATGGGAGAGGTCCAGTTTTTTGAGCATATGTCTAACTGGAATCAAATTTATGTTGTTTTTGATTGCCTTCATATGTACTCTGTTTCTCACATTTCCTGTTTTCAAACACTCACAATTCATATTAACAACCTCCTTCCTGGCCAGTGGTCGAGAGTAATTCCCTGCTCTGCTGGAAGCTGTTTAGTAAAAAATGTTGGAGACATGGGAGAGGACATCGTTTAAAAGCTTTCAATCAAATGTTTTAATCTAACTGGAATCAAATTGATGTTTTGATTTTCTGCTCTTTCATGCATTTCTATTTTAAAACTTACATATCCTGAGTTTTAAACTACTTACAATTCATTTTCTCTGCCTCCTCCATGGCCAGTGGTCGAGAGAAATTCCCTGCTCTGCTGCTGGCTGCACCTAAAAGAAATGTTGGAGAAAAGGGAGAGGACTTTTTTAAAAGCTTTCAAGGATATGTTTAAGTCTTAACAGATGTAGGGACTGGACCATTGAGCGCAAGGCTATAAAACCCCCTCCACTCCCTTTTGTCTGGTTCCTGATACCATCATCAAAAGGCTATCGCAAAACTTTGCTCCAGCAATCTGGTTTACTGTTAATAACTGTAGTAGAGTAGGCAGGGCGAGACCGTGGTTCGAGTCCGGTGAGTAATTGTGAATTAGCGCCAGCTTTGCGCACACCGGGCTCGAATCTCGTTGGAGATAGGGAGCATATAAAAGGAACGAGCGACCGGACCGTCGAAGAGAGAGGACCGGGCCCGAACTTGTGCTATGTTTGTATTTTTATTTTTATTTATGTTCATGTTTTGTTCGCCGGCGGTCGTCCGTGAGGGGCCGCCGGCTGTTATATTACTTTATTAAATGTTTGAATGTTTGCCGGTTCCCGACTCCTTCCTTCCATTTTATGAATCTTTCTACAATAACCCTTTGGTTTCTCTGTGTGATCATTACGACTCCTTAGCTTCAAAGCAGAAGAGACTCTCTCTATCTCACCTCCATCTGAGGCTAACCAGAGAAACTTCTCTGACAAATAGGAACGTAATGTCTTTTCTATAAATGTTTCTAAATGACTTGGTTGTGTGTTGGCGCTCATGCCACAGTCTGTAACTGTTAGATATACAAGTTTAATTCAGGCTTTCATTGCATTTGCACATCAGAATAGATTATAACTTGATGCAATTCAAACCTGTCCATTTTTTGATATCTTAATGTTTGTCTTTACAGTTCCTCATTTTTTATATACATTGTGTGACCATAGAACACATCACACTCATTATGCTATCATTTATTCTGGTATTGTGTAAAATTGCCAGTAGGTCATAAGGATGCGAAACTCTGAGGGCATGCCCTTCATGAAGTTAAATATCGACAGGAGGACACAGCTCTTTTTCTCTTTTTGTTTTCTAATCTCATCCTTCTTGAATCATCTTCCTCAAGTGCAATGTTGGACTCTTTCTCTCACTTCCCCCTCTCGGGGGAGGTGGGCTATTTCTTTCTAGAGAAGGAAAAATGGACGTCTGCTGCATCGCACAGCCGAGGCCTGCAACTTTTTCGCAACTTCCAGGCAGACCGCAGTTCTGAAACCATTTGAACTTTACATCTCGCCAAGCGCCTGCGAATACCTCCAGTCCAAAGCTTGCAAGTATCCGTAGCTAAAAAAGATGCGTTTAAGTTTGTGTGTCTTGGTTAAAGAGGATTTTGTTGGTTTTCAGACATGTTTGATCTCTCACTCACCATGGTCTCTGTGCATTTATGTTAAATGTATTTGTTTATGTCTATTTGTTTGTCATTATGGTTATCATGTAGAGTATTGTTTAATAAAACCCATAAAGACATTTGTGATAGGTTTTCTGGGCTCCTGCATCACAAATTGGGTCACTTAAACTGTGTTTCGATCTATGCTACCTCTGCTCTATATCCTGTTTGGTTAAGTCACGTTAATTATGGCCATGAGATAACGTCCAATAAATGTTCCATGAATTCATCACTTACATTCCCTGATGGATCTGACTGGCACTTTTGAGGCTACTGGAAGTGGGAGGCTAGCCTCGTATTCCGTGTCACTATCATCAAAAAAACGCAGGTTCTTACTGATGAAAAAACACAATATTTTTGTTTATTCAGATTATTAACCTCATTCAGCAGTCATACTCTGCTCTGTATATGCTGTATTTACATTCGTCTTTTCTTTCTAGTGGGAGGCGAGTCCTGTCTGTAAGATCTGTGTGCATTTCTGCCTCTGCTGGGTTTTTTTCGTGCTTCTTCATATGTTTCTGTGAAGAAATGACAAAGATTCTGACGAAATTAAGAATTAATCATATGAAAAAGAGAGAACTCCTATGTGGAAGCTAAGGATATGTACTGTACCTCTTGTAAAAATAATCCAGATTTTGTTGGGTTTCAAGGTCGGTCCTGGGTTTACCTTTGATTTTATGGCCTTAATTTTGTCTTCATATTTGTATGAAGGCCACATACAAACATTGTCCCTGACCCAACTTTGGGGGACAAATTCGACCTTGTTTGTCTTCTCAAAGATTGCGATATGATACATTGTCTGTAAAACAGAGTGGTAATTAGTTTCAGAAGGCAGTAAAAACAAAAACAAAATTCATATAAATGCCACTTACTTTAAAAATAGTCTGACAATGCAATCCAGAAATCAAGAATTATTACTTTGGTGGAACTATGTACATTGATTTGTGAGATTAGGCAGAAAACGTGTGAGACAGTGGGAAGATGGCAAATATGTCTCCAAGAGGCAATCTCATACACTTCTGCCGGGGCTTTGTGAGCTCAGTACACTGCATCACTGGTGACAATTTGGAAACCATGAATACTCCAAGTTTTGAGGGTCAAGAGGGTAAGTGTATAAGGCCTCTTTCTCTCTGTACTCTTGAAACATCACATACTCTTTACCACCATAAGCCATTATGTTTTTCACAGATATCACTTTGCCTTGCAGAGCAATGCAATCATCTTTGCTTGATATTCGTAGAATGATACCATCAGCCGCTAGATAGCAACACACAGCAACATAAAGTTATCATAAACCTGTCTTGATATTGCACCCCTAAAAACAATGGGACCTGTGTACAACAACAGTTGAAGGAATTATGTAGCCTTCCAACGAAGTATCTCACTGAGAGCCCCAGGCTTTCTGGCAAACTCTGCTGGAAAGAACTCCTTCAATGGTACCAGTCTCTCAGAAATACCCAAGACTTGAATGTTAGAAAGTCTTGTACGCAGGGGGCCCATTGCACCACACCACAGATCCATTAGACGTCGCATTAAACCCAAACACACAAGGATATAATCGTGTGGAAATCCTGTACCCATATCAATGTCACTTTCCAGAAGAGGACAGTGTACTAGATCATGTTCCTCATCTAACTCTAGTCGGAAAGCTTCATCGGTTCAACAGGATGCATTGCTCTCAGGAAACATCATGCGGTGTTTCACATATGACCCTTTATGCTGACATTTGTCACAGCCGTAGTAGCCTGTGTGCGATTTTATACCTTTGATAAAGGCTTGTGCCGGAGCATCACATATGACTGATGAATCCTTGACAAAGAAAAACTTGCCACCAAAAAAAAACTTCTGCTTAACTTCTGTGATGGAGATAGTCTGACAGAATTTTTGGCTTAGTAGTACCACAAAAAACGCCTAGGACAACCGGATTTTTGGACAGACCTTTCAACATGCCAAGAATAGTGTTATGTCCTTAGAAAGTAAAGTAATGAGGAGGCTTATGGACATAAAGAATACTTTATTTAAAACAAAGAAACTAGCAGAATAGTATAGTGCATGTAGTCGCAGGTGTAACACTTCTCACTCCCCGTCTCCTATACCCACATACCCATAGAAGCAACCTCTACTGCCACCTACAGGTCAACATGCACATAAGAACACAACATATTCCCTCATTACTTAAAGCAAACTGTCTACTCAATTTTTAACGAACAACAACACGAAAATCCAATACAAAGTTACTAAAGTACTAAGTATACACCTTTTTTATAACACAATTACTTGCAATTAGTCTAGGAAAAATAAGCATTATAAGAATTATTAGAAAATTCATAGGAAAATCTATTATAAGATGACCTATGAATTACTCAAACTTTATAGACATGTAATGCAAATTGACTATGTAATGTAACCTTCCATCCACCGAGGAGGTCGGCTAACACGGGTAGAAACCCTTTGAAAAACTTCAGGAGCTTGAGGCTTTGGAGGAGGAAGAAACTGAAAGGACAAGTCCACAGCATCAGTGTCAGTAGCCTCCAACACAGGTGCAACAGTACGAGCCAGATGAGAAGCATGCCATTTCTTTCCGTCGGATAACAGGTAAGTACACATGCCCAGTTTACGCACAATTTGGAGTGGTTTACCAAATTTCGGATGTGCTTTCGGAACATGAGTTGGAATGCGCACACGCACCCAATCCCCAACTTTAAAATCAGGAGCACGAGCTACACGTCTAGAATCAGTGTATGCTTTCATTTTCTGTTGTTTCAAAGAGACTCGCTGAAAAAGCGCAGAAGTATCTGTGTGCGGCAGGGGATGAGGAAGAACATTAAGACGCGTTCGCATCTTTCTTCCATGAAGCAACTCAAACGGGGATAACCCCGTAGCAGAGTGAGGTGTAGCACGATACACTTGGAGAAATTCCATGACTGTAGGTTTCCACGGCTTTGATTCCAGAAGAGCAGACTGAATGCAGCTTTTCAACACGCGATGAAACCGTTCCACAGCTCCATTCGCAGCTGGGTGGTACAATGAAGTACGTACGTGGTGAATATCTCTCGCTTTGAGAAATTTTGAAAAATCAGCAGAGGTGACTGAGTCCCGTTATCTGACACGACAGTACGTGGATTGCCATATCTGTTAAACACAGATGACAAGAAGGCGATAACATTCTGAGTAGTGACGGACGCGGTGAAAGCAACTTCAGGCCACTTAGTGTGATAGTCAATCAATGTGAGCGCATAACGACAGTCTCCCACACCGGTTTCAAACGGGCCCACCACATCAATAGCTATTTTGTCCCATGGAACAGACGGAAAAGGTACTGGCTGCAACGGCGCAGCTGAGGTGTTGGCAGTTTTGTCAGAGGACAAACACAGGTGACAGGTTTGGATGTGCTCTTTAACTAGGCAATCGATGCCCGGCCACCAGTACAGTTCACGAAGCCGTTGTTTGGTACGCACAATTCCCTGATGACCTGCGTGAGCTAACTTAACCAATGTGTGCCGTAGCGCGACAGGAACAATAAGGCGCTGTCCCCTGAACACATAATCCTGCTGCACAGTTAGTTCGTTGCGTAGATGAAAGTATGGACGTAGAAGATTATCCACAGAAGTTGAAGAAGAAGGCCACCCGCGAGCTATTTAGGCACGTAATGCACTCAGTTCCGAGCATGCTGCGGAGGCAGAAGCAACCTCAGCAGGCGACAAAGCTGTCATCTCCGAAGACAGAAAAGCCACAAACTCTGGTTCAGCATCGAAGTTGTCGTCAGCTGATGCAGGCAAAGGCAGACGAGAAAGACAGTCGGCTATATTGTTTTGAGCTCCAGGCCGATAAACAACATCATAGATGAAGCACATTAACCGCGCTGCCCAGCGCGCAATACGCATTCCGGCGCGATCAGTTCCTTTGGAAGAGAAAAGCACAGTTAAAGCCTGGTGATCCGTGCGCAGGAGAAATTTACGACCCCACAAGTAAGTTCGCCACTTTTCAACGGCCCAAACACAAGCAAGTGCTTCCCTTTCAATGGTCGAGTACTTGCGTTCAGTAGATGACAATGTCGGGACGCAAAAGCAACAATGCGCTCGGTTTTATCCTCGTGAACCTGAGCAAGAACAGCTCCCAGGCCATAGGCAGAGGCATCCGTAGATAATACCGTAGGCAAATCTGGGTCGAATAATGCTAGAGCAGGGCTGTGAACAAGCAATTTTTTTACAGCCTCAAAGCATTTCTGCGCCTTCTCCGACCAGGCGAAATCGGAGCCCTGTCTGATGCAAGCCCGCAGAGGCTCCACGAATGTGGCAAGGCTGTCGTCATGCAATGGCAACTGAAAATAGGGACTCTCCAAATTGATAGTGGAAAATACACTCGCTCCCCGTAACAAAGACAATAGTTCATCAATGTGAGGTAGAGGGTAACTATCCGTAACCACAGCCTTATTAGGTTCTCGCAAATCCACACACATACGAATGGCACCCGATTTTTTCTGTACCACTACTATAGGGGAGACCCACGGCGAAGCATCCACACTCTCAATAACGCTTAATTCAAGAAGGCGATGGAGTTCCTCAGTGACGGCATCTCTAACAGAAAAAGGTAAGCGGCGGAGTTTTTGGCGCACAGGGGCAACAGCTGAAGAAATCTTAACTCTGTGCACAAAGCCTTTCGCACAACCGACATCTGCTGAAGGCGTCAAAGCAGACAATCGCAGGACAGGAGTAGAAATCTGCTTGGGCAGCACAGAATTGCCTTCGAAACGGAGATGTAAGCCATTAATAAGATCCATACCAAGCAAAGCAGTACCCGATTCAACCACAAAGAACGACGAAGAGCAGGTGATGTCATTTCTAGAGACCGTGACAGGTAAACATCCAAGTACAGGAATCGGATCACAAGAGTACATCACCAGTTTCAATGACGGAGGCAGAAGGGCGTCTTTCTTGAAGTGAGTTTCATACAAAATTTTCGGTAAGGTAGAAACAGACGATCCAGTATCCACAGTAAGCTCGACAGGCACAGATGTTGTCGCGGTCGTAATGACAGCAGTGCACCGAATTTTATCCGTTGAAGAATCATGCATATAAAGAATTTGCACTTCAGGCAAGTCAATTTCACACACTGAGCGAGCTTGTCCCGAACGACACACTCGCGAATAATGTCCCATCTTTTGACAGTGATTACACTGTGCTGATGCAGCAGGACAACTACTATCATTCGCGAGGTGTTTCGTAGACCCACATCGATAACACTTACGTGCCGACGAACCAGGTGCAGAAGATGAAGACTTTGAAGAACGCGCTGTAGACGGCGGTTTTGGAGGCGGTCTACGGCGATGACGCACAGCTGCAGACGGAGACTTGGCATGTATAACTTGCACAGGTACTGAACGATGATTTGATAACACTCTGGCTTGTTCACCAGCAGCTTCTGTCTGCGAAGCGATAGTAATGGCTTTTTCAAGAGTCAAGTCCGTTTCCAATAGCAACCTCTCACGAATCCGATGACTGTATACATTCTCCACCAGCTGATCACACAACATGTCATCCAGCGTAGCTGAAAAGTCACAAGTAACCGCTAAGTCCCGTAGAGCTGCTACGTACTGAATAATGGATTCTCCCGGTGCTTGAACTCGTTTCCTGAAAACATGGCGCTCAGCCACGATGTTCCGTCGAGGAGTAAAGTGCAGTTTCAAGGCCGTAATCGCACCTTCCATAGAATCACCTTGATTCGGCAAAGTATAAAACAATCGCTGGCCTTCAGTGCCCAAACAATGTAGAACCAATGCTCGTCTGCATGCAACCGGCCATCCATCTCCAGAAGCATCAACCACCAGTAAATAATTCTGGAACATCCGGAGCCACGTGTCGAAAGGGATAGCTGGATCTCCAGGACATGGCAAAAACGGCGTGGGAAACGAAGAAACAGAAGCCATCCTCATCACAAAAAAATCCTCGTCGCCAATTTGTTATGTCCTTAGAAAGTAACAATGAGGAGGCTTATGGACATAAAGAATACTTTATTTAAAACAAAGAAACTAGCAGAATAGTATAGCGCATGTAGTCGCAGGTGTAACACTTCTCACTCCCCATCTCCTATACCCACATACCCATAGAAGCAACCTCTACTGCCACCTACAGGTCAACATGCACATAAGAACCCAACAAATAGGTTAATAATAAAGTTATTAAATAAATAAGTTGAACTGAAGAGCTTTTGAAGAGTGGGAGACCGACAAAATTTAGCTGCATGTTGAACGTGTGCCCATGTGAAAAAAACAAACATACATTTCTCAATGTGTTTCTCAAAGGATTAATAATACAGATATAGTGGAAGGATCCACCAGCAATCATATCCACATTGTACTTCGTTTTCGTTTTCAAAAGGGACCTTCCATCCTTTGCCAGTGATGGGAAATGCACTCTAAGAATTGACAATAAAGCATAAAAGTGCAACGAGAGATACACCAAACCGAAGTGCCTAGTTAGTAATGCTGGTTCTAAGATCACTTTCATTGTTTTTTCAACAGTACTGCTGCGATTTCAGCTACTATCTGCATTCTCACTAGCAATGTAAGCAGTGTTCCCAACTAGAGGTCTGCTATCAGGGGCAATGCAACAAGAAGGAATGTTACTGAAAGGGGTGATTTCAGGAGAATCAGTATGTATACATCACATCATCCACTGATTTAAGAAAAGTGTATACTTCTTTGAGGGCCCTTTTTCTAAGATTGCTGCGCTCATTGTAATTCATCACTAGTGAACTGTGTACAGAGTCAAAAATAAAAAAGGTGAGGAATATACCAACTGAGTTCCAGCACAGGATGCTCACTACCCTATAATGAAAGAGAAACAACAGATTAAGAACTAATTCTGTCATCATTCTCTCAGCTTGAGGTCATTCTAGGGTTGAACGATATGGGCAAAATTTATATTGCAATATATTTCTTAATTTTGGTCAATACGATTTAATTCTGATAACAATATGAACAATATAAAAAAAGACCCAGGAAAACTACCATGAACACCCATGGACAACAGATATCTGTACCTACAAACCTCTTAAAATGTTTACAATTTACAATATATAAAATGTAAAATATAAGTTAAGAGAGCCCTCTGCTATGAATATGAACTACAAAATGCTGATCGAAATCATTTTAGATGCCAGCAGTGTGCAAAGCTACGTGATATTGAATAAACTTCTTAAGTATAGGCCAGTGCTCTCACCTTGTGTTAACACCAAATGGAATCATGTTACATTTATAACCAAATCTGTTTAAATAATGAAGTATATAGATACTTCTAACACAAATGCAGGGTTTTCCTGGGTCAAAATGAGGTGACGGTGTTGCCATCTTGGTCTTGTACATGCATGCATGTGGGGCTACAGTATTTTTGAGTGGCTTAACCAAACACTTTAAACAACAAAACATATAAAAGTTCTAATAATTAGATATAAATGGCAATTATTTGGTAATATCAAACATTAAATAACAGATAAGTTGAAATCTAATTTAAGTTTTTAATAATTTTCTAGAAAACTTAAATAGGCATAGCTCATTCACATCCTGCATTCTATTTTGCTGAGCTTTAAATTATTTATTGATCTCTTTTATGCGCTAGTGATGTTTCACAAAATAGTTTCCATAGTTTAAATAAATCTGTTTAGATGAGTCATTCATTGGCAAGTCGTTCTAAACAAAATTGTATATCCACAGCACATTAAACTTAAATCAAATTCACAACTGGATCCAAAATAATTTGCGTAAGAAAATTAATCTGAAATCATTTAATGTTAACGTTCAATTCAATTTCAATTCAATTTTATTTATATAGCGCTTTTCACAATGTGTATTGTTTCAAAGCAGCTTTACAGGGGCAAACAGGAAAAACAGAAAAGGTAAAACACAGCACAGTGCATGGTATTTATACAACGAGTAAGATCATTCTAATAAATTATATCTAATTTCTAAATAAATAAATAAATGCAGTCTCCTGAGGTCTATAGCTGTGGCGAGGAACCCAAACTCCCATGATTGAACCAGGCTCTGCCGGGAGGTTCAGATCCCCTCTGATGTGTCATAGCTGCACTCAAACTGCTGACATGTGATTTAAATTTTAGCATTTAATACCAAATATTGTAACTTCAGCATTAATAAGACAAATAGTCTGTATTTGCTCTTGGTTGGGGGTATATTGGTCTGATTTGGGATGGTCCGATGGTCATATTTCTCTTGGCTGGTGGTGGAATTGCCTTAGATTGAGCTGGGATGGTCAGTCAGTCTGCAGCTGTAGCTGCCATAATCTCAAATTGGGGATGGGCATCTGTCGGTCTTCTGGACATGGTGGAACTTCTTCCTGCCTCCCGAGGCAGAGGCAGAAAGAGAATAAAGAGAATAAAGAGAATGATTAGCGTAGCTGCTGTTCATTAACTATGCATTAAGTGAAGGCTTGGCTGAAAAGATGTGTCTTTAATCTAGATTTAAATTGGGAGAGTGTGTCTGACCCTCGAATAGTATCAGGAAGGCTATTCCAGAGTTTAGGTGCTATTTATGAGAAAGCCCGACCCCCTTTTGTGGATTTAGTTATTCTAGGTGTTATCAAAAGTCATAAGTTTTGAGATCTTAGAGAGCGTGATGGGTTGTAACGGGATAAAAGCTCGGTTAAGAAAGTAGGGGCTAAACCGTTTAAGGCTTTGTAAGTAATTAAATAATTTTAAGATCAATACGATACTTAATGGGTAGCCAGTGAAGCGATGATAAAACTGGGGTTATGTGATCGTATTTTCTTGACCTAGTAAGAACTCTGGCAGCTACATTCTGAACTAACTGTAGTTTGTTTATCGATGATACAGGACAGCCACTAAGTAGAGCATTACAATAGTCAAGTCGTAAGGTCACAAATGCATGAATAAGCTTTTCTGCGTCAGCAACACATAAAATAATTTGTAATTTGGCAACATTTCTAAGGTGGAAGAAGGCTGTTTTTGTGATATTTGAGATGTGATTTTTAAATGACGGTTGCCGTCTAATATAACGCCTAGGTCTTTAACTGTATTTGTTGGAGTAACAGTGCAGCTTTCAATTTGCAGGTTGTAGTCGGAGATATTCTGTTTACGTGAATTTGGTGCTATAATTAATATTTATGTTTTGCTAGAGTTTAAAAGGAGGAAATTACTAGTCATCCAATGTTTTATGTCTTCGATGCACTCTGCCAGTTTGGATAGCTTAAAGGAATCATCTGGTCTTGATGAGATATATAGCTGAGTATCGTCTGCATAACAGTGGAAGCTAATTCCATGTTTTCTAATAATGTTGCAGAGGGGCAGCATATATGGAGAAAAGCAAGGGTCCTAAAACCGATCCCTGAGGTAATCTATAATTTACTTGCGTAAGATTTGACGATTTCCCACTTAAATGGACATATTGATATCTGTCTGTTAACTAAGATCTTAACCATTGTAATGCCTGTCCCTGAATACCGGTATAATTGTGTAAACAATCTAAAAGTATTTTATGGTCTACAGCACTAAGGTCAAGCAGGACTAAGAGCGACATGTTATCTTTGTCTGATGCAATAAGAAGGTCATTTTTAATTCTAACGTGCGCAGTTTCAGTGCTATGATGCGGTCTAAAGCCAGACTGAAACTTTTCGTGCATCTCATTATTTTGTAGGAAGGTACACAGTTGAGTTGACACTACTTTTTCTAGTATTTAGATATAGGGTCCTGGGACATGGCCTAGATTAATGGACGAGTTGATAATGTTATAAATGGGCTCAATTGCAACAGGTAGTAACTCTTTTAATTAAGTAGTCGGAATGGGGTCTAATAAGCATGTTGTCGGTTTGGATGTTGCTATAATTTTAATTAAATCTTCCTGATTTATAGGAGAAAAACACTCTAGCTTTTCTTTTTGGGTGACGGTTGAAACTAATTCTTCCGACACACTTGGAGGTTTGGTTTTAGCTATGTCGTCTCATATTTTTTCGATTTTCTCAGTAAAAAACTTCATGAATTCATTGCTACCAAGGTGCGGCGGAATACCCAGGTCAAGTGGAGTCTGTTTGTTTGTTAGTTTAGCAATTGTACTAAATAAAAATCTTGGATTGTTTTTGTTATTTTCTATGAGGTTACGGAAGTGCTCGGCTTCTGCTGCTTTGAGTGCCTTTTTGTAACAGCTTGCACTCTCTTTCCATGCAATTTTAAAGACCTCTAATTGGGTTTGTTTCCATTTCCATTTACATTTAAACATTTAGCAGACGCTTTTATCCAAAGTGACTTACCAAGAGTTTAGGAGCAATAAGCGAAAGTTCATACAGGAGCCATAGTACATTAGGTGCCAATACAAAGTTACTGGTTTCAACAAAAGCTAGACCACTACCTGTTGAGAGAAAGGGTTAGTGTATTATTATTATATATATATATATATATATTTTTTTTTCTTCCTCATTTGTTTGTCAAGTATTCACAGAAGAGATGGGTTTTAAGTAGTTAAAAGTAGTTTTTAAATGTTGTGAGAGATGTGGTTGAACAGACAGAGATAGGAAGAATGTTCCACCAGGAAGGAGCTGTGAATGAGAAAGAGCGGGAGAGCGATTTACTGCCCTTTTGGGAAGGCAATACAAGCCGCCGTTGGTTTGCTGAACGCAGGGATCTCGATGGGGTGTAGGAGTGCAGGAGAGAGTGGAAGTAAGCCGGTGCAGATCCAGTGATAGTCCTGTAGGCAAGCATTAGTGACTTGAATCTGATACGCTCCAGTTTCGCTCCAGTTTACGCGTTTCTCTTTAATTAACGTTACCTCAGAAATCACATCAGTTGTTGAGTGAATTTAACTTTCATCATGTTTTTTAATCGATTATTAAAATGTATCATGTTACTTACATCATTTTTGTTGATATAACTAGCTGGAAAGTGGATTTGTAGTTCCGAGCATGCTTTGCAAAGGACTGTTTGTAGAGTAATTTTTTTATTCAGCTTTTTTATTTTGTTTTCATTAAGAATAAAACTTTGTTGGTGTTTAATGCTCATTAATCTTTAGAAGATTTTCTGTATTATTTTTATAGCGATATCTGGTTTACACACAACAAGCCACAACTCATCCTAAAACCACTCTTTCACACAAAGGCCAAATCTGGTCCACAAGCAGCAAGGCACAACTAAAAATATAGCCGGCTTGTTGTACAAGGGCCACATCTGGCCCATATGCCCTTTGCCACCACCGGAACTGAGCCGTTTGTGCCATTGTTGGCCCAGATGAGGCCCGGAAGTCCATGCTGTCTGGGTTGTTTCTTTCTTTCTTTGTTTGATGCATCATGCTGCAAATCGTTTGTTTCAGAAACTACCTTTATTCCATTAGAAAGTTAAAACTGCAGTTTATGACCATAATTTTAAATCGACCAAGCAACATAGTTTAGTGTGGTGAGGGCATGAAATTTGCGACTTTAGCCAGTTTCTTTGTTTGTGAATATTTTGGGAGACGGCGCTCTCGCAATTCACATGGAGCAGCATTTAAAAGGGGATTTCTTGCGCAGTTTAAACTTTGGAAACTATATGTATGCTAGATATCAGGTTTAATAAATGATCGGAAATATGTTGTGTAGCGATTTTAGCTGCATGTTAAAATAAGGATGAGTTTAACTCACCAAAATAAGATTCTCCACCAGGTGTATCAAGATCAAATACATGAAATTAGTTATTTAAAACGTCAATTTCAGTCAAGGAATTAGTTTAGCTCAAAGGAAAATACGTATAATAATCGTCATTACACATACATATTTTACAATTCTGATTAGCAGTATAGTGATAAAATCCTATATGTATTCGTCCAGCAAATGCATTGATGATTTATACACTAACGTTATCTCATGACCATAAGTAACGTGACTTTACCAAACAGAATTAAGAGCAGAGGTAGCATAGATCGAAACACAGTTTAAGTGACCCGTTTGTGAGCGTGATCACAGAGAACCCATCACAAATGCCTTTATGGTTTTTATTAAACTCTACTCTACATGGTAAACATAATGACAACAGACAAATAAATGAAACACAAACGCGCTAGGAAGCGCACAGAGAGAGGGAGAGTGAGAATGAGAGAGAGTGAGAGGGCATGGCCGCGAGGCAGGAAAAACATGTACGAAAAACCAATAAAATCATCTTTAACAAAGAGGCACTCTCTTAACGCAGCTACTCTATATTTAGAGACAGATATCCGTATGCGCGTGGATGGAAATCTTGAATGGTTTCAGAATGCAGTCCTGTTGAAACGCTGAGTTTGGGTTCTGAGTCCAAAGTTCCATGGTCTAATGTGACTCCCCAGGGGGGAGCCCCAAGCGGGATGTCCCTTGGATTGTCCTCCGCGTCCTCTTTCTTTCCCTTTCCAATTCCTAATTCAAAAAGGTATCCCACTTGAAGTGGATCGGTGATGGTGTTTTAAATGCATACCTGCCCTGCCCCCAGATGGTCTGCGGTCCAATGCCATGAAAGTGATAAAGGGGCCAGAGAAAATTCCTTTGTTTCTCATGGCACCTCATTTGCATGGCTCTGACAGTATGGTCAGTTTGCATTTAAAACCTAAACTTAGTTTTGGACATAGTATGAGGTATGCTATGGTTTTATAGCATAGCTTATCATATTGGGAATTCGGAGAGTTGTAGTTACATATGAAACATGCAAGGCATTGAACTGTGAATCATTCCAATGTATGAATACATCAAATGAACCCTAAATCAATACTTGTATATTCAACAGTTACATGGCATGAGCGCCAACACACAACCTAGACATTTAGATATATTTACAGAAAAGGGATAGTTTAAATCAAATAAAGTCCCTTTTTGTCAGAGAAGTTCTCTGCTTAGCCTCAGATGTTAAGTAAGAGATGAGACAGAGTATTATCACCAATGCTTTGAAGCTAAGGAGTCGTAAATATCCTACAGAGGAACCAAATGTTCATCACACTCTCTGTGATGATGGTATCTAGAAACCAGGACAAAAGGGGGTGAGGCTTTTCTCTCAATGATCCAGTCACTACAGTTGTGTAAGTGTGATTTTGTCAGCGATTTTTCGATATGAATGATGCCAGGGTATACTTTCTAGTTTTCTGAACCCTGCACTTTAAATGCCTTTTAATATTCAGCTCTTAGTTACTGCTCACACAACCTCCATCAACCCCCACCTCCTACTTCAGGAAGACATCACCCTATAAAACTTCAGCCAGAACTCAAAAGAGGTGTCTACTGAGAAGTGGCATATTTAAAAATAGATTATTAAGTAATCTAAGTTTCAAAGTGCTGTATTGATAAAAAAGATATTAAAGTATTTAATTGTTTGTCATTTAAACTAGAGGTAATTAAAGTGTTTTAAAATGTAAAATGTAATAAAGTAATTGAATATGTTACATAAATTAGGAGCATTACGATTATAAAATCATATTTCTGCAAAGATGTTTTGTTTTTGTTTGAAGTTAAGTATCTTATCAGTGTTAAAGTGTCCTACATTTATTTGTCACCCTGCAGGTAAGACAATAATTCTACACTCTGCTCTTTTAGAAAGCGAGACATTCACACATCTTCCAGTTCCCATCCCCCGTCAACTGAGATGTTGAATCTGTTTTTAAAAGCCTGTACCCTACTGACATGGAGAGAATTAAAACTTTTTAATGCATGTAATTTAAACGCAGGTCAATACAGTATTTCATCACACTTTTATTTAATAATGATAAAATGGTCTATAAACTACATATTTTGGCAAATATTATGCTTTTTCGTTCACGTCTTCACACGGCCTCTGTTCTAGGCATTAATAATAATTTATGTTACATTTTCGCCTAATGCAGTTTACTTCCTCGGGTCCGCGTTCATTTATAATTATAAAAACAATGATATTGTGCCTTCTGTTGTCGCTTTGTAACATTTATATCTTATTTAGCTGCTCTTCCAGGACTTACGCCCGCTCCTAGCAAAACTCGAAATTGCCAATCGGTCCTCACCAGTTTAGAAGATGGACGCGCTGTTCTGTGTAATACACTGATATTGTGTGTGTGTGCATAGCCTACCTCCAAAACACTTCTATGAAACTTCATTTGAAGTCCTGCTTACAAAAGTCTTTAGGTCAATCTGCTTGTTTTATTATCCAACTCGGGTCCAATATAAAAAGGCAAAACTAACGTTTCTGTTATTAGTGTTAAGTAGTATAACCAGTCTGACGGCAATCATGCCACAGACCCGCAAACAACTGCGCTCTTTCCTAGGCATGTCTGGGTTTTACATCAAATTCATTCCTGATTTCTCTACCAAGGCTGCAGTGTTGATCGATATGGTGGGTTCACAGTGTCCCAATCGGTTATAATGGACAAAGGAGGCAGAGGCAGCTTTCCACGCCTTCTGGACAGCGCTGATTACAAGCCCTGTGCTGTTTAATCCTGATTTTGATCAACCTTTCATTCTCCAAACAGATGCTTCAGATTGGGGCATCGGAGCTGTACTGTTGCACGGTACACCTGATTCACGGCATCCCATTGCATTCATCAGTCGTAAACTCTTTCCCAGAGAAGTACGCTACTCAATTGTGGAGAAAGAATTTCTAGCTGTGAAGTGGGCTCTGGACTCCCTGAAGTACTACCTTCTGGGTAGGGAGTTTATGTTGGAGACTGATCACAAGGCCTTGCAATGGCATCAAAAGATGAAGGACACGACTAACCGTATAACCTGCTGGTATCTGGCAATGCAACCCTTCCGGTTTACCATCAAACATATCCCTGGCAAGAAAACCTTACGGCGGATTACCTTGCTCGTGGTGCCAGTGACATTTCCGAAGGCAGGGGAGTGTGTGATGGCCCGTGACGTGGCCATACATTCATAGCAGTAATTTGCTCACACACTCCTATAAACCAACATTAATTTCGTTATGCACATTTATTCCTTTATTATATTTACATACATGTATTTAGTGGTTTATACTTCTCAGTTTCAGTAAAGATAAGACACAAGACTGGTTTACTTTTATTCAGACACTTAATTACATAGCAGTGCATGTTAATTGGTTGCAGTGCACACAATTTAGTTGCTGTACTGTATATATTTGTAATTATTTGTTCTTTTTGAGTTTAAGTTACCGTGGGGTGGGGAGATAAGAACAGATGCCTGGTTTCTGGTTTGGGAATCCGTCCAAATAAAGGAACGGCTTGTGGATTCCGCTGCTCTTTTGTTCCACCCGCCGGTTCCAATGTGCTGAATTAAAGGGGGTGTGCGATTGCATGTTCTGAGAGTTGTAGACACTTACTTAATGTTGGTAATGGTCAATGTAGATGGGTTGTGGGGTCTTTATAGTATATTTCTGTTTTGTTTCTTTCCATTTCCATTTCCATAGTCACAAAGGAATCCTCAGAGAAATTAAACGAACAAACGCTCCATGTTTAGCTGTTCCATGTTCCACATGAGCTGGAACGTCTTTTAACATAAACTTTAACCCCGCATTCCTAATATCGGAATCAGAAGGAACGTTATGCAGCGAATGTATTCTTCAACAACCAGGGATGGCAAAATATTGAGCTATTTTTAACAGGATTTTTGTTTATTGCTTGCTCGCTCTATCTTTTTCCGCGCCACTTGTTCTGTCATAAATGTGCCAGTGGGCGGGGCTAGAGAAGTAGTCCTTGATATTTTTCTGTGGAGGTGGTGTTCAACCTATCATAGATAGGTGCATTCCAGAACCTGGTGTTCACTGGGACTGATGTCAATAACAGATGTAATCTCAGTAACAAGGGCGTTTTCAGTTCTGACACTTACATAATGTAACACCTCAGTCTAGTTAAGATGTTACTCTGAGGGGGTTCTACAGAAATTCGACGTAACTGAATAACATACCCTTCACCAAACAAATTTCTTTAACTGAGATGTTTTATTCCCCAGGATAATCAAGTCTGCAACCATCATAAGCATTTACCCATTGAACACCTTTGTCCTGAAACCATAAAGATAGGTTATAATCAGTGTGGGTAGTAATGCGTTACAAAAGTAATGTATTACAATAACGTATTAAGTTTTGCTGTTACGCAGTAGTGTAAGGCATTACTAATACATTTTCAGTAATATTTGACTTGGTACATGTTCAGAAACACTTGCGTTACAACAAACTTTACACCCGCGAGACATTAACAAATCAAAAATCCCGCATTCTATCCGGTTCTATTTTCTGTTTGTGAATAGACGCATGTTGTGTCATTCATCTCCCTCTGGCTGGTGGAACTATTGTAATTGCGGGCAAAATTATGGAGGCGCTGGATGCGGGATTTGGGGTACTATCCTAATGCACTGCGGCCGCGAAAATATTTATTTATATTCTGAGGATACATATTTATTAGTTGATGATATTCTTAATGTGCATTTTAAAAGTGTTGGGAAGGAGCGTCTGAAAGGCTACAGTACAGGGAGGGACGCGGGAGCTCAGTTCAACCAAAGAGGAAAATATAGCTGTATTAGACAATGCATCCAAATTATGCTTTTACCAATGTTTCGTACAAAGGTGCATGTCACGTTGCACAATGAAATAAATCACGCGTAAGTGTACAACAGTATATTGTATATATAAAAATGAAAATTGTGTTATGGATTTCTCACCCTCTAGTTGTTCCAAACCTGTATAAATGTCTTCGTTCGGGTGAACACAAAGATATTTGGAGTAGAATGTTAGCAACTGACAATTCTTTGGCATCATTGACTACCATAGCAGAAAATATTATAATGGTAGTCAAAGGTGGCACAGAATTGTCTGCATTTCTAAATCCCCCAAAACATATTTTGAGTTCAACAGAACAGAACTATTATTTTGTGTCATGATGAACACCAGTTATTATTTTTTCATTATAGCTTTTTTTTCAAAGCGACTAAATCTGCTTATTTATCTAAGGCCTTGTCCTGACTTAAGATAAGCCATGTCTTTAAAACCATTGTCTTTGTACAAGTAAAAAAAGCATTCCCTGGAAAATACCAATATATTATTATAGAAAAGAAATGAAAATATATTTTACACGGCTTGTTAAATTTATTTTCATTGTAATATTTGTTTATATCCATGTTATATATGTTTACATTTTCATTTATAAATGTATTATGTTTCGTCATTTTCCATTTTCTTTAATGTACTTTCTTTATAATTATTTTATACTTCATTGTTTAGTTTTATCTTGAAGCTTTATATTTTGACTGTTTGATGACTAGTCTATAATTGGGCTATGGTTAGACGGTTATTAGATTTTTACTGACAGTCCAAATTCAGCATAGTTTTAGTAATGAAGCACTTGCATCTTGAGGATCCATGAGCAGCTTTATTGAAACCAAGGTCGTACAAGCAGAGTCAATCACCAGCAAACACAATATCAAAGGCAAGACAGTTTGTAATCCAATGTTAGGCATAGGTCGGGGAAGGCAGCAGACAATCGTGAATCCAGTGGCAGGCGTAAGTCGAGGCAGGCGGCAAACAATCGAGTATTCCAGTAACCAGGGATCAGAGTCCAGAGAAAGGCAGCAAACAGACACGAACGGTAAAGGCAGTCCAAGGGTAATTCACAGAAAGGCAGATAATAGGAGATAGCTCAGAAATGTTAACCGGGGCAAAACAAGACTTCACAAAGATCCAAGGAGTGTACATGACTTAAATAGCTCCCACAATGAAGTTCAGGTGTGCAGGTAATCAGCAACAGGCATGTGGGAATTGAAGTCCAAATAAGTTCAATATTCTGGGGAGGGAGCCCTCTGGTGGCGAACGGAAGAGTCTGCAGGAACCTCATTCGAGACAGTTTTAGCATACTTGATGTTTTTTGCAGTCATTTGAGAGACACGGTGAATTTCTTTGCCCTCAAATTCTACACCTATAAAGTTGCAATTTTCTCTAAAAGCAGTATGAAGATCCGTGGGAAGAGAAAAAAATGGTGTGCAGACGCTTTTGCCTGGCACCCTATAAAAATCACCCAAAATATTATCCGGTGAAAATTCCCAGCACTGTTTAAACTGATGACGAATACTCAGTGTGAATGTGTGAATTATTTGTCCATTTTTTTAAATATTGGTGCTTGCCTTCAAATCTCATGCACCAACGAGAACGAAGCGGACCATACATCAACAATAATCTTGGATAATGTATGAGGTAATGACATTTAGGTGTTAAAACATTACCAAATATATCTGTCATTTCAGAAAGAAATGCATGTACAATAAATTCTAGATATGGTAGTTCATCTTTCTTCAATTTATCAGCCATAACAACATCTTCAATCTCTCTGCACAATAAAATCACATGCCAGTATTTACTGCCAGAAGGAATACGATGGCCCATCAGAAATGGCAACAATCTAAAAAGACACCATTTTAGGGATGCAGTTCCTACTATCCCTGAAGCTTGTAAAAGTCGTTCAGATAAGAGCACAGGCTTGTTGGCCTTGTCGTTTTGACCAAAACTGAATTTTTGAAGCTCTTCGTTTAGTTCATTTATAGTAATATGCTTTTGTCTATGAGCTTCACAAATAACAAGCTTCAATGTCAGTGGAAAAACTACCTCTAACATATCATGCATGATGTCTGGAGGCAAAGACTTGGTCACATCAAAATAACCTAGTGCATCAAATGAACTAATGCCACATACACCATACAAAGAAACATTTTCCTTGTTAAGCTGGACACACTGAAGATGGTATTCATGAACGTCTGTTGTTCTCAAAACAAAACTATCTCCCTGGAACTTCAGATTAATTTCTGAATGGGATGCCATACAGTAGCGACAAATCCGTCTTGTGTGAAAACACATGCGGAATCCTCCAATAAAATGAGCTGACAGGTTGTCAGCAGAAAAGGTTGCTAAAGCGGCATAAACTTTGTGTTCTGATCCACACACATTTACAGAGAAGCCCTCAGTCGAGAGTTGTTTTAAATCCTCAATCATTGGTTTTAAAATTACATCCATACCAAATTGTTTCAAATGTGAGTAACGAACCAACATAGCCAAATTAATGTGCTTTAGTTGAGATCCATATTTTCCACTTAAATTCCCAACAGTGTAGAAAAATGGACTCAACTTCTACTTAGTTCTCTTGGAGCCTAAAGGGTTAACTATTTTAAATTCATCATCATATAAATGAAGCCTTAAAGCATCTGGATGCTCTCTGAAAAACAAATGTTCTTTAAAATAAAGATCATCTTTATAGTCCATTAGAAACTGTTTATCTCTGACCTTGTTATTTTCAAATACTATTTGACTCCAGACATCTTCATGAGAACAGTATTTTTTTAAAACTTCAGAGATAGGAACATAGGAATAGGCTCCTATTTTTGGCCCCGAGGAGCCTCTCAGAGTTTAGTGTACTGGATCTATATAATCCATCTTGGTCTTACAGTGTTCTTTAATCATATGTGGAGAACGAACAACCTCATATGCTTTATCAAAGAAATCTGATGAGTGCAAAACCTGCTGAAGTTCAGGGCACTGGGAGATATTAAGACCACTTTTTTCAAGATGGTAAGAAATAAATGAATCATAGTTCCCTTTCTGTCAGTCTCTCGACGTTGTGTCTAGAACGACAGATGGGGTTCGCCATTGAGAACCTATCAACTCTGACTACTAAGAAAAGGCGAATGAAATTTGGCGAATGAAATTTGCATGCCGGACTCCGCCCCCGTATATCCGGTATAAAAGTAAGCCAGCATGCAGCATTCATTTACCTTTTGTTCTTCAGAGCCATCGTCTCATGATTACAAATCTACAAAAACAGCACTGCCGGATTTACGACGTGTTTCCAGCGGATCGTCCCTTCTGCAGCGACCTTCCCCTGGGTGTCTCGGCGGTTCCAGTGGTGTCAGAGCTACATTTCAAACACAGTCCTTTTCAGGGCTTGAAACTCTACAGCGCGGCATGTCCCGCTGTTCTCTTGGGTGCGGTACCCTCATCGAGGAGGGTCACCCTCGGCATGGATGCCCTGGCGCACAGCTGGCCACGAGACAAGCGGAAGTACGCCTTCCCCCCAGTGAGCCTCCTTGCACCGACGCTGTGCAAGGTCAGGGAAGAGGAGCAACAGGTGTTACTGGTTGCACCGTACTGGCCCAACCGCACTTGGTTCTCGGAGCTGATGCTCTTGACAACAACTCCCCCTGGCCCATTCCCCTGACAGAGGACCTGCTCTCTCAGGGGATGGGCACGTTCTGGCATCCCAGGCCAGACCTCTGGAACCTCCATGTCTGGTCTCTGGACGGGACGAGGAGATCCTGAGTAGGTTACACCCCGCTGTGGCTGAAACTATCATACAGGCCAGAGCGCCATCCACTAGGCGATTATACGCCTACAAATGGCGCCTCTTCTCATCCTGGTGTCTCTCCCAAAGAGAAGACCCACAGAGATGCTCGGTCGGGATCGTGCTGTCCTTTCTACAACAGAGATTGGAGACTAACATCTCCCCTTCCACACTGAAAGTGTATGTTGCCGCAATTGCCTCTAATCACGACTCAGTGGACGGAAGGTCTCTAGGGCAGCACGACCTGGTCACCAGGTTTCTAAGGGGCGCGAGACAACGCAACCCGCCTCGTCTCCGCTCCATACCCTCTTGGGACCTGAATGTGGTCCTAAGGGGCCTTTCCGAGCCCCCCTTCGAGCCCCTTGAAGCTTCCGCTCTTCCTCACCTATCCGCGTAAGATGGTTCTTCTTATGGCGCTCACCTCCATCAAGAGGATAGGGGACCTCCATGCATTCTCTGTGTCCCCGGATTGCCATGATTTCGGCCCTGGAAACTCTCACGTTTACCTGAGACCCAGGCCCGGATACGTGCCCAAAGTTCCCACTACTCCCTTTCGGGACCAATTGTTGAACTTGCAGGCGCTCCCCGTTGGGGAGGAAGAGCCAGCCCGGTCCGTGTTGTGTCCAGTACGCGCACTGCGCCTCTACTTAGACCGCACACAGAGCTTCCGCAGTTCTGATCAGCTCTTTGTCTGTTTTGGAGGACAGCAGAAGGGGAAGGCTGTCTCCAAGCAGAGATTAGCGCACTGGATCGTGGATGCCGTTACCACGTCATACCGGTCACAGAATCTACCATGTCCATTGTCGGTCACAGCTCACTCCACTCGGGGTATAGCCACCTCATGGGCACTGGCCAGAGGAACGTCTCTAGCAGACATTTGTAGAGCTGCGTGTTGGGCTACAACATTCGCGTAAACCTGGTGTCAGCCCACGTCCTACGTGGCGACATGTAGGATCCGGGAGGGCGTATGCCTGCGAAAGCGCCTTCCCACCCTCCTGAGGTTGGGTCATTGTGCTATCTACCTTTTCTTCTTACCCAAGCACATGGCTAAGAAAATTGGTACCTCACCAACCTTCCTTCTTTCCCAGACTCTGGTGATTTCATTGGCCTTTTCTTAGTAGTCAGAGTTGATAGGTTCTCAAGGGCGAACCCCATCTGTCGTTCTCGACACAACGTCTCGTTCCCTCCATCAGGGAACTGAGGTTACATACGTAACCAAGACGTTTTCTTTGAAAAAGCAAAAGAGAAATTTGACATCATCACTAAGGTCTTGTTGGACCGACAAGTGTAGAAGGTTTTTCTCTCTGCATTTAAGAATGAATGTAAACAAATTATCTTTAAAATCTTCAAAAAATGTATAAAAATGTGGCTCAACTACTTGTGGATCAGAAGTACTCGGATCTGTCTCAGAATTTTGCTGATCCAAATCTAAACTGTTTTGCTGTACTTTGGACTCTTCACTGAGACATGGCATTGTTGAGTCATTTTTGTTGCATCTGTGCTTCCTGTACATGTGTTTTCTAAAAGAATGGAATCTGAAAAAAGTTGATTATCAAACATCTACACCACATGTAATACAAAAATTTGGTTGATGTGCATGAACAACTCCAACATGCTGGATTAATTTTGTAAGAGTGAACGTTCTTCGAGTGCACTTTGGGCACTGATACAGTTGAGGCATTATAATCTAATACAGAAGATTAATCTTTCGGAGTAAAGTTACTGCCAGGGGCTTTTCTCCCTCTTGCACGATACTGACAATGCGCCTCTGAAGGAAAGTCAGTGTGTTTTTCAGGTGCACTGGATATGCAATGTCGAAGGCAAAATACATACTGAAGGCTGTTATAAAGGCTTCATCAATGCTGGTGCACTGACACACGGCTATTCCATCGACTTTCACCACACTGAAACCTCTTCCATTGATTGCCATTTATCCAGTCATTGTCCATCAGCGGTATGGTTGGATAGGGTGTAGCAGGGTCTCCCTACATTAAAACAAAACCATACAGACATTTTACCAAAAAAATTATACAGAAGTTATTTAAAGTTAATAAGAAAGATAAACATTATAAAATGAATTTCATGTTCTTTTAAATAAATATGAACTTTTAACAGATTTTAACAGTTAATCATAGCCATATTCTATTTTTAGGTTTGGCATAACAATACTGGCATTGAGGTGAACTGCATTTTATGCTTGTGCTCAATATTTTTCATAGTTTAAAACTAAAGAATACAAATAAAGCTGAAAACATTAATAAATATGCTCGATTTAAACCATGACTTTTTAGAAGACCGAAAAGTCATGAGTCAACATTTTTCTTTGCATGCATTTACTTTAAATCAACCAGCCATCACTGTGGGAAAATCCACAGAGACAAACCTACCTCTCCTACAGTGATCAAGTGTTTAATCTTTTCTCTGAAGATAGATGCAGAAAAGTCCAGCTCTCAAGTCAATTCCTGAAATGTAGAAAAATATTCTGTTTTTACAATCACATTCTTAAGGGTGCAATGTGATAATTACAACAATAAAAAAACTACCTCTTCTACAGTGATCAAGTGTTTAATCTTTTCTCTGAAGATAGATGGCAGAAAAGTCCAGCTCTCAAGTCAATTCCTGAAATGTAGAAAAATATTCCGTTTTTACAATCACATTCTTAAGGGTGCAATGTGATAATTACAACAATAAAAAAACTACAAATGTATTATTAGGTTCGCTACTAATGTGACTGTTGCTACCTGGTAGATCTTCAGCCAGGGCATCCTGTCTTGCGTCAGTGTAATGTTTTGTTAGGTGAGATTGTCCCTTGGCAAGTTTCAGCACATTTGGCAGAACAGCGGTGAAGCAATCTCTAAAGCGAGCACAGAAGATGCTTGTCGAAGGATGAATGTGGTCAACCTCATTAAACAACTGTAGAAAACACATTAACATCAAATATTTGTACTTCATTAAATATTTTGAGATGTACAATGTAACCTTTTTTTGTATATACAGCATATATACCAAATTTTTCATAAATGTTTTCATATCACACTTTGACAATTTAAAATTTCAAAAGTTATTATTTCAAAATAAGTAGAGTGCTCCCTACAACATTAAGGTGTTTTCACAATACTTACTCCAGAAGGCATTCTTAAGTATGGGTATTTTTTTAGTACATCGTCCACAGGCATCCCTTCCGTGACTTCATGATGTCTCCATGAGAATGTTCGGGCCATGAGGTCTTTGACAGACGATACATCTGGATGGGTCTTGCTACACTCACTTTGTAGCACCTTCACATGGGGCTCAACAGACATTAAATCCTCCCCAACACAAATATCCTTTGGCAAAACAACAAAGATAATGCTTAGATGGGGACAAATAATGACAGAGCCAGGTATACGCTAAAAGGCTACATACTGATTGTACAACAATACAATGTGCAATAAAGAAAGAAAATACAATGAACTACACCTGTGCAAAGGGCCTTATTTTTAAACATTTAATTAAATACTAAACATTTCAGTATTTGGCATGCTCTAGCAAGTAAAGTAACAAAAATATTATGAACCTGCATAGACAGGGAGTCAATGATACATATAAAATGCAACTTACATAGCCATTCCCCTCCTTATCTCTTAAAAAAGGGTATTTCACGATCACAGTGGCGGAGCCAGAGGGCTAGTTGGGGTGGCAATTGTCACCCCAGACGAACACCTTGTCACCCCTGTTGCCACCCCGCTGAAAACATAAGACTGTTAGATTTTTACGAACATTTCCCAAATCTCCCAGCGGACGTGAATGCATCCTTACGCAGCACGCACAAGCGTGCAGCCGCAGCGTGCTTGTTGCTGCTACACTTTTCATTGGTTAAGCTGACACGCAGCACCTTCGTGACGTGCTCCAAACGGCTCCAAAACTACGCCGACGGCACACGTGATAGATGAAGAGCATTTTGCTGGTATGTACGGCTTTTATTGGTATTAAATTAAACGAAGTTGTGCTTTATCGGGAAGTAAGAGAGACGTTGCACTTTAGTTTTTAGCATTAATACTTCATGAGCATTACTAGTCGTGAAACTGACTGACTAATACTGTCACGCCTGCGTGAATATGCTTAAAACATGTCGTTGGCAAATGTTCAGCAACAATCACAGACATTAGGTAGGCTTATTCATATTGGCACGTGTAATGCAGCACTAATCTTAGTATAATAGACCGTTGTCATGAAAAACAGAGCGTTGCCATGGACGCAGGATTTTAACCGTAGAGACCGAACGGACTATTTTCTTTAGCGGAAGCAATATAAATAGTTTTTAAATCAATAAACTCCCTTTTAAATCAATATGTTGTGTCAAATGATTTATTTATTTGGTAGGTAGCCAATGTGTAATAAGCGGGATAATGTATAGCGAGGCGGTTGGCTTTATGATGTTTAATGTTCTTTGTTTGTTGTCTATATATTTCCCGTTTGAATAACTGATGTTTATGTTCCTTAGATTTAGAGAATTTAAACAGCAATAAAACAGCAATTCAATAATTCATAAACGCTTCTCAGCTTGTTTTGTAGCTTGTAATCATGAACAATATAATACTATCTGAAAGTAATAATCTAGATCAAGAAACATCAAGGGGCAATAATCCGCAGCAATGATTTTGTTATAATCTTGCAGTCCCATAGAATGAGTATATGTTTTATCAAACATGTAAGATGCTCTGATCCACATCACTTAAAAGACACCTCTGGTGCTGCTTTGCTCCTGTTTAAATTAAGCAAGTTATCATGGTTAAACTATTTTTTCAACATTTTCATTATTTATATTTTATAATGTATTTAATCCAAATACATTCAGAATTAAATTAATGCCATTAAGTTGTGCAGCTGTTTTGTATACTGTACATATGTCACAGGTCAGGGTTACACACACATTTTCTGCCGTGGTCTGTGGACCCCCTGAAATTAACTTGGCCACCCCCTTGCCACCCCATAAATTAAACTCTAGCTCCGCCACTGCACGATCAGTGCCTTGACAACTTGGATATACTCTGCATTGGTTGGATACCTAGCACAAAGTCAAAAACATACTTTAAAGCACCTTTTGGTTTTTCCTAAAGATCGATTCGTAAGCCATATAGTAAAGTTTCACTTTAAGTGAACTGTTTTACTTACATAGTGTATTCAGCCATAATTTCATAAAGGACACAAATTATTTTATGGCGTATTTTTGGCACTTTCTGACATGATTCTTTAGCATCAAGCCTCGTCTGCACATCTTTTTGGAAGGTTGGAATAACAATCACAACAGGTAGTCTCTTGTGAGCTGGTTCACCACTGCAATACATGATTACATCAGTGTTATGGGCTAGTCTGCTGTAGTGCGTGAGTCTGCTATTTACCCCGTTACTTTCTTTTAACTATTGAACTGGACTGTTGCCTGTTGTTAGTTAAGATTATTTGAGCTCGTTTATTTAATGATTCGTTGACTGATTGCTAAGTTGTTAGAGTTTTTTGTTGCGTTTGTATGATGTTTTATTAACAAAGTTCGGGAGGAACCTAAGCATATAATCAGCACGGCGTTCAATCACCAGCAAATACCTATCAGCCGAGCATGCAATCTCTGCACAACCATCTCGGCTGGTACATCATTAGCAATCACAGCACCTACCCTATCAGCTCAAGCAAGCTCTATTATAAATAGACAAGCAGTCTTACCTGATGCTTCTTGCCAGATAAACATCGTCAAATTCCTTTACGATGTCTGAGACTCCAGTAGTTCACAGTGTATCGGTTATTCCAGATCCTTCGGGGCCATTATGCGCACCCCAGCTTTCCAGTTCAGAGTTAGATTCTACGGATGATTCCCAAGCTTTGCATTGGTGCCGCCAGCCACGCCGCTCGGAGCGGCGCGCATCCAAGCGGAAGGGTTCGGCATCTCTCCCACCAGCGCGATCTCCACATCATTCACTGGCGAGGTCTTACGCCTCTGCAAACCCCAAGATACCAACATTCCGCAAATGGACGGTCCAGAGCGGCCGCCATTCCCTCCTCTCTCTCTCTTCAACAGGCACGCCCAGCATTCTCACTGGCTACAGCGATCGCGATGCCCGCACCTCCAAATGCGCCTGCTTTGGAACCTCCACAAGTCTCCAGCGGAGTCAGAGCTCAGATTTTGGCAGAAGTTCTAGCTGCTAGCACCCGAAGCGGATCCCGTGCCTACCCATGTTCCACCTTATTCGGAGTTGATCTTTCAGTGAATCACCCGCTGCACAACCTTCTCGATGCCTCTCTCAACTACATCACTCAGGCAGTTTCCCCCAGGACCCTGCAATCATACCTTACAGCGTGGAGAAGCTTCAAATCATTTCACAGGGCTTTCAGCATGTCCTTCCCGGATTTTTCACTCCTCACCATCACCTCCTTCATCTCATTTCTCAACACTGCCAAAAGCCTTCAGGCCAGCTCCATCAGAGGTTACCTAAGTGGACTCCAGTTCTTCCACAAATTGATTTTTAACTCTACGTCGCCGGCTATAGCAAGCTCTCAAACATCAATGGTTATCCAGGGCATTCAAAGATCCCAACCCGCCCGTCAGGATGTTAGGAGACCCATTACCCTGGAGATTCTCACCAAATGTATCTCCACCCTCCGAAAAGTTCCATGTTCACATTGGCGTTCTTCGGTTTTCTACGATGCTCAGAGTTCTCAACCACATCCAAATTTGACCCCGCGGTTCACCCCACAGTGTATGACCTTCAAGTGCTGGATTCAGAGACAATTTCTTACTCGATTAAGCAAAGTAAGACTGACCAGACCAGGAAAGGCCATTTCATATATATCTTTAACCTCCAGTCACCGATTCAGCCGTATGGAACCCTCCTAGCCTATCTTCGCTACAGGCAACCCCGGACGGCAGCCTTATCGGATCCCCTCTTTATCGACGAACATAATCGCCCGGCTTCACGATTCTGGTTTCAGAAGCACCTCAAAGCCGTCCTGCTCCAATCAGGAATCCCAGCAGAAAACTTTCTGGTCACTCCTTCCGCATAGGCGCAGCCACCACAGCCCTCCAAAACGGCCACTATCTCAGCCACAGATCCAAGCCCTAGGCAGGTGGTCATCGGAGGCTTTTAGAAGCTACATTCGGACAGACTTGCCGCTCATCAGGAAAGCCCATCAAACCCTCCTTTTCCATATCGGTAGATAGTCTTGTTTGTTAGTGCAACCTCGGCCACGTTGACACAAGACTCCCAAGAAGGTCTTAACACCTCATTACATACTGGCTCAACATCTACAGTTTGTTCATCCAGACTCATCATTCGGGAACGCCTTCGCAGGGGATGTCTCACATCGGAAGCTCTGCTGAGCCGGTATTCATTTCGGACGTCAGCACCGCCACATGAATCTCTCACGAGGCAACCAGCTCCTCCATATCACAACGTTGGTCTCATCATCTCAAAGATAGCCTCATCGCAGCGGCCGTCCCCTCAAAGGCCTGTGCTTTCAACTATAGCAACGATACAACAGATACCAATCTCCAGGAAGCCAGTATCTCAGCAGCAACCGCCCCGCAGTGGCCCGAGCTTCCAACTCGTGATCTGCAGCGCAGTCACATCTCGTCATGAAGCCAGTGTCGCAGCGCGACCGCCCCGCAAGGGCCCGAGCTTCCAACTCGTGATCTGCAGTGCAGTCACATCTCTTCATGAAGCCAGCGTCGCAGCGCGACCGCCCACATCACTCATCACAGAGCCAGTATAGCAGCGCTCCATGCTTTCAGCTAGTGCACTGCAGCAGCAGACACCAAACGACATGAAGCCTGCAGCATAGCAGCAACAGCCCCGCAGTGGCCCGAGCTTCCAACAAGTGTTCTGCAGCAGCAGACACCAATCATCATGACGCATGCATCACAGCAGTAACCGCCCCAGCGGGGCCCTCATCCTCTCGTAGTTACCTGCTTCCGGATTGCACCTCCGTAACGCCAAGCATGGTTTTTGGGGGAAGTATGCGTACTTCGGCGGATGTTCAGTTTTATAAGCATTTGGGGGGTGTATTCTTGGCTCGAGCCGGTTCCGAGCCCGGCGCACTTGCCCTGACCAGGGTAGAGTGCTCCGGGTTCGGATAGATCCGGTGAGCTCGGAGCCCACTCCCTGCACAACACGCCAATACGCATAACATGCATACCCATGCTTTACCAATCTATCCCTATAACGGAGCTGTTTATCTGTGAGGAAGAACTCGTGAAACTGAATTTAATTTGCCGTTAGCCGCTCGTTACGGCTTGACATTACAAGTTTGCTCTTAAAAGCACCGAGCTAGTTGATCGCTCTTTGATCCGTGGCCCATTCAAGTCGTACAGACTTTGTTTTGCTAATCGAGAAGGCGTGTTCCAGCTGTATTCTGTTCGCGATAATCTCAACAAATACTTAAGCAGTGCCTCTGCGCTGTCGCGGTTAGCGTCAGCGGTAGCGTCAGCCTCCTCGTGTGAAGACCGAAGAGTGTAAAGACCTGCGATTCTACCTGCGCGACTCCACCGAGCAAAGACACCGTCAAGACACATCAGTATATTTAACATACCTTTGCTTTGATTTAATTGTCTACTAACATGTGTTTCGAGTTTATTCCTGTATTCTGCCGTAGACAGCGTTCTCACCCAAGACACAAGGCACGACGCGCACACACTCAAGCGCGTCCCATTCACATCTCCCCTTTTACACCTCGGTCTCTATCTATGGGTCTCTGGAACTGCCAGTCAGCTGTGAACAAGACTGACGTCATCCATCCGTTTGCCAGCCAGTCTGAGATTCACATTCTTGGTCTTACTGAGACTTGGATTCGTCCTGAAGACTCAGCCACACCCGCTGCTCTCTCCACAAACTACTCCTTCTCTCACACTCCCCGCCAAACTGGAAGAGGAGGAGGCACAGGTTTGCTTATCACCAATGATTGGAAATATTCCACACTATCTTCCCTATGCAACAACCATTCATTTGAATACCATGCTGTTAATATGACCAAGAGAATTATGACCATCAGACCATCCCAGCTCAGACCACTACATCCCCAATCAAGAGCAAAGACGGATTAATTGTCTTATTAATGCTGAAGTTACAATATTTGGTTTTAAATGCTAAACTAAAATCACATGTCACCAGTTTGAGTGCAGCTATGACACGTCAGAGGGGATCTGGCCCTCCCGGTTGAGCCTGGTTTCTCCCGAGGTTTTTTTCTCCATTAATCAATCATTGGAGTTTGGGTTCCTCGCCACAGCAGGGCAGTGTTGGCCTGCTCACGGGGAGACTGCATTCATTCATTTATTTATTTATAAATTAGATATTATTTATTAGAATGATCTTACTCGTTGTATAAACACCATGCACTGTGCTGTGTTCTAACTTATCTGTTTTCCCTGTTTGCCCCTGTGAAGCTGCTTTGAAACAATACACATTGTGAAAAGCGCTATATAAATAAAATTGACTTGACTTGACTAATATCACTTTTCCCACTCAGCTCAGCGTTGTTGTAGTTTACCGTCCCCCAGGTCCTCTTCACGCTTCATTGAAGAGTTAGATGTGCTGCTCTCATCATTTCCGGAGGATAGTGGCCCTCTTGTAGTCCTTGGGGACTTCAACATCCACCTGGAGAAACCCTATGCTTCTGACTTCCACACCCTCACCGCCTCGTTCGACCTCACGCGCCTCGTCACAGTCAGTACTCACAGATCTGGAAACTGTAAAAAATATTTTTGGCTAAGACATAGAAAAATAATGTCTACAATTGTTTACTATTATAAAGTCATTTTAAGAGTTTCTTATCTTGGGGGCCGAATGCTAGTTGACACAAAGGACCCTAGGTAAGCTGGGGGAGGAAAACACATCTGTTTTACATTATATTGGGGGTCTCAGAGGATGTGTGTGTGAGAATGTGTGTGTGTTAAGCACACTATATAAGGTTTTCTCCAAAAAGGGAGAAGGGAGTGACATTGCAATCCTACTCCATTAATAAAGTGGTTTTTGTATCAAAACTCGAGACTCCAGAATAATTCTTCAGAACACACAAAGAAAAATCACAACAAAACCAGCTGGATCTCATCTACATCCGTAACTGCACCACAGATAACACTCAAGTCACACCTCTTCACATCTCGGACCACTTCTTCATCACTTTCAGCATGCTCCTTCCTACATGCACTACACCAACACCACCACCCGTTCACTTTCGACGGAACCTTCGCTCTCACTCCCCTAGCACACTCTCTGCTAGAGTGACATCCTCTCTTCCCTCAAACTTTGCTTCTATAGATGCTGACACTGCCACCGACACCTTATGCTCAACACTTACATATTGTCCAGATAACCTTTGTCCTCTGTCCTCCAGACTGGCTCGTGCCACTCCCCGCTGCCCCTGGCTGTCTGACATCATCCGTGAACAATGAAGTACACTCAGGGCTGCTGAAAGGAAATGGCGCAAGACCAAGAACCCTGCTGACCTAGGTCACTACCAGTCACTACTCTCCTCTTTCTCTGCTAGTGTTACCACAGCAAAAATGTCTTTCTATACCACCAAGGTAAGCAATGCATCTAACACTCAACAGCTTTTCAAGACATTTAACTCTCTTCTTTGCCCCAATTCTCCCCCGCCCACTTCATCATTGACTGCGGAAGACTTTGCTGTATTTTTCACTGACAAAACATCGTCCATCAGCAAACAATTCTCGGTACCTCAGACCTTGGGAAACAGCTCCCACACTTCAGACATCGAACTCTCCTCTTTCACCCCACTTAAGGACAATGAAGTCACCAGGCTTCTCTCCAGCCACCCCACCACCTGTCCCCTTGACCCTATCCCCTCTGATCTCTTTCAGGCCATATCCAGCTCGCTAACACCTGCACTCACACACATCATCAACACCTCCCTGCTCACCGGCACTTTTCCATCCACATTCAAACAGGCCCAGGTCATGCCCCTACTGAAGAAACCAACATTGGACCCTTCTACTCCCGACAGTTACAGACCTGTCTCTCTCCTCCCATTTATAGCAAAAACACTTGAAAGGGCAGCTTTCAACCAGGTGTCTTCTACCTGTTCCAGAATAAACTACTGGATGACAAGCAGTCTGGCTTCAAAACAAACCGCTCCACTGAGACGGCACTGCTATCGGTCACAGAAGCACTGCGGCTAGCCAAGGCGGAATTTAAATCCTTGGTCCTGATTCTGCTAGACCTATCTGCAGCATTTGACACTGTCAATCACCAGATACTGCTAGCAACCCTGTCATCACTAGGAATCACAGGCTCTACCCTCTGCTGGTTCAAATCCTACCTCTCCGACAGATCCTTTAGGGTGTCATGGAGGGGCTCGCTGTCCACGGCTCACCACATGATCACTGGGGTCCCTTAGGGGTCGGTACTTGGACCGCTGCTTTTTTCCATCTACACGACATCACTGGGACCCATCATACAGGAACATGTCTTCTCATATCACTGTTATGCCGACGACACCCAGATCTACATCTCGTTTCACCCAGACGATACCACTGTAGCAGCTCGCATTACAGCCTGCCTCGAGGACATCTCAGCTTGCATGAAAGACCATCACCTCCAGCTGAACCCTGCCAAGACCGAACTACTCGTGTTTCCGGCACACCCTACGGTCCAACACGATTTCAACATCCATCTTGGCAATACCACAATCACCCATTCCAAAACAGCCAGGAACCTCGGACTCATATTTGATGAATAGCTGTCCTTCAATGATCACATTGCAAATGCAACACGGTCATGACTCCTTGTCCAGAACGCAGCAGCGCGCCTCGTCTTCCAACAGCCCAAAAGGGCTCACGTGACTC